>NW_027212418.1:308000-616000 GCF_947461875.1 Haliaeetus albicilla | reverse complement strand
ATAGGCTGCAGGGGGAAGGTGAAGACTAGCAAGAGCTTTCAGGGCTACCCCCTTCCGTATGGGACCAGGAGCCGGACGTTTGCCTTTTCGGGAACAGGCTCTGCCGAGGATGCGCACCGTGAGATGTTCCTTCTCTAGGCAAGCACAGATCCCAAAACCTGTTCTGCCTGTGACTAGGCTGCACGGGGAAGGTGAAGACCAGCAACAGCTTTCAGGGCTGCCACCATCCGTGTGGGACAACGAGCCGGACGTTTGCCTTTTCGGGAACAGGCTCTGCCGAGGATGCGCACCGTGAGATGTTCCTTCTCTGAGCAAGCAGAGATCCCAAAACCTGTTGTGCCTGTGAATAGGCTGCAGGGGGAAGGTGAAGACCAGCAAGAGCTTTCAGGGCTGCCACCTTCCGTGTGGGACCAGGAGCCGGACTTTTGCCTTTTCGGGAACAGGCTCTGCCGAGGATGCGCACCGTGAGATGTTCCTTCTCTGGGCAAGCACAGATCCCAAAAGCTGTTCTGCCTGTGACTAGGCTGCAGGGGGAAGGTGAAGACCAGCAACAGCTTTCAGGGCTGCCCCCTTCCGTGTGGGACAAGGAGCCGGACGTTTGCCTTTTCGGGAACAGGCTCTGCCGAGGATGCGCACCGTGAGACGTTCCTTCTCTGGGCAAGCACAGATCCCTAAACCTGTTGTGCCTGTGAATAGGCTGCACGGGGAAGGTGGAGACCAGCAACAGCTTTCAGGGCTGCCCCCTTCCGTGTGGGACAAGGAGCCGGACGTTTGCCTTTTCGGGAACAGGCTCTGCCGAGGATGCGCACCGTGAGAGATTGCGTCTTTGGGAAAGCAGAGATTCCCCGTGCGGGTGTGCCTGTGAATAGGCTGCACGGGGAAGGTGAAGACCAGCAACAGCTTTCAGGGGCTGCCCCCTTCCGTGTGGGACAAGGAGCCGGACGTTTGCCTTTTCGGGAACAGGCTCTGCCGAGGATGCGCACCGTGAGATGTTCCTTCTCTGGGCAAGCACAGATCCCAAAACCTGTTGTGCCTGTGACTAGGCTGCACGGGGAAGGTGAAGACCAGCAAGAGCTTTCCGGGCTGCCACCTTCCGTGTGGGACCAGGAGCCGGACGTTTGCCTTTTCGGGAACAGGCTCTGCCGAGGATGCGCACCGTGAGAGATTGCGTCTTTGGGAAAGGAGAGATTCCCAGTGCGGTTGTGCCTGTGACTAGGCTGCACGGGGAAGGTGAAGACCAGCAAGACCTTTCAGGGCTGCCACCTTCCGTGTGGGACAAGGAGCCGGACGTTTGCCTTTTCGGGAACAGGCTCTGCCGAGGATGCGCACCGTGAGAGATTGCGTCTTTGGGAAAGCAGAGATTCCCCGTGCGGTTGTGCCTGTGACTAGGCTGCAGGGGGAAGGTGAAGACCAGCAAGAGCTTTCCGGGCTGCCACCTTCCGTGTGGGACCAGGAGCCGGACGTTTGCCTTTTCGGGAACAGGCTCTGCCGAGGATGCGCACCGTGAGATGTTCCTTCTCTGGGCAAGCACAGATCCCAAAACCTGTTGTGCCTGTGACTAGGCTGCAGGGGGAAGGTGAAGACCAGCAACAGCTTCAGGGCTGCCACCTTCCGTGTGGGACAAGGAGCCGGACGTTTGCCTTTTCGGGAACAGGCTCTGCCGAGGGTGCGCACCGTGAGATGTTCCTTCTCTGGGCAAGCACAGATCCCAAAACTTGTTGTGCCTGTGAATAGGCTGCAGGGGGAAGGTGAAGACTAGCAAGAGCTTTCAGGGCTGCCCCCTTCCGTGTGGGACAAGGAGCCGGACGTTTGCCTTTTCGGGAACAGGCTCTGCCGAGGATGTGCACCGTGAGATGTTCCTTCTCTGGGCAAGCACAGATCCCAAAACCTGTTCTGCCTGTGACTAGGCTGCACGGGGAAGGTGAAGACCAGCAACAGCTTTCAGGGCTGCCACCATCCGTGTGGGACAACGAGCCGGAGGTTTGCCTTTTCGGGAACAGGCTCTGCCGAGGATGCGCACCGTGAGATGTTCCTTCTCTGAGCAAGCACAGATCCCAAAACCTGTTGTGCCTGTGAATAGGCTGCACGGGGAAGGTGGAGACCAGCAACAGCTTTCAGGTCTGCCACCTTCCGTGTGGGACAAGGAGCCGGACGTTTGCCTTTTCGGGAACAGGCTCTGCCGAGGATGCGCACCGTGAGATGTTCCTTCTCTGGGCAAGCACAGATCCCAAAAGCTGTTGTGCCTGTGAATAGGCTGCAGGGGGAAGGTGAACACCAGCAAGAGCTTTCCGGGCTGCCACCTTCCGTGTGGGACAAGGAGCCGGACGTTTGCCTTTTCGGGAACAGGCTCTGCCGAGGATGTGCACCGTGAGATGTTCCTTCTCTGGGCAAGCACAGATCCCAAAACCTGTTGTGCCTGTGACTAGGCTGCAGGGGGAAGGTGAAGACCAGCAACAGCTTTCAGGGCTGCCACCTTCCGTGTGGGACCAGGAGCCGGACGTTTGCCTTTTCGGGAACAGGCTCTGCCGAGGATGCGCACCGTGAGATGTTCCTTCTCTGGGCAAGCACAGATCCCAAAAGCTGTTCTGCCTGTGACTAGGCTGCAGGGGGAAGGTGAAGACCAGCAACAGCTTTCCGGGCTGCCCCCTTCCGTGTGGGACAAGGAGCCGGACGTTTGCCTTTTCGGGAACAGGCTCTGCCGAGGATGCGCACCGTGACATGTTCCTTCTCTGGGCAAGCACAGATCCCAAAACCTGTTGTGCCTGTGAATAGGCTGCAGGGGGAAGGTGAAGACCAGCACCAGCTTTCCGGGCTGCCACCTTCCGTGTGGGACCAGGAGCCGGACGTTTGCCTTTTCGGGAACAGGCTCTGCCGAGGATGCGCACCGTGAGATGTTCCTTCTCTGGGCAAGGACAGATCCCAAAACCTGTTGTGCCTGTGACTAGGCTGCACGGGGAAGGTGAAGACCAGCAAGAGCTTTCCGGGCTGCCACCTTCCGTGTGGGACAAGGAGCCGGACGTTTGCCTTTTCGGGAACAGGCTCTGCCGAGGATGCGCACCGTGAGAGATTGCGTCTTTGGGAAAGCAGAGATTCCCCGTGCGGTTGTGCCTGTGACTAGGCTGCAGGGGGAAGGTGAAGACCAGCAACAGCTTCAGGGCTGCCACCTTCCGTGTGGGACCAGGAGCCGGACGTTTGCCTTTTCGGGAACAGGCTCTGCCGAGGATGCGCACCGTGAGATGTTCCTTCTCTGGGCAAGCACAGATCCCAAAACCTGTTGTGCCTGTGAATAGGCTGCAGGGGGAAGGTGAACACCAGCAAGAGCTTTCCGGGCTGCCACCTTCCGTGTGGGACAAGGAGCCGGAGGTTTGCCTTTTCGGGAACAGGCTCTGCCGAGGATGTGCACCGTGAGATGTTCCTTCTCTGGGCAAGCACAGATCCCAAAACCTGTTGTGCCTGTGAATAGGCTGCAGGGGGAAGTTGAAGACCAGCAACAGCTTTCAGGGCTGCCACCTTCTGTGTGGGACAAGGAGCCGGACGTTTGCCTTTTCGGGAACAGGCTCTGCCGAGGATGCGCACCGTGAGATGTTCCTTCTCTGGGCAAGCACAGATCCCAAAACCTGTTGTGCCTGTGACTAGGCTGCACGGGGAAGGTGAAGACCAGCAAGAGCTTTCAGGGCTGCCCCCTTCCGTGTGGGACAAGGAGCCGGACGTTTGCCTTTTCGGGAACAGGCTCTGCCGAGGGTGCGCACCGTGAGATGTTCCTTCTCTGGGCAAGCACAGATCCCAAAACCTGTTGTGCCTGTGAATAGGCTGCAGGGGGAAGGTGAACCAGCAAGAGCTTTCCGGGCTGCCACCTTCCGTGTGGGACAAGGAGCCGGACGTTTGCCTTTTCGGGAACAGGCTCTGCCGAGGATGCGCACCGTGAGATGTTCCTTCTCTGGGCAAGCACAGATCCCAAAACCTGTTGTGCCTGTGAATAGGCTGCAGGGGGAAGGTGAAGACCAGCAAGAGCTTTCAGGGCTGCCACCTTCCGTGTGGGACCAGGAGCCGGACGTTTGCCTTTTCGGGAACAGGCTCTGCCGAGGATGCGCACCGTGAGATGTTCCTTCTCTGGGCAAGGACAGATCCCAAAACCTGTTGTGCCTGTGAATAGGCTGCAGGGGGAAGGTGAAGACCAGCAACAGCTTTCCGGGCTGCCACCTTCCGTGTGGGACAAGGAGCCGGAGGTTTGCCTTTTCGGGAACAGGCTCTGCCGAGGATGCGCACCGTGAGATGTTCCTTCTCTGGGCAAGCACAGATCCCAAAACCTGTTGTGCCTGTGAATAGGCTGCAGGGGGAAGGTGAAGACTAGCAAGAGCTTTCCGGGCTGCCACCTTCTGTGTGGGACAAGGAGCCGGACGTTTGCCTTTTCGGGAATAGGCTCTACCGAGGATGCGCACCGTGAGATGTTCCTTCTCTGGGCAAGCACAGATCCCAAAACCTGTTGTGCCTGTGACTAGGCTGCACAGGGAAGGTGAAGACCAGCAACAGCTTTCAGGGCTGCCCCCTTCCGTGTGGGACAAGGAGCCGGACGTTTGCCTTTTCGGGAACAGGCTCTGCCGAGGATGCGCACCGTGAGAGATTGCGTCTTTGGGAAAGCAGAGATTCCCCGTGCGGGTGTGCCTGTGACTAGGCTGCACGGGGAAGGTGAAGACCAGCAAGAGCTTTCCGGGCTGCCACCTTCCGTGTGGGACAAGGAGCCGGACGTTTGCCTTTTCGGGAACAGGCTCTGCCGAGGATGCGCACCGTGAGAGATAGCGTCTTTGGGAAAGCAGAGATTCCCCGTGCGGTTGTTCCTGTGACTAGGCTGCACGGGGAAGGTGAAGACCAGCAACAGCTTCAGGGCTGCCACCTTCCGTGTGGGACCAGGAGCCGGACGTTTGCCTTTTCGGGAACAGGCTCTGCCGAGGATGCGCACCGTGAGATGTTCCTTCTCTGAGCAAGCAGAGATCCCAAAACCTGTTGTGCCTGTGAATAGGCTGCAGGGGGAAGGTGAAGACCAGCAAGAGCTTTCAGGGCTGCCACCTTCCGTGTGGGACATGAGCCGGACGTTTGCCTTTTCGGGAACAGGCTCTGCCGAGGATGCGCACCGTGAGATGTTCCTTCTCTGGGCAAGCACAGATCCCAAAAGCTGTTCTGCCTGTGACTAGGCTGCAGGGGGAAGGTGAAGACCAGCAACAGCTTTCAGGGCTGCCCCCTTCCGTGTGGGACAAGGAGCCGGACGTTTGCCTTTTCGGGAACAGGCTCTGCCGAGGATGCGCACCGTGAGATGTTCCTTCTCTGGGCAAGCACAGATCCCAAAACCTGTTGTGCCTGTGACTAGGCTGCACGGGGAAGGTGAAGACCAGCAACAGCTTTCCGGGCTGCCACCTTCCGTGTGGGACAAGGAGCCGGACGTTTGCCTTTTCGGGAACAGGCTCTGCCGAGGATGCGCACCGTGAGATGTTCCTTCTCCGGGCAAGCACAGATCCCAAAACCTGTTGTGCCTGTGACTAGGCTGCAGGGGGAAGGTGAAGACCAGCAAGAGCTTTCAGGGCTGCCACCTTCCGTGTGGGACCAGGAGCCGGACGTTTGCCTTTTCGGGAACAGGCTCTGCCGAGGATGCGCACCGTGAGATGTTCCTTCTCTGGGCAAGCACAGATCCCAAAACCTGTTGTGCCTGTGAATAGGCTGCAGGGGGAAGGTGAACACCAGCAAGAGCTTTCCGGGCTGCCACCTTCCGTGTGGGACAAGGAGCCGGACGTTTGCCTTTTCGGGAACAGGCTCTGCCGAGGATGCGCACCGTGAGATGTTCCTTCTCTGGGCAAGCACAGATCCCACAACCTGTTGTGCCTGTGACTAGGCTGCACGGGGAAGGTGAAGACCAGCAAGAGCTTTCAGGGCTGCCACCTTCCGTGTGGGACAAGGAGCCGGACGTTTGCCTTTTCGGGAACAGGCTCTGCCGAGGATGCGCACCGTGAGATGTTCCTTCTCTGGGCAAGCACAGATCCCAAAACCTGTTGTGCCTGTGAATAGGCTGCAGGGGGAAGGTGAAGACCAGCACCAGCTTTCAGGGCTGCCACCTTCCGTGTGGGACAAGGAGCCGGACGTTTGCCTTTTCGGGAACAGGCTCTGCCGAGGGTGCGCACCGTGAGATGTTCCTTCTCTGGGCAAGCACAGATCCCAAAACCTGTTGTGCCTGTGACTAGGCTGCACGGGGAAGGTGAAGACCAGCAAGAGCTTTCAGGGCTGCCCCCTTCCGTGTGGGACAAGGAGCCGGACGTTTGCCTTTTCGGGAACAGGCTCTGCCGAGGATGCGCACCGTGAGAGATTGCGTCTTTGGGAAAGCAGAGATTCCCCGTGCGGTTGTGCCTGTGACTAGGCTGCAGGGGGAAGGTGAAGACCAGCAACAGCTTCAGGGCTGCCACCTTCTGTGTGGGACCAGGAGCCGGATGTTTGCCTTTTCGGGAACAGGCTCTGCCGAGGGTGCGCACCGTGAGATGTTCCTTCTCTGGGCAAGCACAGATCCCAAAACCTGTTGTGCCTGTGAATAGGCTGCAGGGGGAAGGTGAAGACCAGCAAGAGCTTTCCGGGCTGCCACTTTCCGTGTGGGACAAGGAGCCGGACGTTTGCCTTTTCGGGAACAGGCTCTGCCGAGGATGCGCACCGTGAGATGTTCCTTCTCTGGGCAAGCACAGATCCTGTATTGGGTCTGGCTGAGATGGAGTTAATACTCCCCATTGCAGCCCTCATAGCACTGTGCTCTGCATCAGTAGCTAGAAAGGTGTTGATAGCACACCAGTGTTTTGGCTACAGCTGAGCAATGCTGGCACAGCATCAAGGCTGTCTCTCCAACATTTTTGCCCCCCCCCCCCAATGGCAGGCTGGGGCAGGGCAAGATCTTGGGAGGGGACATAACCAGGACAGCTGACCTAAACCAACCAAACAGATATTCCATACCATATGACGTCAGCTCAGATATAAAAGCTAAGTAAAGGGAGACGGAAGAGGGGGGGCATTTTGTCTTCCGGAGCAACCACTACGCGTACTGAAGCCCTGCTTCCCGAGAAGTGGCTAGACATCGCCTGCTGATGGGAAGTAGAGAATAACATCATTTGTTTTTTTTCTTTGCTTTCGCGCGCGCAACCTTTGCTATCACTTTATTAAACTGTCCTTATCTTGACCCACGAGCCTTTTGTTATATTTTCTCCCCCCCGTCCAGCTGAGGAGGGGGAGTGATAGAGCGGCTTTGGTGGGCACCTGGCATCCAACCAGGGTCAACCCACCACAGTCCTTTTTTGGCGCCCAACGTGGGGCACGACAACGGCAGTTTTGCATTAAGTGTTCTATAGCTAGTCAGTAAGTGGCAAGCTCCTGTGCAGGTCACGGAGCTTGTTAGCTGCTTGCTTATCTCTAGCTTGCTGAGTTTGGGAACATGTTAATGCAAATAATGGCTGCGTGCTTTGTCCTGGCACTGATGGCTTTGTTTTGCTGTGGTAGCTATCTTGTGGGGAGAATGAAGGAACGCGGGAACGTGCTAATACAAATAATGTCTATGTGCTTTGTCCTGGCACTGATGGCTTTCCTGTGTTGTGGGAGCTATCTTGTGGAGGAGATGAGGGAACACATCTCCCTCTCCCTACCAGGCATTGATGTGAATGGTTTTATTATGCAGGCTCCCGAGGTCCTTGTTCACCCTTATGTAAGCTGTTTAATACTAATAATTAATACTGGTGGCATATTATGGGTATTGTGGAATCTGGTCTCGTCCTGGTATAAGAGAAGGCAAGTTTTAGGTGAGGCAATACTTAAATGTGCCCTCAAGCGACCAGTGCCTGGGTGGCAGGGTATATGGAAGGATTTGGGCAGATTCCTAGGACGGTTATCACCTCCCATAATCTGGGATTTTACATCTGAACAGGCAAGTAACCCTGGCAAACTGACGCGCCACCTGATAGAAGGGTGCCTTGCCTATCCCAATGAAAACCAGCAGCTTCTCGCACTGTACTGGGGCCTGGCCTATGCCTACCGAGCCATAGTTCAACACTGTCAGAGGACCATGGTTGAGGCAGGGACCCAGACTGCATCTGAGGACACCATGCTCGAGATAGGGACCCAAACAACAACAACTACAGTAATTGCCCCAGTAGTGAAAAGGAAGCAGTGGACAAGGAGATCAACGGGTCCATACCATCGATTAGTGAGAGAAGAAGAAGAAGAAGAGGAAAGGCTTGATCTAGAAGCTGGTCCTTCGGTAAGGAAATTGGAGGAAGGAGTGAGGGAACTTAAACAGGAAGCGGAAACTACCCGGTCCCTGACGTCCTCAGAACTTCGGGACTTGCGGAAAGATTACAGCCGCCAGCCAGGTGAGCGGATTGCTGCCTGGCTGCTCCGATGCTGGGATAATGGGGCTGATAGTCAGCAACTGGAAGGCAAGGAAGCCCAACAGCTGGGATCCCTCGCTAGAAACCGGGGAATTGAAAGAGGAATTGGAAAAGAGGCAGCAGTTTGCAGTCTCTGGAGCCGGCTTCTCTCAAGTGTGAGGGCAAGATATCCATTCAAGGAAGATCTTGTGAATTCCTCAGAAAAGTGGACTACCGCAGATGAAGGCATCCAGTACCTGAGAGAGTTAGCAGTGGTGGAAGTCATCTACAGTGATCTAGATGATGAGGAAGTCTCCAAAGATCCAGAGGATGTCCTGTGCACACGGGCCATGTGGCGAAAGGTGATTCAAGGTGCCCCAGCATCGTATTCTAACAGCTTGGCAGCAATGTATTGTCCAGATATGGAAACACCAACTGTGGAGAAAGTGTCGTCTTGGCTCCAAAACTTTGAGGAAAATCTCTGTGTTTCCTCATCCCTACAGGACAGTGCCTTGGCTGTTAGGGATGCTCCAAGAAATCAGTCCTCTCCTGCCCCAGTCAGAGGGAAAGGGAGCCTAAGGCGTATGCCACGTGGTACACTCTGGTTCTTCCTGCGTGACCAAGGGGAGGACATGAGGAAGTGGGATGGTGAACCCACCTTTAAGCTGGAAGCCCGTGTGCGTGAACTGAGAGGGAAGACAGCTGTTAAGAAGGGGTCACCCAAGAAGAAGGCTGTCAGCGTAGTTGCTGTAGAGGCCCAAGAAAGCACTCAGCGATCCTCCAGGCATAGAAGAACTGAAACTACCTCCCTTGATTCTGGTGAGGGGACTTCTGGTCTGGTACCGCAAGGATCGGACAGTGAATATTCTGATGAGGAACAGCAATAGAGGGTCCCTGCCTTCGGCCAGGAGGAGGAAAGGGATGACCGGATATACTGGACTGTGTGGATTCGATGGCCTGGCACATCAGACCCACAGAAGTATAAGGCTTTGGTAGACACTGGTGCACAGTGTACACTGATGCCATCAGGATACAGGGGCACGGAACCCATCTGGATCTCTGGAGTGACAGGGGGATGCCAAGAATTGACTATACTGGAGGCTGAAGTGAGCTTGACAGGGGACAAGTGGGAAAAGCACCCCATTGTGACCGGCCCAGAGGCCCCTTGTATCCTTGGCATTGACTACCTCAAGAGAGGGTACTTCAAGGACCCAAAGGGGTACCGATGGGCTTTTGGTGTAGCCACTGTAAATGCAGAGAAGATCAAACAGCTATCTACTCTGCCTGGCCTCTCGGAAGATCCCTTCATTGTAGGATTGTTGCAAGTTGAAGAACAACAGGTGCCAATCGCTACCAGGACGGTGCACCGTCGGCAATATCGGACAAACCGAGACTCCCTGGCTCCCATCCATGAGCTGATTCATCACCTAGAGAGCCAAGGAGTCATCAGCAAGACTCATTCACCTTTTAATAGTCCTATATGGCCAGTGCAAAAGTCTGATGGAGGGTGGAGGTTAACAGTAGATTATCGCGGCCTGAATGAAGTGACACCGCCACTGAGTGCTGCTGTACCAGACATGTTAGAGCTCCAATATGAACTGGCATCAAAGGCAGCCACGTGGTATGCTACAATTGATATTGCCAATGCATTTTTCTCCATTCCTTTGGCAGCAGAGTGCAGGCCACAGTTTGCTTTCACATGGAGAGGCGTCCAATACACCTGGAATCGACTGCCCCAGGGGTGGAAGCACAGTCCTACCATTTGTCATGGATTAATCCAAACAGCACTGGAACAAGGCGAAGCCCCTGAACATTTACAATACATAGATGACATCATCGTGTGGGGCAATGAGGCAGAAGAAGTGTTTGAGAAGGGGAAAAGAATAATTCAGATTCTTCTGAAAGCTGGTTTCGCCATAAAGAAAAGCAAGGTCAAGGGACCTGCACAGGAGATTCAGTTCTTGGGAATAAAATGGCAGGATGGACGCCGTCATGTCCCTATGGAGGTGGTTAACAAGATAGCATCTATGTCTCCACCAGCTAACAAGAAAGAAACACAAGCTTTCCTAGGCCTTGTGGGGTTCTGGAGAATGCATATTCCAGGTTACAGTCAGCTTGTGAGCCCTCTCTATCGAGTAACGCGGAAAAAGAACTATTTTGAATGGGGCCCTGAACAACAACAAGCCTTTGAGCATATCAGACAAGAAATAGCTCGTGCAGTAGCTCTTGGGCCTGTCCGGACAGGACCAGATGTGCAAAATATACTCTACACTGCAGCTGGGGATCATGGTCTCACCTGGAGCCTGTGGCAGAAAACACCAGGAGAAACCCGAGGTCGACCATTAGGGTTTTGGAGCCGGGGGTACCGAGGATCAGAAGCCCACTACAACCCGACTGAAAAAGAGATACTAGCAGCATATGAGGGGGTTCGAGCCGCTTCAGAAGTTGTTGGTACAGAAGCATATCTCCTCTTGGCACCACGATTGCCCGTGCTACACTGGATGTTCAAAGGAAACATCCCCTCTACACATCATGCAACCAGCGCTACATGGAGTAAGTGGATAGCATTGATCACGCAACGGGCTCGACTGGGGAAATCTAACCGCCCAGGAATTCTGGAAGAGATCATGGACTGGCCAGAAGGCAGAGATTTTGGAGCATCACCTGAGGAGGTGGCTCGTGCCCAAGAGGCACCACCATATAATGAGTTACCAGAAGACGAAAGGTGTTATGCTTTGTTTACTGATGGATCCTGTCGTGTGGTAGGGAACCATCGGAAGTGGAAAGCTGCTGTGTGGAGTCCCACACGCCAAGTCGTTGAGGCCACTGAAGGAGAAGGCGAGTCAAGTCAGTTTGCAGAAGTGAAAGCCATCCAACTAGCCCTAAACATTGCTGAACGAGAAAGATGGCCGGTACTCTACCTCTATACTGACTCCTGGATGGTGGCTAATGCCCTATGGGGGTGGCTACAGCAGTGGAAGAAGACCAATTGGCAACGCAGGGGTAAACCCATCTGGGCAGCAGCATTGTGGCAGGACATTGCTGCCCGTGTAGAACACATAACTCTAAGGGTACGTCATGTAGATGCTCACGTGCCCAAAAGCCGTGCCACTGAAGAACATCGAAATAATGAACAGGTAGACAAGGCTGCCAAAATAGAAATAGCTCAGGTGGACCTGGACTGGGAGCGTAAAGGTGAGCTATTTGTAGCTCGATGGGCCCATGAGACATCGGGACATCTAGGGAGAGATGCAACATATAGGTGGGCTCGTGATCGAGGGGTGGACCTGACCATGGAGGCCATTACGCAGGTCACTCATGAATGTGAAACATGTGCTGCAATCAAACGAGCTACCAGAGTAAAGTCTCCCTGGAACAGAGGGCGGTGGCTGGGTTTTCGATATGGCGAGGCCTGGCAAATTGACTACATTGGACCACTGCCGCGAACACGCCAAGGCAAGCGCTACATACTCACCATGGTGGAAGCAACTACTGGTTGGCTAGAAACATATCCTGTAAACCATGCCACTGCCCGAAACACCATCTTAGGCCTCGAAAGGCAAATTTTATGGCGACACGGTACCCCAGAAAGAATTGAATCAGACAATGGGACTCATTTCCGAAATAACCTCATAAGCTCCTGGGCAAAGAAACATGGCATTGAGTGGGTGTACCACATACCCTATCACCCGCAAGCATCTGGGAAAATTGAGAGATATAATGGACTGTTGAAGACTATGCTGAGAGCGCTAGGCAATGGGACATGGAAGCATTGGGATACAAATTTAGCAGAAGCCACTTGGCTAGTTAACACCAGAGGATCTGCTAACCGTCCTGGTCCTGCCCAAACAAAACCCCTACATACTGTGGGAAGAGATAAGGTCCCCGTAGTGCACATGGGGAAGTGGCTGGGGAAGGCAGTGTGGATTGCACCTCCCATGGGAAAAGGCAAACCCATTCGTGGGATTGTCTTTGCTCAGGGACCTGGGTGTACTTGGTGGGTAATGCGGAAGGATGGGGAGACCCAGTGTGTGCCTCAAGGACATTTAACCTTGGGGGAAAAATAATCTGTGATGTGAGTTGTATGTTGTAGGAAGTAATGTAGCAGGAATGACCTGAACTGCAGAAGAGTGAACTTCGCAAGGAACCAGACAAGTGCATCAGTGACCCAAACCAAGCTGGTGTTGGGGCCCAACGATCGAACATACTGCTTCTCCTGTCCTGACCACTCATCTTGATGGATGGGGCTCAAGTCATAACCTGTATGTGAACATCAGGAAGAGTGGAAGAAGCCCATGGAATATCTATCTCTTAAAGGACAGGGGATAGTAATTAATAAGAATGTATAAATCCGTACGTTGGGTATAAAAGTGGTTTAAGTATGTAGTCTCAGTTGTAAGTGTTGGTGAGAAAGGATTTCAGTAATGAGAATTAAATACAATAGTATGGTTAGAAGATATCTGTATTAAGTTATGTGGAACCTGAGCAGGACGCAAATGGTATGGAATAAGGGGTGGAGATTGTATTGGGTCTGGCTGAGATGGAGTTAATACTCCCCATGGCAGCCCTCATAGCACTGTGCTCTGCATCAGTAGCTAGAAAGGTGTTGATAGCACACCAGTGTTTTGGCTACAGCTGAGCAATGCTGGCACAGCATCAAGGCTGTCTCTCCAACATTTTTGCCCCCCCCCCCAATGGCAGGCTGGGGCAGGGCAAGATCTTGGGAGGGGACATAACCAGGACAGCTGACCTAAACCAACCAAACAGATATTCCATACCATATGACGTCAGCTCAGATATAAAAGCTAAGTAAAGGGAGACGGAAGAGGGGGGGCATTTTGTCTTCCGGAGCAACCACTACGCGTACTGAAGCCCTGCTTCCCGAGAAGTGGCTAGACATCGCCTGCTGATGGGAAGTAGAGAATAACATCATTTGTTTTTTTTCTTTGCTTTCGCGCGCGCAACCTTTGCTATCACTTTATTAAACTGTCCTTATCTTGACCCACGAGCCTTTTGTTATATTTTCTCCCCCCCGTCCAGCTGAGGAGGGGGAGTGATAGAGCGGCTTTGGTGGGCACCTGGCATCCAACCAGGGTCAACCCACCACAGATCCCAAAACCTGTTGTGCCTGTGACTAGGCTGCACGGGGAAGGTGAAGACCAGCAAGAGCTTTCAGGGCTGCCCCCTTCCGTGTGGGACAAGGAGCCGGACGTTTGCCTTTTCGGGAACAGGCTCTGCCGAGGATGCGCACCGTGAGATGTTCCTTCTCTGGGCAAGCACAGATCCCAAAACCTGTTGTGCCTGTGAATAGGCTGCAGGGGAAGGTGAAGACTAGCAAGAGCTTTCAGGGCTGCCACCTTCCGTGTGGGACCAGGAGCCGGACGTTTGCCTTTTCGGAATAGGCTCTGCCGAGGATGCGCACCGTGAGATGTTCCTTCTCTGAGCAAGCACAGATCCCAAAACCGGTTGTGCCTGTGAATAGGCTGCAGGGGGAAGGTTAAGACTAGCAAGAGCTTTCCGGGCTGCCACCTTCCGTGTGGGACCAGGAGCCGGACGTTTGCCTTTTCGGAATAGGCTCTGCCGAGGATGCGCACCGTGAGATGTTCCTTCTCTGAGCAAGCACAGATCCCAAAACCTGTTGTGCCTGTGAATAGGCTGCACGGGGAAGGTGAAGACCAGCAAGAGCTTTCAGGGCTGCCACCTTCCGTGTGGGACCAGGAGCCGGACGTTTGCCTTTTCGGGAACAGGCTCTGCCGAGGATGCGCACCGTGAGATGTTCCTTCTCTGGGCAAGCACAGATCCCTAAACCTGTTGTGCCTGTGAATAGGCTGCAGGGGGAAGGTGAAGACCAGCAAGAGCTTTCCGGGCTGCCACCTTCCGTGTGGGACAAGGAGCCGGACGTTTGCCTTTTCGGGAACAGGCTCTGCCGAGGATGCGCACCGTGAGATGTTCCTTCTCTGGGCAAGCACAGATCCCAAAACCTGTTGTGCCTGTGACTAGGCTGCACGGGGAAGGTGAAGACCAGCAAGAGCTTTCCGGGCTGCCACCTTCCGTGTGGGACAAGGAGCCGGACGTTTGCCTTTTCGGGAACAGGCTCTGCCGAGGATGCGCACCGTGAGAGATTGCGTCTTTGGGAAAGCAGAGATTCCCCGTGCGGTTGTGCCTGTGACTAGGCTGCAGGGGGAAGGTGAAGACCAGCAACAGCTTCAGGGCTGCCACCTTCCGTGTGGGACCAGGAGCCGGACGTTTGCCTTTTCGGGAACAGGCTCTGCCGAGGGTGCGCACCGTGAGATGTTCCTTCTCTGGGCAAGCACAGATCCCAAAACCTGTTGTGCCTGTGACTAGGCTGCACGGGGAAGTTGAAGACCAGCAACAGCTTTCAGGGCTGCCCCCTTCCGTGTGGGACCAGGAGCCGGACGTTTGCCTTTTCGGGAACAGGCTCTGCCGAGGGTGCGCACCGTGAGATGTTCTTTCTCTGGGCAAGCACAGATCCCAAAACCTGTTGTGCCTGTGAATAGGCTGCAGGGGGAAGGTGAACCAGCAAGAGCTTTCCGGGCTGCCACCTTCCGTGTGGGACAAGGAGCCGGACGTTTGCCTTTTCGGGAACAGGCTCTGCCGAGGATGCGCACCGTGAGATGTTCCTTCTCTGAGCAAGCACAGATCGCAAAAGCTGTTGTGCCTGTGAATAGGCTGCAGGGGGAAGGTGAAGACCAGCAACAGCTTTCAGGGCTGCCCCCTTCCGTGTGGGACAAGGAGCCGGATATTTGCCTTTTCGGGAACAGGCTCTGCCGAGGATGCGCACCGTGAGATGTTCCTTCTCTGGGCAAGCACAGATCCCAAAACCTGTTGTGCCTGTGACTAGGCTGCACGGGGAAGGTGAAGACCAGCAACAGCTTTCAGGGCTGCCCCCTTCCGTGTGGGACAAGGAGCCGGACGTTTGCCTTTTCGGGAACAGGCTCTGCCGAGGATGCGCACCGTGAGATGTTCCTTCTCTGGGCAAGCACAGATCCCAAAACCTGTTGTGCCTGTGACTAGGCTGCAGGGGGAAGGTGAAGACCAGCAACAGCTTTCAGGGCTGCCACCTTCCGTGTGGGACAAGGAGCCGGACGTTTGCCTTTTCGGGAACAGGCTCTGCCGTGGGTGCGCACCGTGAGATGTTCCTTCTCTGGGCAAGCACAGATCCCAAAAACTGTTGTGCCTGTGAATAGGCTGCAGGGGGAAGGTGAAGACCAGCAAGAGCTTTCCGGGCTGCCACCTTCCGTGTGGGACCAGGAGCCGGACGTTTGCCTTTTCGGGAATACGCTCTGCCGACGATGCGCACCGTGAGATGTTCCTTCTCTGGGCAAGCACAGATGCCAAAAGCTGTTCTGCCTGTGAATATGCTGCAGGGGGAAGGTGAAGACCAGCAAGAGCTTTCCGGTCTGCCCCCTTCCGTGTGGGACAAGGAGCCGGACGTTTGCCTTTTCGGGAACAGGCTCTGCCGAGGGTGCGCACCGTGAGATGTTCCTTTTCTGGGCAAGCACAGATCCCAAAACCTGTTGTGCCTGTGACTAGGCTGCAGGGGGAAGGTGAAGACCAGCAAGAGCTTTCCGGGCTGCCACCTTCCGTGTGGGACCAGGAGCCGGACGTTTGCCTTTTCGGGAACAGGCTCTGCCGAGGATGCGCACCGTGAGATGTTCCTTCTCTGGGCAAGCACAGATCCCAAAACCTGTTGTGCCTGTGACTAGGCTGCACGGGGAAGGTGAAGACCAGCAAGAGCTTTCAGGGCTGCCACCTTCCGTGTGGGACAAGGAGCCGGACGTTTGCCTTTTCGGGAACAGGCTCTGCCGAGGATGCGCACCGTGAGATGTTCCTTCTCTGGGCAAGCACAGATCCCCAAACCTGTTGTGCCTGTGAATAGGCTGCAGGGGGAAGGTGAACACCAGCAAGAGCTTTCCGGGCTGCCACCTTCCGTGTGGGACAAGGAGCCAGATGTTTGCCTTTTCGGGAACAGGCTCTGCCGAGGATGCGCACCGTGAGATGTTCCTTCTCTGGGCAAGCACAGATCCCAAAACCTGTTGTGCCTGTGAATAGGCTGCACGGGGAAGGTGAAGACCAGCAAGAGCTTTCCGGGCTGCCACCTTCCTTGTGGGACAAGGAGCCGGACGTTTGCCTTTTCGGGAACAGGCTCTGCCGAGGATGCGCACTGTGAGAGATTGCGTCTTTGGGAAAGCAGAGATTCCCCGTGCGGTTGTGCCTGTGACTAGGCTGCACGGGGAAGGTGAAGACCAGCAAGAGCTTTCAGGGCTGCCACCTTCCGTGTGGGACCAGGAGCCGGACGTTTGCCTTTTCGGGAACAGGCTCTGCCGAGGGTGCGCACCGTGAGATGTTCCTTCTCTGGGCAAGCACAGATCCCAAAAGCTGTTCTGCCTGTGAATAGGCTGCAGGGGGAAGGTGAAGACCAGCAAGAGCTTTCCGGGCTGCCACCTTCCGTGTGGGACCAGGAGCCGGACGTTTGCCTTTTCGGGAACAGGCTCTGCCGAGGATGCGCACCGTGAGATGTTCCTTCTCTGGGCAAGCACAGATCCCAAAACCTGTTGTGCCTGTGACTAGGCTGCACGGGGAAGGTGAAGACCAGCAAGAGCTTTCAGGGCTGCCCCCTTCCGTGTGGGACAAGGAGCCGGACGTTTGCCTTTTCGGGAACAGGCTCTGCCGAGGGTGCGCACCGTGAGATGTTCCTTCTCTGGGCAAGCACAGATCCCAAAACCTGTTGTGCCTGTGAATAGGCTGCAGGGGCAAGGTGAAGACTAGCAAGAGCTTTCCGGGCTGCCACCTTCCGTGTGGGACCAGGAGCCGGACGTTTGCCTTTTAGGGAATAGGCTCTGCCGAGGATGCGCACCGTGAGATGTTCCTTCTCTGGGCAAGCACAGATCCCAAAACCTGTTGTGCCTGTGAATAGGCTGCACGGGGAAGGTGAAGACCAGCAACAGCTTTCCGGGCTGCCCCCTTCCGTGTGGGACCAGGAGCCGGACGTTTGCCTTTTCGGGAATAGGCTCTGCCGACGATGCGCACCGTGAGATGTTCCTTCTCTGGGCAAGCACAGATCCCACAACCTGTTGTGCCTGTGACTTGGCTGCAGGGGGAAGGTGAAGACCAGCAAGAGCTTTCCGGGCTGCCACCTTCCGTGTGGGACAAGGAGCCGGACGTTTGCCTTTTCGGGAACAGGCTCTGCCGAGGATGCGCACCGTGAGATGTTCCTTCTCTGGGCAAGCACAGATCCCAAAACCTGTTGTGCCTGTGAATAGGCTGCAGGGGGAAGGTGAACACCAGCAAGAGCTTTCCGGGCTGCCACCTTCCGTGTGGGACAAGGAGCCGGACGTTTGCCTTTTCGGGAACAGGCTCTGCCGAGGATGCGCACCGTGAGATGTTCCTTCTCTGGGCAAGCACAGATCCCAAAACCTGTTGTGCCTGTGACTAGGCTGCACGGGGAAGGTGAAGACCAGCAAGAGCTTTCAGGGCTGCCCCCTTCCGTGTGGGACCAGGAGCCGGACGTTTGCCTTTTCGGGAACAGGCTCTGCCGAGGATGCACACCGTGAGAGATTGCGTCTTTGGGAAAGCAGAGATTCCCCGTGCGGTTGTGCCTGTGACTAGGCTGCAGGGGGAAGGTGAAGACCAGCAACAGCTTCAGGGCTGCCACCTTCCGTGTGGGACCAGGAGCCGGACGTTTGCCTTTTCGGGAATAGGCTCTGCCAAGGATGCGCACCGTGAGATGTTCCTTCTCTGGGCAAGCACAGATCCCAAAAGCTGTTCTGCCTGTGAATAGGCTGCAGGGGGAAGGTGAAGACCAGCAAGAGCTTTCAGGGCTGCCCCCTTCCGTGTGGGACCAGGAGCCGGACGTTTGCCTTTTCGGGAACAGGCTCTGCCGAGGATGCGCACCGTGAGATGTTCCTTCTCTGGGCAAGCACAGATCCCAAAACCTGTTGTGCCTGTGAATAGGCTGCACGGGGAAGTTGAAGACCAGCAAGAGCTTTCCGGGCTGCCACCTTCCGTGTGGGACAAGGAGCCAGACGTTTGCCTTTTCGGGAACAGGCTCTGCCGAGGATGCGCACCGTGAGAGATTGCGTCTTTGGGAAAGCAGAGATTCCCCGTGCGGTTGTGCCTGTGACTAGGCTGCAGGGGGAAGGTGAAGACCAGCAACAGCTTCAGGGCTGCCACCTTCCGTGTGGGACCAGGAGCCGGACGTTTGCCTTTTCGGGAACAGGCTCTGCCGAGGATGCGCACCGTGAGATGTTCCTTCTCTGAGCAAGCACAGATCCCAAAACCTGTTGTGCCTGTGACTAGGCTGCACGGGGAAGGTGAAGACCAGCAAGAGCTTTCAGGGCTGCCACCTTCCGTGTGGGACAAGGAGCCGGACGTTTGCCTTTTCGGCAACAGGCTCTGCCGAGGGTGCGCACCGTGAGATGTTCCTTCTCTGGGCAAGCACAGATCCCAAAACCTGTTGTGCCTGTGAATAGGCTGCACGGGGAAGGTGAAGACCAGCAACAGCTTTCAGGGCTGCCCCCTTCCGTGTGGGACCAGGAGCCGGACGTTTGCCTTTTTGGGAATAGGCTCTGCCAAGGATGCGCACCGTGAGATGTTCCTTCTCTGGGCAAGCACAGATCCCACAACCTGTTGTGCCTGTGACTTGGCTGCAGGGGGAAGGTGAAGACCAGCAAGAGCTTTCAGGGCTGCCACCTTCCGTGTGGGACAAGGAGCCGGACGTTTGCCTTTTCGGGAACAGGCTCTGCCGAGGATGCGCACCGTGAGATGTTCCTTCTCTGGGCAAGCACAGATCCCAAAACCTGTTGTGCCTGTGAATAGGCTGCAGGGGGAAGGTGAACACCAGCAAGAGCTTTCCGGGCTGCCACCTTCCGTGTGGGACAAGGAGCCGGACGTTTGCCTTTTCGGGAACAGGCTCTGCCGAGGATGCGCACCGTGAGATGTTCCTTCTCTGGGCAAGCACAGATCCCAAAACCTGTTGTGCCTGTGACTAGGCTGCACGGGGAAGGTGAAGACCAGCAAGAGCTTTCAGGGCTGCCACCTTCCGTGTGGGACAAGGAGCCGGACGTTTGCCTTTTCGGGAACAGGCTCTGCCGAGGGTGCGCACCGTGAGATGTTCCTTCTCTGGGCAAGCACAGATCCCAAAACCTGTTGTGCCTGTGAATAGGCTGCAGGGGGAAGGTGAACACCAGCAAGAGCTTTCCGGGCTGCCACCTTCCGTGTGGGACAAGGAGCCGGACGTTTGCCTTTTCGGGAACAGGCTCTGCCGAGGGTGCGCACCGTGAGATGTTCCTTCTCTGGGCAAGCACAGATCCCAAAACCTGTTGTGCCTGTGACTAGGCTGCAGGGGGAAGGTGAAGACCAGCAAGAGCTTTCAGGGCTGCCCCCTTCCGTGTGGGACAAGGAGCCGGACGTTTGCCTTTTCGGGAACAGGCTCTGCCGAGGATGCGCACCGTGAGATGTTCCTTCTCTGGGCAAGCACAGATCCCAAAACCTGTTGTGCCTGTGAATTGGCTGCAGGGGGAAGGTGAACACCAGCAAGAGCTTTCCGGGCTGCCACCTTCCGTGTGGGACAAGGAGCCGGACGTTTGCCTTTTCGGGAACAGGCTCTGCCGAGGATGCGCACCGTGAGATGTTCCTTCTCTGGGCAAGCACAGATCCCAAAACCTGTTGTGCCTGTGAATAGGCTGCAGGCGGAAGGTGAAGACCAGCAACAGCTTTCCGGGCTGCCACCTTCCGTGTGGGACAAGGAGCCGGACGTTTGCCTTTTCGGGAACAGGCTCTGCCGAGGATGCGCACCGTGAGATGTTCCTTCTCTGGGCAAGCACAGATCCCACAACCTCTTGTGCCTGTGAATAGGCTGCAGGGGGAAGGTGAAGACTAGCAAGAGCTTTCCGGGCTGCCACCTTCCGTGTGGGACAAGGAGCCGGACGTTTGCCTTTTCGGGAACAGGCTCTGCCGAGGATGCGCACCGTGAGATGTTCCTTCTCTGGGCAAGCACAGATCCCAAAACCGGTTGTGCCTGTGAATAGGCTGCACGGGGAAGGTGAAGACCAGCAACAGCTTTCAGGGCTGCCACCTTCCGTGTGGGACGAGGAGCCAGACGTTTGCCTTTTCGGGAACAGGCTCTGCCGAGGATGCGCACCGTGAGAGATTGCGTCTTTGGGAAAGCAGAGATTCCCCGTGCAGTTGTGCCTGTGACTAGGCTGCAGGGGGAAGGTGAAGACCAGCACCAGCTTTCCGGGCTGCCCCCTTCCGTGTGGGACAAGGAGCCGGACGTTTGCCTTTTCGGGAACAGGCTCTGCCGAGGATGCGCACCGTGAGATGTTCCTTCTCTGGGCAAGCACAGATCCCAAAACCTGTTGTGCCTGTGACTAGGCTGCACAGGGAAGGTGAAGACCAGCAAGAGCTTTCAGGGCTGCCACCTTCCGTGTGGGACCAGGAGCCGGACGTTTGCCTTTTCGGGAACAGGCTTTGCCGAGGATGCGCACCGTGAGAGATTGCGTCTTTGGGAAAGCAGAGATTGCCAGTGCGGTTGTGCCTGTGACTAGGCTGCACGGGGAAGGTGAAGACCAGCAAGAGCTTTCCGGGCTGCCACCTTCCGTGTGGGACCAGGAGCCGGACGTTTGCCTTTTCGGGAACAGGCTCTGCCGAGGATGCGCACCGTGAGATGTTCCTTCTCTGGGCAAGCACAGATCCCAAAACCTGTTTTGCCTGTGAATAGGCTGCACGGGGAAGGTGAAGACCAGCAACAGCTTTCAGGGCTGCCCCCTTCCGTGTGGGACAAGGAGCCGGACGTTTGCCTTTTCGGGAACAGGCTCTGCCGAGGATGCGCACCGTGAGATGTTCCTTCTCTGGGCAAGCACAGATCCCAAAACCTGTTGTGCCTGTGAATAGGCTGCAGGGGGAAGGTGAAGACCAGCACCAGCTTTCCGGGCTGCCACCTTCCGTGTGGGACCAGGAGCCGGACGTTTGCCTTTTCGGGAACAGGCTTTGCCGAGGATGCGCACCGTGAGAGATTGCGTCTTTGGGAAAGCAGAGATTCCCAGTGCGGTTGTGCCTGTGACTAGGCTGCACGGGGAAGGTGAAGACCAGCAAGAGCTTTCCGGGCTGCCACCTTCCGTGTGGGACCAGGAGCCGGACGTTTGCCTTTTCGGGAACAGGCTCTGCCGAGGATGCGCACCGTGAGATGTTCCTTCTCTGGGCAAGCACAGATCCCAAAACCTGTTGTGCCTGTGACTAGGCTGCACGGGGAAGGTGAAGACCAGCAAGAGCTTTCAGGGCTGCCACCTTCCGTGTGGGACCAGGAGCCGGACGTTTTCCTTTTCGGGAACAGGCTTTGCCGAGGATGCGCACCGTGAGAGATTGCGTCTTTGGGAAAGCAGAGATTCCCCGTGCGGTTGTGCCTGTGACTAGGCTGCACGGGGAAGGTGAAGACCAGCAAGAGCTTTCCGGGCTGCCACCTTCCGTGTGGGACCAGGAGCCGGACGTTTGCCTTTTCGGGAACAGGCTCTGCCGAGGATGCGCACCGTGAGATGTTCCTTCTCTGGGCAAGCACAGATCCCAAAACCTGTTGTGCCTGTGAATAGGCTGCAGGGGGAAGGTGAAGACCAGCAACAGCTTTCAGGGCTGCCCCCTTCCGTGTGGGACCAGGAGCCGGACGTTTGCCTTTTCGGGAACAGGCTCTGCCGAGGATGCGCACCATGAGATGTTCCTTCTCTGGGCAAGCACAGATCCCACAACCTGTTGTGCCTGTGAATAGGCTGCACGGGGAAGGTGAAGACCAGCAACAGCTTTCAGGTCTGCCACCTTCCGTGTGGGACAAGGAGCCGGACGTTTGCCTTTTCGGGAACAGGCTCTGCCGAGGATGCGCACCGTGAGATGTTCCTTCTCTGGGCAAGCACAGATCCCAAAACCTGTTGTGCCTGTGACTAGGCTGCACGGGGAAGGTGAAGACCAGCAAGAGCTTTCAGGGCTGCCACCTTCCGTGTGGGACCAGGAGCCGGACATTTGCCTTTTCGGGAACAGGCTCTGCCGAGGATGCGCACCGTGAGATGTTCCTTCTCTGGGCAAGCACAGATCCCAAAACCTGTTGTGCCTGTGAATAGGCTGCAGGGGGAAGGTGAAGACCAGCAAGAGCTTTCCGGGCTGCCACCTTCCGTGTGGGACAAGGAGCCGGACGTTTGCCTTTTCGGGAACAGGCTCTGCCGAGGATGCGCACCGTGAGATGTTCCTTCTCTGGGCAAGCACAGATCCCAAAACCTGTTGTGCCTGTGACTAGACTGCACGGGGAAGGTGAAGACCAGCAAGACCTTTCCGGGCTGCCACCTTCCGTGTGGGACAAGGAGCCGGACGTTTGCCTTTTCGGGAACAGGCTCTGCCGAGGATGCGCACCGTGAGAGATTGCGTCTTTGGGAAAGCAGAGATTCCCCGTGCGGTTGTGCCTGTGAATAGGCTGCAGGGGGAAGGTGAAGACCAGCACCAGCTTTCCGGGCTGCCACCTTCCGTGTGGGACAAGGAGCCGGACGTTTGCCTTTTCGGGAACAGGCTCTGCCGAGGGTGCGCACCGTCAGATGTTCCTTCTCTGGGCAAGCACAGATCCCAAAACCTGTTGTGCCTGTGAATAGGCTGCAGGGGGAAGGTGAAGACCAGCAAGAGCTTTCCGGGCTGCCACCTTCCGTGTGTGACTAGGAGCCGGACGTTTGCCTTTTCGGGAACAGGCTCTGCCGAGGATGCGCACCGTGAGATGTTCCTTCTCTGGGCAAGCACAGATCCCAAAACCTGTTGTGCCTGTGAATAGGCTGCAGGGGGAAGGTGAAGATCAGCAACAGCTTTCCGGGCTGCCACCTTCCGTGTGGGATAAGGAGCCGGACGTTTGCCTTTTCGGGAACAGGCTCTGCCGAGGATGCGCACCGTGAGATGTTCCTTCTCTGAGCAAGCACAGATCCCAAAACCTGTTGTGCCTGTGACTAGGCTGCACGGGGAAGGTGAAGACCAGCAACAGCTTTCAGGGCTGCCCCCTTCCGTGTGCGACAAGGAGCCGGACGTTTGCCTTTTCGGGAACAGGCTCTGCCGAGGATGCGCACCGTGAGATGTTCCTTCTCTGAGCAAGCACAGATCCCAAAACCTGTTGTGCCTGTGAATAGGCTGCACGGGGAAGGTGAAGACCAGCAAGAGCTTTCCGGGCTGCCACCTTCCGTGTGGGACCAGGAGCCGGACATTTGCCTTTTCGGGAACAGGCTCTGCCGAGGATGCGCACCGTGAGATGTTCCTTCTCTGGGCAAGCACAGATCCCAAAACCTGTTGTGCCTGTGACTAGGCTGCACGGGGAAGGTGAAGACCAGCAAGAGCTTTCAGGGCTGCCACCTTCCGTGTGGGACAAGGAGCCGGACGTTTGCCTTTTCGGGAACAGGCTCTGCCGAGGGTGCGCACCGTGAGATGTTCCTTCTCTGGGCAAGCACAGATCCCAAAACCTGTTGTGCCTGTGAATAGGCTGCAGGGGGAAGGTGAAGACCAGCAAGAGCTTTCCGGGCTGCCACCTTCCGTGTGGGACAAGGAGCCGGACGTTTGCCTTTTCGGGAACAGGCTCTGCCGAGGATGCGCACCGTGAGATGTTCCTTCTCTGGGCAAGCACAGATCCCAAAACCTGTTGTGCCTGTGACTAGGCTGCACGGGGAAGGTGAAGACCAGCAAGAGCTTTCCGGGCTGCCACCTTCCGTGTGGGACAAGGAGCCGGACGTTTGCCTTTTCGGGAACAGGCTCTGCCGAGGATGCGCACCGTGAGATGTTCCTTCTCTGAGCAAGCACAGATCGCAAAAGCTGTTGTGCCTGTGAATAGGCTGCAGGGGGAAGGTGAAGACCAGCAAGAGCTTTCCGGGCTGCCACCTTCCGTGTGTGACAAGGAGCCGGACGTTTGCCTTTTCGGGAACAGGCTCTGCCGAGGATGCGCACCGTGAGATGTTCCTTCTCTGGGCAAGCACAGATCCCAAAACCTGTTGTGCCTGTGACTAGGCTGCACGGGGAAGGTGAAGACCAGCAAGAGCTTTCAGGGCTGCCCCCTTCCGTGTGGGACAAGGAGCCGGACGTTTGCCTTTTCGGGAACAGGCTCTGCCGAGGGTGCGCACCGTGAGATGTTCCTTCTCTGGGCAAGCACAGATCCCAAAACCTGTTGTGCCTGTGACTAGGCTGCACGGGGAAGGTGAAGACCAGCAACAGCTTTCAGGGCTGCCACCTTCCGTGTGGGACAAGGAGCCAGATGTTTGCCTTTTCGGGAACAGGCTCTGCCGACGATGCGCACCGTGAGATGTTCCTTCTCTGGGCAAGCACAGATCCCACAACCTGTTGTGCCTGTGACTTGGCTGCAGGGGGAAGGTGAAGACCAGCAAGAGCTTTCCGGGCTGCCACCTTCCGTGTGGGACAAGGAGCCGGACGTTTGCCTTTTCGGGAACAGGCTCTGCCGAGGATGCGCACCGTGAGATGTTCCTTCTCTGGGCAAGCACAGATCCCAAAACCTGTTGTGCCTGTGAATAGGCTGCACGGGGAAGGTGAAGACCAGCAAGAGCTTTCAGGGCTGCCACCTTCCGTGTGGGACAAGGAGCCGGACGTTTGCCTTTTCGGGAACAGGCTCTGCCGAGGATGCACACCGTGAGAGATTGCGTCTTTCGGAAATCAGAGATTCCCCGTGCGGTTGTGCCTGTGACTAGGCTGCAGGGGGAAGGTGAAGACCAGCAACAGCTTCAGGGCTCCCACCTTCCGTGTGGGACCAGGAGCCGGACGTTTGCCTTTTCGGGAATAGGCTCTGACGAGGATGCGCACCGTGAGATGTTCCTTCTCTGGGCAAGCACAGATCCCAAAACCTGTTGTGCCTGTGACTAGGCTGCACGGGGAAGGTGAAGACCAGCAAGAGCTTTCAGGGCTGCCACCTTCCGTGTGGGACAAGGAGCCGGACGTTTGCCTTTTCGGGAACAGGCTCTGCCGAGGGTGCGCACCGTGAGATGTTCCTTCTCTGGGCAAGCACAGATCCCAAAACCTGTTGTGCCTGTGAATAGGCTGCAGGGGGAAGGTGAAGACCAGCAACAGCTTTCCGGGCTGCCACCTTCCGTGTGGGACAAGGAGCCGGACGTTTGCCTTTTCGGGAATAGGCTCTGCCGACGATGCGCACCGTGAGATGTTCCTTCTCTGGGCAAGCACAGATCCCACAACCTGTTGTGCCTGTGACTTGGCTGCAGGGGGAAGGTGAAGACCAGCAAGAGCTTCCAGGGCTGCCACCTTCCGTGTGGGACAAGGAGCCGGACGTTTGCCTTTTCGGGAACAGGCTCTGCCGAGGATGCGCACCGTGAGATGTTCCTTCTCTGGGCAAGCACAGATCCCAAAACCTGTTGTGCCTGTGAATAGGCTGCAGGGGGAAGGTGAAGACCAGCAAGAGCTTTCCGGGCTGCCACCTTCCGTGTGGGACAAGGAGCCGGACGTTTGCCTTTTCGGGAACAGGCTCTGCCGAGGATGCGCACCGTGAGATGTTCCTTCTCTGGGCAAGCACAGATCCCCAAACCTGTTGTGCCTGTGACTAGGCTGCACGGGGAAGGTGAAGACCAGCAAGAGCTTTCAGGGCTGCCACCTTCCGTGTGGGACAAGGAGCCGGACATTTGCCTTTTCGGGAACAGGCTCTGCCGAGGATGCACACCGTGAGAGATTGCGTCTTTCGGAAATCAGAGATTCCCCGTGCGGTTGTGCCTGTGACTAGGCTGCAGGGGGAAGGTGAAGACCAGCAACAGCTTCAGGGCTGCCACCTTCCGTGTGGGACCAGGAGCCGGACGTTTGCCTTTTCGGGAACAGGCTCTGCCGAGGATGCGCACCGTGAGATGTTCCTTCTCTGGGCAAGCACAGATCCCAAAACCTGTTGTGCCTGTGAATAGGCTGCAGGGGGAAGGTGAAGACTAGCAAGAGCTTTCCGGGCTGCCACCTTCCGTGTGGGACAAGGAGCCGGACGTTTGCCTTTTCGGGAACAGGCTCTGCCGAGGATGCGCACCGTGAGAGATTGCGTCTTTGGGAAAGCAGAGATTCCCAGTGCGGTTGTGCCTGTGACTAGGCTGCAGGGGGAAGGTGAAGACCAGCAACAGCTTCAGGGCTGCCACCTTCCGTGTGGGACCAGGAGCCGGACGTTTGCCTTTTCGGGAACAGGCTCTGCCGAGGATGCGCACCGTGAGATGTTCCTTCTCTGAGCAAGCACAGATCCCAAAACCTGTTGTGCCTGTGACTAGGCTGCACGGGGAAGGTGAAGACCAGCAAGAGCTTTCAGGGCTGCCACCTTCCGTGTGGGACAAGGAGCCGGACATTTGCCTTTTCGGGAACAGGCTCTGCCGAGGGTGCGCACCGTGAGATGTTCCTTCTCTGGGCAAGCACAGATCCCAAAACCTGTTGTGCCTGTGAATAGGCTGCAGGGGGAAGGTGAAGACCAGCAAGAGCTTTCCGGGCTGCCGCCTTCCGTGTGGGACCAGGAGCCGGACGTTTGCCTTTTCGGGAACAGGCTCTGCCGAGGATGCGCACCGTGAGATGTTCCTTCTCTGGGCAAGCACAGATCCCCAAACCTGTTGTGCCTGTGACTAGGCTGCAGGGGGAACGTGAAGACCAGCAAGAGCTTTCAGGGCTGCCCCCTTCCATGTGGGACAAGGAGCCGGACGTTTGCCTTTTCGGGAACAGGCTCTGCCGAGGATGCGCACCGTGAGATGTTCCTTCTCTGGGCAAGCACAGATCCCAAAACCTGTTGTGCCTGTGAATAGGCTGCAGGGGGAAGGTGAAGACTAGCAAGAGCTTTCCGGGCTGCCACCTTCCGTGTGGGACAAGGAGCCGGACGTTTGCCTTTTCGGGAACAGGCTCTGCCGAGGATGCGCACCGTGAGATGTTCCTTCTCTGGGCAAGCACAGATCCCAAAAACGGTTGTGCCTGTGAATAGGCTGCACGGGGAAGGTGAAGACCAGCAACAGCTTTCAGGGCTGCCCCCTTCCGTGTGGGACAAGGAGCCAGACGTTTGCCTTTTCGGGAACAGGCTCTGCCGAGGATGCGCACCGTGAGAGATTGCGTCTTTGGGAAAGCAGAGATTCCCCGTGCAGTTGTGCCTGTGACTAGGCTGCAGGGGGAAGGTGAAGACCAGCACCATCTTTCCGGGCTGCCCCCTTCCGTGTGGGACAAGGAGCCGGACGTTTGCCTTTTCGGGAACAGGCTCTGCCGAGGATGCGCACCGTGAGATGTTCCTTCTCTGGGCAAGCACAGATCCCAAAACCTGTTGTGCCTGTGACTAGGCTGCACGGGGAAGGTGAAGACCAGCAAGAGCTTTCAGGGCTGCCACCTTCCGTGTGGGACCAGGAGCCGGACGTTTGCCTTTTCGGGAACAGGCTTTGCCGAGGATGCGCACCGTGAGAGATTGCGTCTTTGGGAAAGCAGAGATTCCCAGTGCGGTTGTGCCTGTGACTAGGCTGCACGGGGAAGGTGAAGACCAGCAAGAGCTTTCCGGGCTGCCACCTTCCGTGTGGGACAAGGAGCCGGACGTTTGCCTTTTCGGGAACAGGCTCTGCCGAGGATGCGCACCGTGAGATGTTCCTTCTCTGGGCAAGCACAGATCCCAAAACCTGTTGTGCCTGTGAATAGGCTGCAGGGGGAAGGTGAAGACCAGCAACAGCTTTCAGGGCTGCCCCCTTCCGTGTGGGACAAGGAGCCGGACGTTTGCCTTTTCGGGAACAGGCTCTGCCGAGGATGCGCACCATGAGATGTTCCTTCTCTGGGCAAGCACAGATCCCAAAACCTGTTGTGCCTGTGAATAGGCTGCAGGGGGAAGGTGAAGACCAGCACCAGCTTTCCGGGCTGCCACCTTCCGTGTGGGACCAGGAGCCGGACGTTTGCCTTTTCGGGAACAGGCTTTGCCGAGGATGCGCACCGTGAGAGATTGCGTCTTTGGGAAAGCAGAGATTCCCAGTGCGGTTGTGCCTGTGACTAGGCTGCACGGGGAAGGTGAAGACCAGCAAGAGCTTTCCGGGCTGCCACCTTCCGTGTGGGACCAGGAGCCGGACGTTTGCCTTTTCGGGAACAGGCTCTGCCGAGGATGCGCACCGTGAGATGTTCCTTCTCTGGGCAAGCACAGATCCCACAACCTGTTGTGCCTGTGAATAGGCTGCAGGGGGAAGGTGAAGACCAGCAAGAGCTTTCCGGGCTGCCACCTTCCGTGTGGGACAAGGAGCCGGACGTTTGCCTTTTCGGGAACAGGCTCTGCCGAGGATGCGCACCGTGAGATGTTCCTTCTCTGGGCAAGCACAGATCCCAAAACCTGTTGTGCCTGTGAATAGGCTGCACGGGGAAGGTGAAGACCAGCAACAGCTTTCCGGGCTGCCACCTTCCGTGTGGGACCAGGAGCCGGACGTTTGCCTTTTCGGGAACAGGCTCTGCCGAGGATGCGCACCGTGAGATGTTCCTTCTCTGGGCAAGCACAGATCCCAAAACCTGTTGTGCCTGTGACTAGGCTGCACGGGGAAGGTGAAGACCAGCAAGAGCTTTCCGGGCTGCCACCTTCCGTGTGGGACCAGGAGCCGGACGTTTTCCTTTTCGGGAACAGGCTTTGCCGAGGATGCGCACCGTGAGAGATTGCGTCTTTGGGAAAGCAGAGATTCCCCGTGCGGTTGTGCCTGTGACTAGGCTGCACGGGGAAGGTGAAGACCAGCAAGAGCTTTCTGGGCTGCCACCTTCCGTGTGGGACCAGGAGCCGGACGTTTGCCTTTTCGGGAACAGGCTCTGCCGAGGATGCGCACCGTGAGATGTTCCTTCTCTGGGCAAGCACAGATCCCAAAACCTGTTGTGCCTGTGAATAGGCTGCAGGGGGAAGGTGAAGACCAGCAACAGCTTTCAGGGCTGCCCCCTTCCGTGTGGGACCAGGAGCCGGACGTTTGCCTTTTCGGGAACAGGCTCTGCCGAGGATGCGCACCGTGAGATGTTCCTTCTCTGGGCAAGCACAGATCCCAAAACCTGTTGTGCCTGTGAATAGGCTGCAGGGGGAAGGTGAAGACCAGCACCAGCTTTCCGGGCTGCCACCTTCCGTGTGGGACAAGGAGCCGGACGTTTGCCTTTTCGGGAACAGGCTCTGCCGAGGATGCGCACCGTGAGGTGTTCCTTCTCTGGGCAAGCACAGATCCCACAACCTGTTGTGCCTGTGAATAGGCTGCAGGGGGAAGGTGAAGACCAGCAACAGCTTTCAGGGCTGCCACCTTCCGTGTGGGATAAGGAGCCGGACATTTGCCTTTTCGGGAACAGGCTCTGCCGAGGATGCGCACCATGAGATGTTCCTTCTCTGGGCAAGCACAGATCCCAAAACCGGTTGTGCCTGTGAATAGGCTGCACGGGGAAGGTGAAGACCAGCAACAGCTTTCAGGTCTGCCACCTTCCGTGTGGGACAAGGAGCCGGACGTTTGCCTTTTCGGGAACAGGCTCTGCCGAGGATGCGCACCGTGAGATGTTCCTTCTCTGGGCAAGCACAGATCCCAAAACCTGTTGTGCCTGTGACTAGGCTGCATGGGGAAGGTGAAGACCAGCAAGAGCTTTCCGGGCTGCCACCTTCCGTGTGGGACCAGGAGCCGGACATTTGCCTTTTCGGGAACAGGCTCTGCCGAGGATGCGCACCGTGAGATGTTCCTTCTCTGGGCAAGCACAGATCCCAAAACCTGTTGTGCCTGTGAATAGGCTGCAGGGGGAAGGTGAAGACCAGCAAGAGCTTTCCGGGCTGCCACCTTCCGTGTGGGACAAGGAGCCGGACGTTTGCCTTTTCGGGAACAGGCTCTGCCGAGGATGCGCACCGTGAGATGTTCCTTCTCTGGGCAAGCACAGATCCCAAAACCTGTTGTGCCTGTGACTAGACTGCACGGGGAAGGTGAAGACCAGCAAGACCTTTCCGGGCTGCCACCTTCCGTGTGGGACAAGGAGCCGGACGTTTGCCTTTTCGGGAACAGGCTCTGCCGAGGATGCGCACCGTGAGAGATTGCGTCTTTGGGAAAGCAGAGATTCCCCGTGCGGTTGTGCCTGTGAATAGGCTGCAGGGGGAAGGTGAAGACCAGCACCAGCTTTCCGGGCTGCCACCTTCCGTGTGGGACAAGGAGCCGGACGTTTGCCTTTTCGGGAACAGGCTCTGCCGAGGGTGCGCACCGTCAGATGTTCCTTCTCTGGGCAAGCACAGATCCCAAAACCTGTTGTGCCTGTGACTAGGCTGCACGGGGAAGGTGAAGACCAGCAACAGCTTTCAGGGCTGCCCCCTTCCGTGTGGGACAAGGAGCCGGACGTTTGCCTTTTCGGGAACAGGCTCTGCCGAGGATGCGCACCGTGAGATGTTCCTTCTCTGGGCAAGCACAGATCCCAAAACCTGTTGTGCCTGTGAATAGGCTGCAGGGGGAAGGTGAAGACCAGCAAGAGCTTTCCGGGCTGCCACCTTCCGTGTGGGACCAGGAGCCGGGCGTTTGCCTTTTCGGGAACAGGCTCTGCCGAGGATGCGCACCGTGAGATGTTCCTTCTCTGGGCAAGCACAGATCCCAAAACCTGTTGTGCCTGTGACTAGGCTGCACGGGGAAGGTGAAGACCAGCAACAGCTTTCAGGGCTGCCACCTTCCGTGTGGGACAAGGAGCCGGACGTTTGCCTTTTCGGGAACAGGCTCTGCCGAGGATGCGCACCGTGAGATGTTCCTTCTCTGGGCAAGCACAGATCCCAAAACCTGTTGTGCCTGTGACTAGGCTGCAGGGGGAAGGTGAAGACCAGCAAGAGCTTTCCGGGCTGCCACCTTCCGTGTGGGACAAGGAGCCGGACGTTTGCCTTTTCGGGAACAGGCTCTGCCGAGGATGCGCACCGTGAGATGTTCCTTCTCTGGGCAAGCACAGATCCCAAAACCTGTTGTGCCTGTGACTAGGCTGCACGGGGAAGGTGAAGACCAGCAAGAGCTTTCAGGGCTGCCACCTTCCGTGTGGGACAAGGAGCCGGACGTTTGCCTTTTCGGGAACAGGCTCTGCCGAGGATGCGCACCGTGAGATGTTCCTTCTCTGAGCAAGCACAGATCGCAAAAGCTGTTGTGCCTGTGAATAGGCTGCAGGGGGAAGGTGAAGACCAGCAAGAGCTTTCAGGGCTGCCACCTTCCGTGTGTGACAAGGAGACGGACGTTTGCCTTTTCGGGAACAGGCTCTGCCGAGGATGCGCACCGTGAGATGTTCCTTCTCTGAGCAAGCACAGATCGCAAAAGCTGTTGTGCCTGTGAATAGGCTGCACGGGGAAGGTGAAGACCAGCAAGAGCTTTCAGGGCTGCCCCCTTCCGTGTGGGACAAGGAGCCGGACGTTTGCCTTTTCGGGAACAGGCTCTGCCGAGGGTGCGCACCGTGAGATGTTCCTTCTCTGGGCAAGCACAGATCCCAAAACCTGTTGTGCCTGTGAATAGGCTGCACGGGGAAGGTGAAGACCAGCAAGACCTTTCAGGGCTGCCACCTTCCGTGTGGGACAAGGAGCCGGACGTTTGCCTTTTCGGGAACAGGCTCTGCCGAGGATGCGCACCGTGAGAGATTGCGTCTTTGGGAAAGCAGAGATTCCCCGTGCGGTTGTGCCTGTGAATAGGCTGCAGGGGGAAGGTGAAGACCAGCAACAGCTTCTGGGCTGCCACCTTCCGTGTGGGACCAGGAGCCAGACGTTTGCCTTTTCGGGAACAGGCTCTGCCGAGGATGCGCACCGTGAGATGTTCCTTCTCTGAGCAAGCACAGATCGCAAAAGCTGTTGTGCCTGTGAATAGGCTGCAGGGGGAAGGTGAAGACCAGCAACAGCTTTCAGGGCTGCCACCTTCCGTGTGGGACAAGGAGCCGGATATTTGCCTTTTCGGGAACAGGCTCTGCCGAGGATGCGCACCGTGAGATGTTCCTTCTCTGGGCAAGCACAGATCCCCAAACCTGTTGTGCCTGTGACTAGGCTGCACGGGGAAGGTGAAGACCAGCAAGAGCTTTCCGGGCTGCCACCTTCCGTGTGGGACCAGGAGCCGGACGTTTGCCTTTTCGGGAACAGGCTCTGCCGAGGATGCGCACCGTGAGAGATTGCGTCTTTGGGAAAGCAGAGATTCCCCGTGCGGTTGTGCCTGTGAATAGGCTGCAGGGGGAAGGTGAAGACCAGCAACAGCTTCTGGGCTGCCACCTTCCGTGTGGGACCAGGAGCCAGACGTTTGCCTTTTCGGGAACAGGCTCTGCCGAGGATGCGCACCGTGAGATGTTCCTTCTCTGAGCAAGCACAGATCGCAAAAGCTGTTGTGCCTGTGAATAGGCTGCAGGGGGAAGGTGAAGACCAGCAACAGCTTTCAGGGCTGCCACCTTCCGTGTGGGACAAGGAGCCGGATATTTGCCTTTTCGGGAACAGGCTCTGCCGAGGATGCGCACCGTGAGATGTTCCTTCTCTGGGCAAGCACAGATCCCCAAACCTGTTGTGCCTGTGAATAGGCTGCAGGGGGAAGGTGAAGACCAGCAAGAGCTTTCCGGGCTGCCACCTTCCGTGTGGGACAAGGAGCCGGACGTTTGCCTTTTCGGGAACAGGCTCTGCCGAGGATGCGCACCGTGAGATGTTCCTTCTCTGGGCAAGCACAGATCCCAAAACCTGTTGTGCCTGTGACTAGGCTGCACGGGGAAGGTGAAGACCAGCAAGAGCTTTCCGGGCTGCCCCCTTCCGTGTGGGACAAGGAGCCGGACGTTTGCCTTTTCGGGAACAGGCTCTGCCGAGGATGCGCACCGTGAGATGTTCCTTCTCTGGGCAAGCACAGATCCCAAAACCTGTTGTGCCTGTGACTAGGCTGCACGGGGAAGGTGAAGTCCAGCAAGAGCTTTCAGGGCTGCCACCTTCCGTGTGGGACAAGGAGCCGGACGTTTGCCTTTTCGGGAACAGGCTCTGCCGAGGGTGCGCACCGTGAGATGTTCCTTCTCTGGGCAAGCACAGATCCCAAAACCTGTTGTGCCTGTGAATAGGCTGCACGGGGAAGGTGAAGACCAGCAAGAGCTTTCAGGGCTGCCCCCTTCCGTGTGGGACAAGGAGCCGGACGTTTGCCTTTTCGGGAACAGGCTCTGCCGAGGATGCGCACCGTGAGATGTTCCTTCTCTGAGCAAGCACAGATCGCAAAACCTGTTGTGCCTGTGAATAGGCTGCAGGGGGAAGGTGAAGACCAGCAAGAGCTTTCCGGGCTGCCACCTTCCGTGTGGGACAAGGAGCCGGATATTTGCCTTTTCGGGAACAGGCTCTGCCGAGGATGCGCACCGTGAGATGTTCCTTCTCTGGGCAAGCACAGATCCCCAAACCTGTTGTGCCTGTGAATAGGCTGCACGGGGAAGGTGAAGACCAGCAAGACCTTTCCGGGCTGCCACCTTCCGTGTGGGACAAGGAGCCGGACGTTTGCCTTTTCGGGAACAGGCTCTGCCGAGGATGCGCACCGTGAGATGTTCCTTCTCTGGGCAAGCACAGATCCCAAAACCTGTTGTGCCTGTGACTAGGCTGCAGGGGGAAGGTGAAGACCAGCAAGAGCTTTCCGGGCTGCCACCTTCCGTGTGGGACAAGGAGCCGGACGTTTGCCTTTTCGGGAACAGGCTCTGCCGAGGATGCGCACCGTGAGATGTTCCTTCTCTGGGCAAGCACAGATCCCAAAACCTGTTGTGCCTGTGAATAGGCTGCACGGGGAAGGTGAAGACCAGCAAGAGCTTTCAGGGCTGCCCCCTTCCGTGTGCGACAAGGAGCCGGACGTTTGCCTTTTCGGGAACAGGCTCTGCCGAGGATGCGCACCGTGAGATGTTCCTTCTCTGGGCAAGCACAGATCCCCAAACCTGTTGTGCCTGTGAATAGGCTGCACGGGGAAGGTGAAGACCAGCAAGACCTTTCCGGGCTGCCACCTTCCGTGTGGGACCAGGAGCCGGACGTTTGCCTTTTCGGGAACAGGCTCTGCCGAGGGTGCGCACCGTGAGATGTTCCTTCTCTGGGCAAGCACAGATCCCAAAACCTGTTGTGCCTGTGAATAGGCTGCAGGGGGAAGGTGAAGACCAGCAACAGCTTTCAGGGCTGCCCCCTTCCGTGTGGGACAAGGAGCCGGACGTTTGCCTTTTCGGGAACAGGCTCTGCCGAGGATGCGCACCGTGAGATGTTCCTTCTCTGGGCAAGCACAGATCCCCAAACCTGTTGTGCCTGTGACTAGGCTGCACGGGGAAGGTGAAGACCAGCAACAGCTTTCCGGGCTGCCACCTTCCGTGTCGGACCAGGAGCCGGACGTTTGCCTTTTCGGGAACAGGCTCTGCCGAGGGTGCGCACCGTGAGATGTTCCTTCTCTGGGCAAGCACAGATCCCAAAACATGTTGTGCCTGTGACTAGGCTGCACGGGGAAGGTGAAGACCAGCAAGACCTTTCAGGGCTGCCCCCTTCCGTGTGGGACAAGGAGCCGGACGTTTACCTTTTCGGGAACAGGCTCTGCCGAGGATGCGCACCGTGAGATGTTCCTTCTCTGGGCAAGCACAGATCCCAAAACCTGTTGTGCCTGTGACTAGGCTGCAGGGGGAAGGTGAAGACCAGCAAGAGCTTTCCGGGCTGCCCCCTTCCGTGTGGGACAAGGAGCCGGACGTTTGCCTTTTCGGGAACAGGCTCTGCCGAGGATGCGCACCGTGAGATGTTCCTTCTCTGGGCAAGCACAGATCCCAAAACCTGTTGTGCCTGTGACTAGGCTGCAGGGGGAAGGTGAAGACCAGCAAGAGCTTTCCGGGCTGCCACGTTCTGTGTGGGACAAGGAGCCGGACGTTTGCCTTTTCGGGAACAGGCTCTGCCGAGGGTGCGCACCGTGAGATGTTCCTTCTCTGGGCAAGCACAGATCCCAAAACCTGTTGTGCCTGTGAATAGGCTGCAGGGGGAAGGTGAAGACCAGCAACAGCTTTCAGGGCTGCCACCTTCTGTGTGGGACCAGGAGCCGGACGTTTGCCTTTTCGGGAACAGGCTCTGCCGAGGATGCGCACCGTGAGATGTTCCTTCTCTGGGCAAGCACAGATCCCAAAACCTGTTGTGCCTGTGAATAGGCTGCAGGGGGAAGGTGAAGACCAGCAACAGCTTTCAGGGCTGCCCCCTTCCGTGTGGGACAAGGAGCCGGACGTTTGCCTTTTCGGGAACAGGCTCTGCCGAGGATGCGCACCGTGAGATGTTCCTTCTCTGGGCAAGCACAGATCCCAAAACCTGTTGTGCCTGTGACTACGCTGCACGGGGAAGGTGAAGACCAGCAAGAGCTTTCCGGGCTGCCACCTTCCGTGTGGGACCAGGAGCCGGACGTTTGCCTTTTCGGGAACAGGCTCTGCCGAGGATGCGCACCGTGAGAGATTGCGTCTTTGGGAAAGCAGAGATTCCCAGTGCGGTTGTGCCTGTGAATACGCTCCACGGGGAAGGTGAAGACCAGCAACAGCTTTCCGGGCTGCCACCTTCCGTGTGGGACAAGGAGCCGGACGTTTGCCTTTTCGGGAACAGGCTCTGCCGAGGATGCGCACCGTGAGAGATTGCGTCTTTGGGAAAGCACAGATCCCAAAACCTGTTGTGCCTGTGAATAGGCTGCACGGGGAAGGTGAAGACCAGCAACAGCTTTCCGGGCTGCCACCTTCCGTGTGGGACCAGGAGCCGGACGTTTGCCTTTTCGGGAACAGGCTCTGCCGAGGATGCGCACCGTGAGAGATTGCGTCTTTGGGAAAGCAGAGATTCCCAGTGCGGTTGTGCCTGTGAATAGGCTGCAGGGGGAAGGTGAAGACCAGCAACAGCTTCAGGGCTGCCACCTTCCGTGTGGGACAAGGAGCCGGACGTTTGCCTTTTCGGGAACAGGCTCTGCCGAGGATGCGCACCGTGAGATGTTCCTTCTCTGAGCAAGCACAGATCCCAAAACCTGTTGTGCCTGTGAATAGGCTGCAGGGGGAAGGTGAAGACCAGCAACAGCTTTCCGGGCTGCCACCTTCCGTGTGGGACAAGGAGCCGGACGTTTGCCTTTTCGGGAACAGGCTCTGCCGAGGATGCGCACCGTGAGATGTTCCTTCTCTGGGCAAGCACAGATCCCAAAACCTGTTGTGCCTGTGACTAGGCTGCAGGGGGAAGGTGAAAACCAGCAAGAGCTTTCAGGGCTGCCACCTTCCGTGTGGGACAAGGAGCCGGACGTTTGCCTTTTCGGGAACAGGCTCTGCCGAGGATGCGCACCGTGAGATGTTCCTTCTCCGGGCAAGCACAGATCCCAAAACCTGTTGTGCCTGTGAATAGGCTGCACGGGGAAGGTGAAGAACTGCAACAGCTTTCAGGGCTGCCCCCTTCCGTGTGGGACAAGGAGCCGGACGTTTGCCTTTTCGGGAACAGGCTCTGCCGAGGATGCGCACCGTGAGATGTTCCTTCTCTGGGCAAGCACAGATCCCAAAACCTGTTGTGCCTGTGACTAGGCTGCACGGGGAAGGTGAAGACCAGCAAGAGCTTTCCGGGCTGCCACCTTCCGTGTGGGACAAGGAGCCGGACGTTTGCCTTTTCGGGAACAGGCTCTGCCGAGGATGCGCACCGTGAGAGATTGCGTCTTTGGGAAAGCAGAGATTCCCCGTGCGGTTGCGCCTGTGAATAGGCTGCAGGGGGAAGGTGAAGACCAGCAACAGCTTTCAGGGCTGCCACCTTCCGTGTGGGACAAGGAGCCGGACGTTTGCCTTTTCGGGAACAGGCTCTGCCGAGGGTGCGCACCGTGAGATGTTCCTTCTCTGGGCAAGCACAGATCCCAAAACATGTTGTGCCTGTGACTAGGCTGCACGGGGAAGGTGAAGACCAGCAAGACCTTTCAGGGCTGCCCCCTTCCGTGTGGGACAAGGAGCCGGACGTTTACCTTTTCGGGAACAGGCTCTGCCGAGGGTGCGCACCGTGAGATGTTCCTTCTCTGGGCAAGCACAGATCCCAAAACCTGTTGTGCCTGTGAATAGGCTGCACGGGGAAGGTGAAGACCAGCAAGAGCTTTCAGGGCTGCCCCCTTCCGTGTGGGACAAGGAGCCGGACGTTTGCCTTTTCGGGAACAGGCTCTGCCGAGGATGCGCACCGTGAGATGTTCCTTCTCTGAGCAAGCACAGATCGCAAAACCTGTTGTGCCTGTGAATAGGCTGCAGGGGGAAGGTGAAGACCAGCAAGAGCTTTCAGGGCTGCCACCTTCCGTGTGGGACAAGGAGCCGGATATTTGCCTTTTCGGGAACAGGCTCTGCCGAGGATGCGCACCGTGAGATGTTCCTTCTCTGGGCAAGCACAGATCCCCAAACCTGTTGTGCCTGTGAATAGGCTGCACGGGGAAGGTGAAGACCAGCAAGACCTTTCCGGGCTGCCACCTTCCGTGTGGGACAAGGAGCCGGACGTTTGCCTTTTCGGGAACAGGCTCTGCCGAGGATGCGCACCGTGAGATGTTCCTTCTCTGGGCAAGCACAGATCCCAAAACCTGTTGTGCCTGTGACTAGGCTGCAGGGGGAAGGTGAAGACCAGCAAGAGCTTTCCGGGCTGCCCCCTTCCGTGTGGGACAAGGAGCCGGACGTTTGCCTTTTCGGGAACAGGCTCTGCCGAGGATGCGCACCGTGAGATGTTCCTTCTCTGGGCAAGCACAGATCCCAAAACCTGTTGTGCCTGTGAATAGGCTGCACGGGGAAGGTGAAGACCAGCAAGAGCTTTCAGGGCTGCCCCCTTCCGTGTGCGACAAGGAGCCGGACGTTTGCCTTTTCGGGAACAGGCTCTGCCGAGGATGCGCACCGTGAGATGTTCCTTCTCTGGGCAAGCACAGATCCCCAAACCTGTTGTGCCTGTGAATAGGCTGCACGGGGAAGGTGAAGACCAGCAAGAGCTTTCCGGGCTGCCACCTTCCGTGTGGGACAAGGAGCCGGACGTTTGCCTTTTCGGGAACAGGCTCTGCCGAGGGTGCGCACCGTGAGATGTTCCTTCTCTGGGCAAGCACAGATCCCAAAACCTGTTGTGCCTGTGAATAGGCTGCAGGGGGAAGGTGAAGACCAGCAACAGCTTTCAGGGCTGCCCCCTTCCGTGTGGGACAAGGAGCCGGACGTTTGCCTTTTCGGGAACAGGCTCTGCCGAGGATGCGCACCGTGAGATGTTCCTTCTCTGAGCAAGCACAGATCGCAAAAGCTGTTGTGCCTGTGAATAGGCTGCAGGGGGAAGGTGAAGACCAGCAAGAGCTTTCAGGGCTGCCACCTTCCGTGTGGGACCAGGAGCCGGACGTTTGCCTTTTCGGGAACAGGCTCTGCCGAGGATGCGCACCGTGAGATGTTCCTTCTCTGGGCAAGCACAGATCCCCAAACCTGTTGTGCCTGTGACTAGGCTGCACGGGGAAGGTGAAGACCAGCAAGAGCTTTCCGGGCTGCCACCTTCCGTGTCGGACCAGGAGCCGGACGTTTGCCTTTTCGGGAACAGGCTCTGCCGAGGGTGCGCACCGTGAGATGTACCTTCTCTGGGCAAGCACAGATCCCAAAACATGTTGTGCCTGTGACTAGGCTGCACGGGGAAGGTGAAGACCAGCAAGACCTTTCAGGGCTGCCCCCTTCCGTGTGGGACAAGGAGCCGGACGTTTACCTTTTCGGGAACAGGCTCTGCCGAGGATGCGCACCGTGAGATGTTCCTTCTCTGGGCAAGCACAGATCCCAAAACCTGTTGTGCCTGTGACTAGGCTGCAGGGGGAAGGTGAAGACCAGCAAGAGCTTTCCGGGCTGCCCCCTTCCGTGTGGGACAAGGAGCCGGACGTTTGCCTTTTCGGGAACAGGCTCTGCCGAGGATGCGCACCGTGAGATGTTCCTTCTCTGGGCAAGCACAGATCCCAAAACCTGTTGTGCCTGTGACTAGGCTGCAGGGGGAAGGTGAAGACCAGCAAGAGCTTTCCGGGCTGCCACGTTCTGTGTGGGACAAGGAGCCGGACGTTTGCCTTTTCGGGAACAGGCTCTGCCGAGGGTGCGCACCGTGAGAGATTGCGTCTTTGGGAAAGCAGAGATTCCCCGTGCGGTTGCGCCTGTGAATAGGCTGCAGGGGGAAGGTGAAGACCAGCAACAGCTTTCAGGGCTGCCACCTTCCGTGTGGGACAAGGAGCCGGACGTTTGCCTTTTCGGGAACAGGCTCTGCCGAGGATGCGCACCGTGAGATGTTCCTTCTCTGGGCAAGCACAGATCCCAAAACCTGTTGTGCCTGTGAATAGGCTGCAGGGGGAAGGTGAAGACCAGCAACAGCTTTCAGGGCTGCCCCCTTCCGTGTGGGACAAGGAGCCGGACGTTTGCCTTTTCGGGAACAGGCTCTGCCGAGGATGCGCACCGTGAGATGTTCCTTCTCTGGGCAAGCACAGATCCCAAAACCTGTTGTGCCTGTGACTACGCTGCACGGGGAAGGTGAAGACCAGCAAGAGCTTTCCGGGCTGCCACCTTCCGTGTGGGACCAGGAGCCGGACGTTTGCCTTTTCGGGAACAGGCTCTGCCGAGGATGCGCACCGTGAGATGTTCCTTCTCTGGGCAAGCACAGATCCCAAAACCTGTTGTGCCTGTGACTAGGCTGCAGGGGGAAGGTGAAGACCAGCAAGAGCTTTCCGGGCTGCCCCCTTCCGTGTGGGACAAGGAGCCGGACGTTTGCCTTTTCGGGAACAGGCTCTGCCGAGGATGCGCACCGTGAGATGTTCCTTCTCTGGGCAAGCACAGATCCCAAAACCTGTTGTGCCTGTGACTAGGCTGCAGGGGGAAGGTGAAGACCAGCAAGAGCTTTCCGGGCTGCCACGTTCTGTGTGGGACAAGGAGCCGGACGTTTGCCTTTTCGGGAACAGGCTCTGCCGAGGGTGCGCACCGTGAGAGATTGCGTCTTTGGGAAAGCAGAGATTCCCCGTGCGGTTGCGCCTGTGAATAGGCTGCAGGGGGAAGGTGAAGACCAGCAACAGCTTTCAGGGCTGCCACCTTCCGTGTGGGACAAGGAGCCGGACGTTTGCCTTTTCGGGAACAGGCTCTGCCGAGGATGCGCACCGTGAGATGTTCCTTCTCTGGGCAAGCACAGATCCCAAAACCTGTTGTGCCTGTGAATAGGCTGCAGGGGGAAGGTGAAGACCAGCAACAGCTTTCAGGGCTGCCCCCTTCCGTGTGGGACAAGGAGCCGGACGTTTGCCTTTTCGGGAACAGGCTCTGCCGAGGATGCGCACCGTGAGATGTTCCTTCTCTGGGCAAGCACAGATCCCAAAACCTGTTGTGCCTGTGACTACGCTGCACGGGGAAGGTGAAGACCAGCAAGAGCTTTCCGGGCTGCCACCTTCCGTGTGGGACCAGGAGCCGGACGTTTGCCTTTTCGGGAACAGGCTCTGCCGAGGATGCGCACCGTGAGAGATTGCGTCTTTGGGAAAGCAGAGATTCCCAGTGCGGTTGTGCCTGTGAATACGCTCCACGGGGAAGGTGAAGACCAGCAACAGCTTTCCGGGCTGCCACCTTCCGTGTGGGACAAGGAGCCGGACGTTTGCCTTTTCGGGAACAGGCTCTGCCGAGGATGCGCACCGTGAGATATTCCTTCTCTGAGCAAGCACAGATCCCAAAACCTGTTGTGCCTGTGAATAGGCTGCAGGGGGAAGGTGAAGACCAGCAACAGCTTTCCGGGCTGCCACCTTCCGTGTGGGACAAGGAGCCGGACGTTTGCCTTTTTGGGAACAGGCTCTGCCGAGGATGCGCACCGTGAGATGTTCCTTCTCTGGGCAAGCACAGATCCCAAAACCTGTTGTGCCTGTGACTAGGCTGCAGGGGGAAGGTGAAAACCAGCAAGAGCTTTCAGGGCTGCCACCTTCCGTGTGGGACAAGGAGCCGGACGTTTGCCTTTTCGGGAACAGGCTCTGCCGAGGATGCGCACCGTGAGATGTTCCTTCTCCGGGCAAGCACAGATCCCAAAACCTGTTGTGCCTGTGAATAGGCTGCACGGGGAAGGTGAAGAACTGCAACAGCTTTCAGGGCTGCCCCCTTCCGTGTGGGACAAGGAGCCGGACGTTTGCCTTTTCGGGAACAGGCTCTGCCGAGGATGCGCACCGTGAGATGTTCCTTCTCTGGGCAAGCACAGATCCCAAAACCTGTTGTGCCTGTGACTAGGCTGCACGGGGAAGGTGAAGACCAGCAAGAGCTTTCCGGGCTGCCACCTTCCGTGTGGGACAAGGAGCCGGACGTTTGCCTTTTCGGGAACAGGCTCTGCCGAGGATGCGCACCGTGAGAGATTGCGTCTTTGGGAAAGCAGAGATTCCCCGTGCGGTTGCGCCTGTGAATAGGCTGCAGGGGGAAGGTGAAGACCAGCAACAGCTTTCAGGGCTGCCACCTTCCGTGTGGGACAAGGAGCCGGACGTTTGCCTTTTCGGGAACAGGCTCTGCCGAGGATGCGCACCGTGAGATGTTCCTTCTCTGAGCAAGCACAGATCCCAAAACCTGTTGTGCCTGTGAATAGGCTGCAGGGGGAAGGTGAAGACCAGCAACAGCTTTCCGGGCTGCCACCTTCCGTGTGGGACCAGGAGCCGGACGTTTGCCTTTTCGGGAACAGGCTCTGCCGAGGATGCGCACCGTGAGATGTTCCTTCTCTGGGCAAGCACAGATCCCAAAACCTGTTGTGCCTGTGAATAGGCTGCAGGGGGAAGGTGAAGACCAGCAACAGCTTTCAGGGCTGCCACCTTCTGTGTGGGACAAGGAGCCGGACGTTTGCCTTTTCGGGAACAGGCTCTGCCGAGGATGCGCACCGTGAGCTGTTCCTTCTCTGGGCAAGCACAGATCCCAAAACCGGTTGTGCCTGTGAATAGGCTGCACGGGGAAGGTGAAGACCAGCAACAGCTTTCAGGGCTGCCCCCTTCCGTGTGGGACAAGGAGCCGGACGTTTGCCTTTTCGGGAACAGGCTCTGCCGAGGATGCGCACCGTGAGATGTTCCTTCTCTGGGCAAGCACAGATCCCAAAACCTGTTGTGCCTGTGACTAGGCTGCACGGGGAAGGTGAAGACCAGCAAGAGCTTTCAGGGCTGCCACCTTCCGTGTGGGACCAGGAGCCGGACGTTTGCCTTTTCGGGAACAGGCTCTGCCGAGGATGCGCACCGTGAGAGATTGCGTCTTTGGGAAAGCAGAGATTCCCAGTGCGGTTGTGCCTGTGACTAGGCTGCACGGGGAAGGTGGAGACCAGCAAGAGCTTTCAGGGCTGCCCCCTTCCGTGTGGGACCAGGAGCCGGACGTTTGCCTTTTCGGGAACAGGCTCTGCCGAGGATGCGCACCGTGAGAGATTGCGTCTTTGGGAAAGCAGAGATTCCCCGTGCGGTTGTGCCTGTGAATAGGCTGCAGGGGGAAGGTGAAGACCAGCAACAGCTTCAAGGCTGCAACCTTCCGTGTGGGACAAGGAGCCGGACGTTTGCCTTTTCGGGAACAGGCTCTGCCGAGGATGCGCACCGTGAGATGTTCCTTCTCTGAGCAAGCACAGATCCCAAAACCTGTTGTGCCTGTGAATAGGCTGCAGGGGGAAGGTGAAGACCAGCACCAGCTTTCCGGGCTGCCACCTTCCGTGTGGGACAAGGAGCCGGACGTTTGCCTTTTCGGGAACAGGCCCTGCCGAGGATGCGCACCGTGAGATGTTCCTTCTCTGAGCAAGCACAGATCCCAAAACCTGCTGTGCCTGTGACTAGGCTGCAGGGGGAAGGTGAAGACCAGCAAGAGCTTTCAGGGCTGCCACCTTCCGTGTGGGACCAGGAGCCGGACGTTTGCCTTTTCGGGAACAGGCTCTGCCGAGGATGCGCACCGTGAGATGTTCCTTCTCTGGGCAAGCACAGATCCCAAAACCTGTTGTGCCTGTGAATAGGCTGCAGGGGGAAGGTGAAGACCAGCAACAGCTTCAAGGCTGCAACCTTCCGTGTGGGACAAGGAGCCGGACGTTTGCCTTTTCGGGAACAGGCTCTGCCGAGGATGCGCACCGTGAGATGTTCCTTCTCTGAGCAAGCACAGATCCCAAAACCTGTTGTGCCTGTGAATAGGCTGCAGGGGGAAGGTGAAGACCAGCAACAGCTTTCCGGGCTGCCACCTTCCGTGTGGGACAAGGAGCCGGACGTTTGCCTTTTCGGGAACAGGCCCTGCCGAGGATGCGCACCGTGAGATGTTCCTTCTCTGGGCAAGGACAGATCCCAAAACCTGTTGTGCCTGTGACTAGGCTGCAGGGGGAAGGTGAAGACCAGCAAGAGCTTTCCGGGCTGCCACCTTCCGTGTGGGACAAGGAGCCGGACGTTTGCCTTTTCGGGAACAGGCTCTGCCAAGGATGCGCACCGTGAGATGTTCCTTCTCTGGGCAAGCACAGATCCCAAAAGCTGTTGTGCCTGTGAATAGGCTGCATGGGGAAGGTGAAGACCAGCAAGAGCTATCAGGGCTGCCCCCTTCCGTGTGGGACAAGGAGCCGGACGTTTGCCTTTTCAGGAACAGGCCCTGCCGAGGATGCGCACCGTGAGAGATTGCGTCTTTGGGAAAGCAGAGATTCCCAGTGCGGTTGTGCCTGTGAATACGCTGCAGGGGGAAGGTGAAGACCAGCAACATCTTTCAGGGCTGCCACCTTCCGTGTGGGACAAGGAGCCGGACATTTGCCTGTTCTGGAACAGGCTCTGCCGAGGATGCGCACCGTGAGATGTTCCTTCTCTGGGCAAGCACAGATCCCAAAACCTGTTGTGCCTGTGAATAGGCTGCACGGGGAAGGAGGAGACCAGCAACAGCTTTCAGGGCTGCCACCTTCCGTGTGGGACAAGGAGCCGGACGTTTGCCTTTTTGGGAACAGGCTCTGCCGAGGATGCGCACCGTGAGAGATTGCGTCTTTGGGAAAGCAGAGATTCCCAGTGCGGTTGTGCCTGTGAATACGCTGCACGGGGAAGGTGAAGACCAGCAACAGCTTCAGGGCTGCCACCTTCCGTGTGGGACCAGGAGCCGGACGTTTGCCTTTTCGGGAACAGGCTCTGCCGAGGATGCGCACCGTGAGATGTTCCTTCTCTGAGCAAGCACAGATCCCAAAACCTGTTGTGCCTGTGAATAGGCTGCAGGGGGAAGGTGAAGACCAGCAACAGCTTTCCGGGCTGCCACCTTCCGTGTGGGACAAGGAGCCGGACGTTTGCCTTTTTGGGAACAGGCTCTGCCGAGGATGCGCACCGTGAGATGTTCCTTCTCTGGGCAAGCACAGATCCCAAAACCTGTTGTGCCTGTGACTAGGCTGCAGGGGGAAGGTGAAAACCAGCAAGAGCTTTCAGGGCTGCCACCTTCCGTGTGGGACAAGGAGCCGGACGTTTGCCTTTTCGGGAACAGGCTCTGCCGAGGATGCGCACCGTGAGATGTTCCTTCTCCGGGCAAGCACAGATCCCAAAACCTGTTGTGCCTGTGAATAGGCTGCACGGGGAAGGTGAAGAACTGCAACAGCTTTCAGGGCTGCCACCTTCCGTGTGGGACAAGGAGCCGGACGTTTGCCTTTTCGGGAACAGGCTCTGCCGAGGATGCGCACCGTGAGATGTTCCTTCTCTGGGCAAGCACAGATCCCAAAACCTGTTGTGCCTGTGACTAGGCTGCACGGGGAAGGTGAAGACCAGCAAGAGCTTTCCGGGCTGCCACCTTCCGTGTGGGACAAGGAGCCGGACGTTTGCCTTTTCGGGAACAGGCTCTGCCGAGGATGCGCACCGTGAGAGATTGCGTCTTTGGGAAAGCAGAGATTCCCCGTGCGGTTGCGCCTGTGAATAGGCTGCAGGGGGAAGGTGAAGACCAGCAACAGCTTTCAGGGCTGCCACCTTCCGTGTGGGACAAGGAGCCGGACGTTTGCCTTTTCGGGAACAGGCTCTGCCGAGGATGCGCACCGTGAGATGTTCCTTCTCTGAGCAAGCACAGATCCCAAAACCTGTTGTGCCTGTGAATAGGCTGCAGGGGGAAGGTGAAGACCAGCAACAGCTTTCCGGGCTGCCACCTTCCGTGTGGGACCAGGAGCCGGACGTTTGCCTTTTCGGGAACAGGCTCTGCCGAGGATGCGCACCGTGAGATGTTCCTTCTCTGGGCAAGCACAGATCCCAAAACCTGTTGTGCCTGTGAATAGGCTGCAGGGGGAAGGTGAAGACCAGCAACAGCTTTCAGGGCTGCCACCTTCTGTGTGGGACAAGGAGCCGGACGTTTGCCTTTTCGGGAACAGGCTCTGCCGAGGATGCGCACCGTGAGCTGTTCCTTCTCTGGGCAAGCACAGATCCCAAAACCGGTTGTGCCTGTGAATAGGCTGCACGGGGAAGGTGAAGACCAGCAACAGCTTTCAGGGCTGCCCCCTTCCGTGTGGGACAAGGAGCCGGACGTTTGCCTTTTCGGGAACAGGCTCTGCCGAGGATGCGCACCGTGAGATGTTCCTTCTCTGGGCAAGCACAGATCCCAAAACCTGTTGTGCCTGTGACTAGGCTGCACGGGGAAGGTGAAGACCAGCAAGAGCTTTCCGGGCTGCCACCTTCCGTGTGGGACCAGGAGCCGGACGTTTGCCTTTTCGGGAACAGGCTCTGCCGAGGATGCGCACCGTGAGAGATTGCGTCTTTGGGAAAGCAGAGATTCCCAGTGCGGTTGTGCCTGTGACTAGGCTGCACGGGGAAGGTGGAGACCAGCAAGAGCTTTCAGGGCTGCCCCCTTCCGTGTGGGACCAGGAGCCGGACGTTTGCCTTTTCGGGAACAGGCTCTGCCGAGGATGCGCACCGTGAGAGATTGCGTCTTTGGGAAAGCAGAGATTCCCCGTGCGGTTGTGCCTGTGAATAGGCTGCAGGGGGAAGGTGAAGACCAGCAACAGCTTCAAGGCTGCAACCTTCCGTGTGGGACAAGGAGCCGGACGTTTGCCTTTTCGGGAACAGGCTCTGCCGAGGATGCGCACCGTGAGATGTTCCTTCTCTGAGCAAGCACAGATCCCAAAACCTGTTGTGCCTGTGAATAGGCTGCAGGGGGAAGGTGAAGACCAGCACCAGCTTTCCGGGCTGCCACCTTCCGTGTGGGACAAGGAGCCGGACGTTTGCCTTTTCGGGAACAGGCCCTGCCGAGGATGCGCACCGTGAGATGTTCCTTCTCTGAGCAAGCACAGATCCCAAAACCTGCTGTGCCTGTGACTAGGCTGCAGGGGGAAGGTGAAGACCAGCAAGAGCTTTCAGGGCTGCCACCTTCCGTGTGGGACCAGGAGCCGGACGTTTGCCTTTTCGGGAACAGGCTCTGCCGAGGATGCGCACCGTGAGATGTTCCTTCTCTGGGCAAGCACAGATCCCAAAACCTGTTGTGCCTGTGAATAGGCTGCAGGGGGAAGGTGAAGACCAGCAACAGCTTCAAGGCTGCAACCTTCCGTGTGGGACAAGGAGCCGGACGTTTGCCTTTTCGGGAACAGGCTCTGCCGAGGATGCGCACCGTGAGATGTTCCTTCTCTGAGCAAGCACAGATCCCAAAACCTGTTGTGCCTGTGAATAGGCTGCAGGGGGAAGGTGAAGACCAGCAACAGCTTTCCGGGCTGCCACCTTCCGTGTGGGACAAGGAGCCGGACGTTTGCCTTTTCGGGAACAGGCCCTGCCGAGGATGCGCACCGTGAGATGTTCCTTCTCTGGGCAAGGACAGATCCCAAAACCTGTTGTGCCTGTGACTAGGCTGCAGGGGGAAGGTGAAGACCAGCAAGAGCTTTCCGGGCTGCCACCTTCCGTGTGGGACAAGGAGCCGGACGTTTGCCTTTTCGGGAACAGGCTCTGCCAAGGATGCGCACCGTGAGATGTTCCTTCTCTGGGCAAGCACAGATCCCAAAAGCTGTTGTGCCTGTGAATAGGCTGCATGGGGAAGGTGAAGACCAGCAAGAGCTATCAGGGCTGCCCCCTTCCGTGTGGGACAAGGAGCCGGACGTTTGCCTTTTCAGGAACAGGCCCTGCCGAGGATGCGCACCGTGAGAGATTGCGTCTTTGGGAAAGCAGAGATTCCCAGTGCGGTTGTGCCTGTGAATACGCTGCAGGGGGAAGGTGAAGACCAGCAACATCTTTCAGGGCTGCCACCTTCCGTGTGGGACAAGGAGCCGGACATTTGCCTGTTCTGGAACAGGCTCTGCCGAGGATGCGCACCGTGAGATGTTCCTTCTCTGGGCAAGCACAGATCCCAAAACCTGTTGTGCCTGTGAATAGGCTGCACGGGGAAGGAGGAGACCAGCAACAGCTTTCAGGGCTGCCACCTTCCGTGTGGGACAAGGAGCCGGACGTTTGCCTTTTTGGGAACAGGCTCTGCCGAGGATGCGCACCGTGAGAGATTGCGTCTTTGGGAAAGCAGAGATTCCCAGTGCGGTTGTGCCTGTGAATACGCTGCACGGGGAAGGTGAAGACCAGCAACAGCTTTCAAGGCTGCCACCTTCCGTGTGGGACAAGGAGCCGGACGTTTGCCTTTTCGGGAACAGGCTCTGCCGAGGATGCGCACCGTGAGAGATTGCGTCTTTGGGAAAGCAGAGATTCCCCGTGCGGTTGTGCCTGTGAATAGGCTGCAGGGGGAAGGTGAAGACCAGCAAGAGCTTTCAGGGCTGCCACCTTCCGTGTGGGACAAGGAGCCGGACGTTTGCCTTTTTGGGAACAGGCTCTGCCGAGGATGCGCACCGTGAGATGTTCCTTCTCTGGGCAAGCACAGATCCCAAAACCTGTTGTGCCTGTGACTAGGCTGCAGGGGGAAGTTGAAGACCAGCAAGAGCTTTCCGGGCTGCCACCTTCCGTGTGGGACAAGGAGCCGGACGTTTGCCTTTTCGGGAACAGGCTCTGCCGAGGATGCGCACCGTGAGAGATTGCGTCTTTGGGAAAGCAGAGATTCCCAGTGCAGTTGTGCCTGTGACTAGGCTGCACGGGGAAGGTGGAGACCAGCAAGAGCTTTCAGGGCTGCCACCTTCCGTGTGGGACAAGGAGCCGGACGTTTGCCTTTTCGGGAACAGGCTCTGCCGAGGATGCGCACCGTGAGAGATTGCGTCTTTGGGAAAGCAGAGATTCCCCGTGCGGTTGTGCCTGTGAATAGGCTGCAGGGGGAAGGTGAAGACCAGCAACAGCTTCAGGGCTGCCACCTTCCGTGTGGGACAAGGAGCCGGACGTTTGCCTTTTCGGGAACAGGCTCTGCCGAGGATGCGCACCGTGAGATGTTCCTTCTCTGAGCAAGCACAGATCCCAAAAGCTGTTGTGCCTGTGAATAGGCTGCAGGGGGAAGGTGAAGACCAGCAACAGCTTTCCGGGCTGCCACCTTACGTGTGGGACCAGGAGCCGGACGTTTGCCTTTTCGGGAACAGGCTCTGCCGAGGATGCGCACCGTGAGATGTTCCTTCTCTGGGCAAGCACAGATCCCAAAACCTGTTGTGCCTGTGAATAGGCTGCAGGGGGAAGGTGAAGACCAGCAACAGCTTTCAGGGCTGCCACCTTCTGTGTGGGACAAGGAGCCGGACGTTTGCCTTTTCGGGAACAGGCTCTGCCGAGGATGCGCACCGTGAGATGTTCCTTCTCTGGGCAAGCACAGATCCCAAAACCGGTTGTGCCTGTGAATAGGCTGCACGGGGAAGGAGGAGACCAGCAACAGCTTTCAGGGCTGCCACCTTCCGTGTGGGACAAGGAGCCGGACGTTTGCCTTTTCAGGAACAGGCTCTGCCGAGGATGCGCACCGTGAGATGTTCCTTCTCTGGGCAAGCACAGATCCCAAACCCTGTTGTGCCTGTGAATAGGCTGCAGGGGGAAGGTGAAGACCAGCAAGAGCTTTCAGGGCTGCCACCTTCCGTGTGGGACAAGGAGCCGGACGTTTGCCTTTTCGGGAACAGGCTCTGCCGAGGATGCGCACCGTGAGATGTTCCTTCTCTGGGCAAGCACAGATCCCAAACCCTGTTGTGCCTGTGAATAGGCTGCACGGGGAAGGTGAAGACCAGCACCAGCTTTCAGGGCTGCCCCCTTCTGTGTGGGACAAGGAGCCGGACGTTTGCCTTTTCGGGGACAGGCTCTGCCGAGGATGCGCACCGTGAGAGATTGTGTCTTTGGGAAAGCAGAGATTCCCAGAGCGGTTGTGCCTGTGAATACGCTGCACGGAGAAGGTGAAGACCAGCAACAGCTTTCAGGGCTGCCACCTTCCGTGTGGGACCAGGAGCCGGACATTTGCCTTTTCGGGAACAGGCTCTGCCGAGGATGCGCACCGTGAGATGTTCCTTCTCTGGGCAAGCACAGATCCCAAAACCTGTTGTGCCTGTGAATAGGCTGCAGGGGGAAGGTGAAGACCAGCAAGAGCTATCAGGGCTGCCCCCTTCCGTGTGGGACAAGGAGCCGGACGTTTGCCTTTTCGGGAACAGGCTCTGCCGAGGATGCGCACCGTGAGAGATTGCGTCTTTGGGAAAGCAGAGATTCCCAGTGCGGTTGTGCCTGTGAATACGCTGCACGGGGAAGGTGAAGACCAGCAAGAGCTTTCAGGTCAGCCACCTTCCGTGTGGGACAAGGAGCCGGACATTTGCCTTTTCGGGAACAGGCTCTGCCAAGGATGCGCACCGTGAGATGTTCCTTCTCTGGGCAAGCACAGATCCCCAAACCTGTTGTGCCTGTGACTAGGCTGCAGGGGGAAGGTGAAGACCAGCAACAGCTTTCAGGACTGCCACCTTCCGTGTGGGACAAGGAGCCGGACGTTTGCCTTTTCGGGAACAGGCTCTGCCGAGGATGCGCACCGTGAGAGATTGCGTCTTTGGGAAAGCAGAGATTCCCAGTGCGGTTGTGCCTGTGAATAGGCTGCACGGGGAAGGTGGAGACCAGCAACAGCTTTCAGGGCTGCCACCTTCCGTGTGGGACAAGGAGCCGGACGTTTGCCTTTTCGGGAACAGGCTCTGCCGAGGATGCGCACCGTGAGATGTTCCTTCTCTGGGCAAGCACAGATCCCAAAACCTGTTGTGCCTGTGAATAGGCTGCAGGGGGAAGGTGAAGACCAGCAAGAGCTTTCAGGGCTGCCCCCTTCCGTGTGGGACAAGGAGCCGGACGTTTGCCTTTTCGGGAACAGGCTCTGCCGAGGATGCGCACCGTGAGATGTTCCTTCTCTGGGCAAGCACAGATCCCACAACCTGTTGTGCCTGTGAATAGGCTGCACGGGGAAGGTGAAGACCAGCACCAGCTTTCAGGGCTGCCCCCTTCCGTGTGGGACAAGGAGCCGGACGTTTGCCTTTTCGGGAACAGGCTCTGCCAAGGATGCGCACCGTGAGATGTTCCTTCTCTGGGCAAGCACAGATCCCAAACCCTGTTGTGCCTGTGAATAGGCTGCACGGGGAAGGTGAAGACCAGCAAGAGCTTTCCGGGCTGCCACCTTCGTGTGGGACAAGGAGCCGGACGTTTGCCTTTTCGGGAACAGGCTCTGCCAAGGATGCGCACCGTGAGATGTTCCTTCTCTGGGCAAGCACAGATCCCAAACCCTGTTGTACCTGTGAATAGGCTGCAGGGGGAAGGTGAAGACCAGCAAGAGCTTTCCGGGCTGCCACCTTCCGTGTGGGACCAGGAGCCGGACATTTGCCTTTTCGGGAACAGGCTCTGCCGAGGATGCGCACCGTGAGATGTTCCTTCTCTGGGCAAGCACAGATCCCAAAACCTGTTGTGCCTGTGAATAGGCTGCACGGGGAAGGTGGAGACCAGCAACAGCTTTCCGGGCTGCCACCTTCCGTGTGGGACAAGGAGCCGGACGTTTGCCTTTTCGGGAACAGGCTCTGCCGAGGATACGCACCGTGAGAGATTGCGTCTTTGGGAAAGCAGAGATTCCCAGTGCGGTTGTGCCTGTGAATACGCTGCACGGGGAAGGTGAAGACCAGCAACAGCTTTCAGGGCTGCCACCTTCCGTGTGGGACCAGGAGCCGGACGTTTGCCTTTTCGGGAACAGGCTCTGCCGAGGATGCGCACCGTGAGATGTTCCTTCTCTGGGCAAGCACAGATCCCAAAACCTGTTGTGCCTGTGAATAGGCTGCAGGGGGAAGGTGAAGACCAGCAAGAGCTTTTTCGGGCTGCCCCCTTCCGTGTGGGACAAGGAGCTGGACGTTTGCCTTTTCGGGAACAGGCTCTGCCGAGGATGCGCACCGTGAGATGTTCCTTCTCTGGGCAAGCACAGATCCCCAAACCTGTTGTGCCTGTGAATAGGCTGCAGGGGGAAGGTGAAGACCAGCAAGAGCTTTCCGGGCTGCCACCTTCCGTGTGGGACAAGGAGCCGGACGTTTGCCTTTTCGGGAACAGGCTCTGCTGAGGATGCGCACCGTGAGAGATTGCGTCTTTGGGAAAGCAGAGATTCCCAGTGCGGTTGTGCCTGTAAATACGCTGCACGGGGAAGGTGAAGACCAGCAAGAGCTTTCAGGGCTGCCACCTTCCGTGTGGGACCAGGAGCCGGACTTTTGCCTTTTCGGGAACAGGCTCTGCCGAGGATGCGCACCGTGAGATGTTCCTTCTCTGGGCAAGCACAGATCCCAAAACCTGTTGTGCCTGTGAATAGGCTGCACGGGGAAGGTGGAGACCAGCAACAGCTTTCAGGGCTGCCACCTTCCGTGTGGGACAAGGAGCCGGACGTTTGCCTTTTCGGGAACAGGCTCTGCCGAGGATGCGCACCGTGAGAGATTGCGTCTTTGGGAAAGCAGAGATTCCCAGTGCGGTTGTGTCTTTGAATACGCTGCACGGGGAAGGTGAAGACCAGCAACAGCTTTCAGGGCTGCCACCTTCCGTGTGGGACAAGGAGCCGGACGTTTGCCTTTTCGGGAACAGGCTCTGCCGAGGATGCGCACCGTGAGATGTTCCTTCTCTGGGCAAGCACAGATCCCAAAAGCTGTTGTGCCTGTGACTAGGCTGCACGGGGAAGGTGGAGACCAGCAACAGCTTTCAGGGCTGCCACCTTCCGTGTGGGACCAGGAGCCGGACGTTTGCCTTTTCGGGAACAGGCTCTGCCGAGGATGCGCACCGTGAGAGATTGCGGCTTTGGGAAAGCAGAGATTCCCAGTGCGGATGTGCGTGTGAATACGCTGCACGGGGAAGGTGAAGACCAGCAAGAGCTTTCAGGTCTGCCCCCTTCCGTGTGGGACAAGGAGCCGGACGTTTGCCTTTTCGGGAACAGGCTCTGACGAGGATGCGCACCGTGAGAGATTGCGTCTTTGGGAAAGCAGAGATTCCCCGTGCGGTTGTGCCTGTGAATAGGCTGCAGGGGGAAGGTGAAGACCAGCAACAGCTTTCAGGGCTGCCACCTTCCGTGTGGGACCAGGAGCCGGACGTTTGCCTTTTCGGGAACAGGCTCTGCCGAGGATGCGCACCGTGAGATGTTCCTTCTCTGGGCAAGCACAGATCCCAAAACCTGTTGTGCCTGTGACTAGGGTGCACGGGGAAGGTGGAGACCAGCAACAGCTTTCAGGGCTGCCACCTTCCGTGTGGGACCAGGAGCCGGACGTTTGCCTTTTCGGGAACAGGCTCTGCCGAGGATGCGCACCGTGAGAGATTGCGTCTTTGGGAAAGCAGAGATTCCCAGTGCGGTTGTGCCTGTGAATAGGCTGCACGGGGAAGGTGAAGACCAGCAACAGCTTTCAGGGCTGCCACCTTCCGTGTGGGACAAGGAGCCGGGCGTTTGCCTTTTCGGGAACAGGCTCTGCCGAGGATGCGCACCGTGAGATGTTCCTTCTCTGGGCAAGCACAGATCCCAAAACCTGTTGTGCCTGTGAATAGGCTGCACGGGGAAGGTGAAGACCAGCAAGAGCTTTCCGGGCTGCCACCTTCCGTGTGGGACAAGGAGCCGGACGTTTGCCTTTTCGGGAACAGGCTCTGCCAAGGATGCGCACCGTGAGATGTTCCTTCTCTGGGCAAGCACAGATCCCAAAACCTGTTGTGCCTGTGAATAGGCTGCAGGGGGAAGGTGAAGACCAGCACCAGCTTTCCGGGCTGCCACCTTCCGTGTGGGACAAGGAGCCGGACGTTTGCCTTTTCGGGAACAGGCTCTGCCGAGGATGCGCACCGTGAGATGTTCCTTCTCTGGGCAAGCACAGATCCCAAACCCTGTTGTGCCTGTGAATAGGCTGCAGGGGGAAGGTGAAGACCAGCAACAGCTTTCAGGGCTGCCACCTTCCGTGTGGGACAAGGAGCCGGACGTTTGCCTTTTCGGGAACAGGCTCTGCCGAGGATGCGCACCGTGAGATGTTCCTTCTCTGGGCAAGCACAGATCCCCAAACCTGTTGTGCTGTGAATAGGCTGCACGGGGAAGGTGGAGACCAGCAACAGCTTTCCGGGCTGCCCCCTTCCGTGTGGGACAAGGAGCCGGACGTTTGCCTTTTCGGGAACAGGCTCTGCCGAGGATGCGCACCGTGAGAGATTGTGTCTTTGGGAAAGCAGAGATTCCCAGTGCGGTTGTGCCTGTGAATACGCTGCACGGGGAAGGTGAAGACCAGCACCAGCTTTCAGGGCTGCCACCTTCCGTGTGGGACCAGGAGCCGGACATTTGCCTTTTCGGGAACAGGCTCTGCCGAGGATGCGCACCGTGAGATGTTCCTTCTCTGGGCAAGCACAGATCCCAAAACCTGTTGTGCCTGTGAATAGGCTGCAGCGGGAAGGTGGAGACCAGCACCAGCTTTCCGGGCTGCCACCTTCCGTGTGGGACAAGGAGCCGGACGTTTGCCTTTTCGGGAACAGGCTCTGCCGAGGATGCGCACCGTGAGATGTTCCTTCTCTGGGCAAGCACAGATCCCAAACCCTGTTGTGCTTGTGAATAGGCTGCAGGGGGAAGGTGAAGACCAGCAACAGCTTTCAGGGCTGCCACCTTCCGTGTGGGACAAGGAGCCGGACGTTTGCCTTTTCGGGAACAGGCTCTGCCGAGGATGCGCACCGTGAGATGTTCCTTCTCTGGGCAAGCACAGATCCCAAACCCTGTTGTGCCTGTGAATAGGCTGCAGGGGGAAGGTGAAGACCAGCAAGAGCTTTCAGGGCTGCCACCTTCCGTGTGGGACAAGGAGCCGGACGTTTGCCTTTTCGGGAACAGGCTCTGCCGAGGATGCGCACCGTGAGAGATTGCGTCTTTGGGAAAGCAGAGATTCCCAGTGCGGTTGTGCCTGTGAATACGCTGCACGGGGAAGGTGAAGACCAGCAAGAGCTTTCAGGTCTGCCACCTTCCGTGTGGGACAAGGAGCCGGACATTTGCCTTTTCGGGAACAGGCTCTGCCAAGGATGCGCACCGTGAGATGTTCCTTCTCTGGGCAAGCACAGATCCCAAAACCTGTTGTGCCTGTGACTAGGCTGCAGGGGGAAGGTGAAGACCAGCAAGAGCTTTCAGGGCTGCCACCTTCCGTGTGGGACAAGGAGCCGGACGTTTGCCTTTTCGGGAACAGGCTCTGCCGAGGATGCTCACCGTGAGATGTTCCTTCTCTGGGCAAGCACAGATCCCCAAACCTGTTGTGCCTGTGAATAGGCTGCACGGGGAAGGTGGAGACCAGCAACAGCTTTCAGGGCTGCCACCTTCCGTGTGGGACCAGGAGCCGGACGTTTGCCTTTTCGGGAACAGGCTCTGCCGAGGATGCGCACCGTGAGATGTTCCTTCTCTGGGCAAGCACAGATCCCCAAACCTGTTGTGCCTGTGAATAGGCTGCACGGGGAAGGTGGAGACCAGCAACAGCTTTCAGGGCTGCCCCCTTCCGTGTGGGACAAGGAGCCGGACGTTTGCCTTTTCGGGAACAGGCTCTGCCGAGGATGCGCACCGTGAGAGATTGCGTCTTTGGGAAAGCAGAGATTCCCCGTGCGGTTGTGCCTGTGAATAGGCTGCACGGGGAAGGTGAAGACCAGCAAGAGCTTTCAGGTCTGCCACCTTCCGTGTGGGACAAGGAGCCGGACGTTTGCCTTTTCGGGAACAGGCTCTGCCGAGGATGCGCACCGTGAGAGATTGCGTCTTTGGGAAAGCAGAGATTCCCCGTGCGGTTGTGCCTGTGAATAGGCTGCAGGGGGAAGGTGAAGACCAGCAACAGCTTTCCGGGCTGCCACCTTCCGTGTGGGACCAGGAGCCGGACGTTTGCCTTTTCGGGAACAGGCTCTGCCGAGGATGCGCACCGTGAGATGTTCCTTCTCTGGGCAAGCACAGATCCCAAAACCTGTTGTGCCTGTGACTAGGGTGCACGGGGAAGGTGGAGACCAGCAACAGCTTTCAGGGCTGCCACCTTCCGTGTGGGACCAGGAGCCGGACGTTTGCCTTTTCGGGAACAGGCTCTGCCGAGGATGCGCACCGTGAGAGATTGCGTCTTTGGGAAAGCAGAGATTCCCAGTGCGGTTGTGCCTGTGAATAGGCTGCACGGGGAAGGTGAAGACCAGCAACAGCTTTCAGGGCTGCCACCTTCCGTGTGGGACAAGGAGCCGGGCGTTTGCCTTTTCGGGAACACGCTCTGCCGAGGATGCGCACCGTGAGATGTTCCTTCTCTGGGCAAGCACAGATCCCAAAACCTGTTGTGCCTGTGAATAGGCTGCACGGGGAAGGTGAAGACCAGCAAGAGCTTTCCGGGCTGCCACCTTCCGTGTGGGACAAGGAGCCGGACGTTTGCCTTTTCGGGAACAGGCTCTGCCGAGGATGCGCACCGTGAGATGTTCCTTCTCTGGGCAAGCACAGATCCCAAAACCTGTTGTGCCTGTGAATAGGCTGCAGGGGGAAGGTGAAGACCAGCAACAGCTTTCCGGGCTGCCACCTTCCGTGTGGGACAAGGAGCCGGACGTTTGCCTTTTCGGGAACAGGCTCTGCCGAGGATGCGCACCGTGAGATGTTCCTTCTCTGGGCAAGCACAGATCCCAAACCCTGTTGTGCCTGTGAATAGGCTGCAGGGGGAAGGTGAAGACCAGCAACAGCTTTCAGGGCTGCCACCTTCCGTGTGGGACAAGGAGCCGGACGTTTGCCTTTTCGGGAACAGGCTCTGCCGAGGATGCGCACCGTGAGATGTTCCTTCTCTGGGCAAGCACAGATCCCCAAACCTGTTGTGCCTGTGAATAGGCTGCACGGGGAAGGTGGAGACCAGCAACAGCTTTCCGGGCTGCCCCCTTCCGTGTGGGACAAGGAGCCGGACGTTTGCCTTTTCGGGAACAGGCTCTGCCGAGGATGCGCACCGTGAGAGATTGTGTCTTTGGGAAAGCAGAGATTCCCAGTGCGGTTGTGCCTGTGAATACGCTGCACGGGGAAGGTGAAGACCAGCACCAGCTTTCAGGGCTGCCACCTTCCGTGTGGGACCAGGAGCCGGACATTTGCCTTTTCGGGAACAGGCTCTGCCGAGGATGCGCACCGTGAGATGTTCCTTCTCTGGACAAGCACAGATCCCAAAACCTGTTGTGCCTGTGAATAGGCTGCAGGGGGAAGGTGGAGACCAGCACCAGCTTTCCGGGCTGCCACCTTCCGTGTGGGACAAGGAGCCGGACGTTTGCCTTTTCGGGAACAGGCTCTGCCGAGGATGCGCACCGTGAGATGTTCCTTCTCTGGGCAAGCACAGATCCCAAACCCTGTTGTGCTTGTGAATAGGCTGCAGGGGGAAGGTGAAGACCAGCAACAGCTTTCAGGGCTGCCACCTTCCGTGTGGGACAAGGAGCCGGACGTTTGCCTTTTCGGGAACAGGCTCTGCCGAGGATGCGCACCGTGAGATGTTCCTTCTCTGGGCAAGCACAGATCCCAAAACCTGTTGTGCCTGTGAATAGGCTGCACGGGGAAGGTGAAGACCAGCAAGAGCTTTCAGGGCTGCCCCCTTCCGTGTGGGACAAGGAGCCGGACGTTTGCCTTTTCGGGAACAGGCTCTGCCGAGGATGCGCACCGTGAGAGATTGCGTCTTTGGGAAAGCAGAGATTCCCAGTGCGGTTGTGCCTGTGAATACGCTGCACGGGGAAGGTGAAGACCAGCAAGAGCTTTCAGGTCTGCCACCTTCCGTGTGGGACAAGGAGCCCGACATTTGCCTTTTCGGGAACAGGCTCTGCCAAGGATGCGCACCGTGAGATGTTCCTTCTCTGGGCAAGCACAGATCCCAAAACCTGTTGTGCCTGTGACTAGGCTGCAGGGGGAAGGTGAAGACCAGCAAGAGCTTTCAGGGCTGCCACCTTCCGTGTGGGACAAGGAGCCGGACGTTTGCCTTTTCGGGAACAGGCTCTGCCGAGGATGCGCACCGTGAGATGTTCCTTCTCTGGGCAAGCACAGATCCCCAAACCTGTTGTGCCTGTGAATAGGCTGCACGGGGAAGGTGGAGACCAGCAACAGCTTTCAGGGCTGCCACCTTCCGTGTGGGACCAGGAGCCGGACGTTTGCCTTTTCGGGAACAGGCTCTGCCGAGGATGCGCACCGTGAGATGTTCCTTCTGTGGGCAAGCACAGATCCCCAAACCTGTTGTGCCTGTGAATAGGCTGCACGGGGAAGGTGGAGACCAGCAACTGCTTTCAGGGCTGCCACCTTCCGTGTGGGACAAGGAGCCGGACGTTTGCCTTTTCGGGAACAGGCTCTGCCGAGGATGCGCACCGTGAGAGATTGCGTCTTTGGGAAAGCAGAGATTCCCCGTGCGGTTGTGCCTGTGAATAGGCTGCACGGGGAAGGTGAAGACCAGCAAGAGCTTTCAGGTCTGCCACCTTCCGTGTGGGACAAGGAGCCGGACGTTTGCCTTTTCGGGAACAGGCTCTGCCGAGGATGCGCACCGTGAGAGATTGCGTCTTTGGGAAAGCAGAGATTCCCCGTGCGGTTGTGCCTGTGAATAGGCTGCAGGGGGAAGGTGAAGACCAGCAACAGCTTTCCGGGCTGCCACCTTCCGTGTGGGACCAGGAGCCGGACGTTTGCCTTTTCGGGAACAGGCTCTGCCGAGGATGCGCACCGTGAGATGTTCCTTCTCTGGGCAAGCACAGATCCCAAAACCTGTTGTGCCTGTGACTAGGGTGCACGGGGAAGTTGAAGACCAGCAACAGCTTTCCGGGCTGCCCCCTTCCCTGTGGGACAAGGAGCCGGACTTTTGCCTTTTCGGGAACAGGCTCTGCCGAGGATGCGCACCGTGAGATGTTCCTTCTCTGGGCAAGCACAGATCCCAAAACCTGTTGTGCCTGTGAATAGGCTGCACGGGGAAGGTGAAGACCAGCAAGAGCTTTCAGGGCTGCCACCTTCGGTGTGGGACAAGGAGCCGGACATTTGCCTTTTCGGGAACAGGCTCTGCCGAGGATGCGCACCGTGAGATGTTCCTTCTCTGGGCAAGCACAGATCCCAAAACCTGTTGTGCCTGTGAATAGGCTGCACAGGGAAGGTGGAGACCAGCAACAGCTTTCAGGGCTGCCCCCTTCCGTGTGGGACAAGGAGCCGGACGTTTGCCTTTTCGGGAACAGGCTCTGCCGAGGATGCGCACCGTGAGAGATTGCGTCTTTGGGAAAGCAGAGATTCCCAGTGCGGTTGTGCCTGTGAATACGCTGCACGGGGAAGGTGAAGACCAGCAAGAGCTTTCAGGGCTGCCACCTTCCGTGTGGGACAAGGAGCCGGACATTTGCCTTTTCGGGAACAGGCTCTGACAAGGATGCGCACCTTGAGATGTTCCTTCTCTGGGCAAGCACAGATCGCACAACCTGTTGTGCCTGTGAATAGGCTGCACGGGGAAGGTGGAGACCAGCAACAGCTTTCCGGGCTGCCCCCTTCCGTGTGGGACAAGGAGCCGGACGTTTGCCTTTTCGGGAACAGGCTCTGCCGAGGATGCGCACCGTGAGAGATTGCGTCTTTGGGAAAGCAGAGATTCCCCGTGCGGTTGTGCCTGTGAATAGGCTGCACGGGGAAGGTGAAGACCAGCAAGAGCTTTCAGGTCTGCCACCTTCCGTGTGGGACAAGGAGCCGGACGTTTGCCTTTTCGGGAACAGGCTCTGCCGAGGATGCGCACCGTGAGAGATTGCGTCTTTGGGAAAGCAGAGATTCCCCGTGCGGTTGTGCCTGTGAATAGGCTGCAGGGGGAAGGTGAAGACCAGCAACAGCTTTCCGGGCTGCCACCTTCCGTGTGGGACCAGGAGCCGGACGTTTGCCTTTTCGGGAACAGGCTCTGCCGAGGATGCGCACCGTGAGATGTTCCTTCTCTGGGCAAGCACAGATCCCAAAACCTGTTGTGCCTGTGACTAGGGTGCACGGGGAAGGTGGAGACCAGCAACAGCTTTCAGGGCTGCCACCTTCCGTGTGGGACCAGGAGCCGGACGTTTGCCTTTTCGGGAACAGGCTCTGCCGAGGATGCGCACCGTGAGAGATTGCGTCTTTGGGAAAGCAGAGATTCCCAGTGCGGTTGTGCCTGTGAATAGGCTGCACGGGGAAGGTGAAGACCAGCAACAGCTTTCAGGGCTGCCACCTTCCGTGTGGGACAAGGAGCCGGGCGTTTGCCTTTTCGGGAACAGGCTCTGCCGAGGATGCGCACCGTGAGATGTTCCTTCTCTGGGCAAGCACAGATCCCAAAACCTGTTGTGCCTGTGAATAGGCTGCACGGGGAAGGTGAAGACCAGCAAGAGCTTTCCGGGCTGCCACCTTCCGTGTGGGACCAGGAGCCGGACGTTTGCCTTTTCGGGAACAGGCTCTGCCGAGGATGCGCACCGTGAGATGTTCCTTCTCTGGGCAAGCACAGATCCCAAAACCTGTTGTGCCTGTGAATAGGCTGCAGGGGGAAGGTGAAGACCAGCACCAGCTTTCCGGGCTGCCACCTTCCGTGTGGGACAAGGAGCCGGACGTTTGCCTTTTCGGGAACAGGCTCTGCCGAGGATGCGCACCGTGAGATGTTCCTTCTCTGGGCAAGCACAGATCCCAAACCCTGTTGTGCCTGTGAATAGGCTGCAGGGGGAAGGTGAAGACCAGCAACAGCTTTCAGGGCTGCCACCTTCCGTGTGGGACAAGGAGCCGGACGTTTGCCTTTTCGGGAACAGGCTCTGCCGAGGATGCGCACCGTGAGATGTTCCTTCTCTGGGCAAGCACAGATCCCCAAACCTGTTGTGCCTGTGAATAGGCTGCACGGGGAAGGTGGAGACCAGCAACAGCTTTCCGGGCTGCCCCCTTCCGTGTGGGACAAGGAGCCGGACGTTTGCCTTTTCGGGAACAGGCTCTGCCGAGGATGCGCACCGTGAGAGATTGTGTCTTTGGGAAAGCAGAGATTCCCAGTGCGGTTGTGCCTGTGAATACGCTGCACGGGGAAGGTGAAGACCAGCACCAGCTTTCAGGGCTGCCACCTTCCGTGTGGGACAAGGAGCCGGACATTTGCCTTTTCGGGAACAGGCTCTGCCGAGGATGCGCACCGTGAGATGTTCCTTCTCTGGGCAAGCACAGATCCCAAAACCTGTTGTGCCTGTGAATAGGCTGCAGGGGGAAGGTGGAGACCAGCACCAGCTTTCCGGGCTGCCACCTTCCGTGTGGGACAAGGAGCCGGACGTTTGCCTTTTCGGGAACAGGCTCTGCCGAGGATGCGCACCGTGAGATGTTCCTTCTCTGGGCAAGCACAGATCCCAAACCCTGTTGTGCTTGTGAATAGGCTGCAGGGGGAAGGTGAAGACCAGCAACAGCTTTCAGGGCTGCCACCTTCCGTGTGGGACAAGGAGCCGGACGTTTGCCTTTTCGGGAACAGGCTCTGCCGAGGATGCGCACCGTGAGATGTTCCTTCTCTGGGCAAGCACAGATCCCAAACCCTGTTGTGCCTGTGAATAGGCTTCAGGGGGAAGGTGAAGACCAGCAAGAGCTTTCCGGGCTGCCACCTTCCGTGTGGGACAAGGAGCCGGACGTTTGCCTTTTCGGGAACAGGCTCTGCCGAGGATGCGCACCGTGAGAGATTGCGTCTTTGGGAAAGCAGAGATTCCCAGTGCGGTTGTGCCTGTGAATACGCTGCACGGGGAAGGTGAAGACCAGCAAGAGCTTTCAGGTCTGCCACCTTCCGTGTGGGACAAGGAGCCGGACATTTGCCTTTTCGGGAACAGGCTCTGCCAAGGATGCGCACCGTGAGATGTTCCTTCTCTGGGCAAGCACAGATCCCAAAACCTGTTGTGCCTGTGACTAGGCTGCAGGGGGAAGGTGAAGACCAGCAAGAGCTTTCAGGGCTGCCACCTTCCGTGTGGGACAAGGAGCCGGACGTTTGCCTTTTCGGGAACAGGCTCTGCCGAGGATGCGCACCGTGAGATGTTCCTTCTCTGGGCAAGCACAGATCCCCAAACCTGTTGTGCCTGTGAATAGGCTGCACGGGGAAGGTGGAGACCAGCAACAGCTTTCAGGGCTGCCACCTTCCGTGTGGGACCAGGAGCCGGACGTTTGCCTTTTCGGGAACAGGCTCTGCCGAGGATGCGCACCGTGAGATGTTCCTTCTCTGGGCAAGCACAGATCCCCAAACCTGTTGTGCCTGTGAATAGGCTGCACGGGGAAGGTGGAGACCAGCAACAGCTTTCAGGGCTGCCCCCTTCCGTGTGGGACAAGGAGCCGGACGTTTGCCTTTTCGGGAACAGGCTCTGCCGAGGATGCGCACCGTGAGAGATTGCGTCTTTGGGAAAGCAGAGATTCCCAGTGCGGTTGTGCCTGTGAATAGGCTGCAGGGGGAAGGTGAAGACCAGCAAGAGCTTTCAGGGCTGCCCCCTTCCGTGTGGGACAAGGAGCCGGACGTTTGCCTTTTCGGGAACAGGCTCTGCCGAGGATGCGCACCGTGAGATGTTCCTTCTCTGGGCAAGCACAGATCCCAAAAGCTGTTGTGCCTGTGAATAGGCTGCAGGGGGAAGGTGAAGACCAGCAAGAGCTTTCCGGGCTGCCACCTTCCGTGTGGGACAAGGAGCCGGACATTTGCCTTTTCGGGAACAGGCTCTGACAAGGATGCGCACCATGAGATGTTCCTTCTCTGGGCAAGCACAGATCGCACAACCTGTTGTGCCTGTGAATAGGCTGCACGGGGAAGGTGGAGACCAGCAACAGCTTTCAGGGCTGCCACCTTCCGTGTGGGACAAGGAGCCGGACGTTTGCCTTTTCGGGAACAGGCTCTGCCGAGGATGCGCACCGTGAGAGATTGCGTCTTTGGGAAAGCAGAGATTCCCAGTGCGGTTGTGCCTGTGAATAGGCTGCAGGGGGAAGGTGAAGACCAGCAAGAGCTTTCAGGGCTGCCACCTTCCGTGTGGGACAAGGAGCCGGACTTTTGCCTTTTCGGGAACAGGCTCTGCCGAGGATGCGCACCGTGAGATGTTCCTTCTCTGGGCAAGCACAGATCCCAAAACCTGTTGTGCCTGTGAATAGGCTGCACGGGGAAGGTGAAGACCAGCAACAGCTTTCAGGGCTGCCCCCTTCCGTGTGGGACCAGGAGCCGGACGTTTGCCTTTTCGGGAACACGCTCTGCCGAGGATGCGCACCGTGAGATGTTCCTTCTCTGGGCAAGCACAGATCCCAAAAGCTGTTGTGCCTGTGACTAGGCTGCACGGGGAAGGTGGAGACCAGCAACAGCTTTCAGGGCTGCCACCTTCCGTGTGGGACCAGGAGCCGGACGTTTGCCTTTTCGGGAACAGGCTCTGCCGAGGATGCGCACCATGAGATGTTCCTCCTCTGGGCAAGCACAGATCCCAAAACCTGTTGTGCCTGTGAATAGGCTGCAGGGGGAAGGTGAAGACCAGCACCAGCTTTCAGGGCTGCCACCTTCCGTGTGGGACAAGGAGCCGGACGTTTGCCTTTTCGGGAACAGGCTCTGACGAGGATGCGCACCGTGAGAGATTGCGTCTTTGGGAAAGCAGAGATTCCCCGTGCGGTTGTGCCTGTGAATAGGCTGCAGGGAGAAGGTGAAGACCAGCACCAGCTTTCAGGGCTGCCACCTTCCGTGTGGGAAAAGGAGCCAGACGTTTGCCTTTTCGGGAACAGGCTCTGCCGAGGATGCGCACCGTGAGATGTTCCTTCTCTGGGCAAGCACAGATCCCAAAACCTGTTGTGCCTGTGAATAGGCTGCACGGGGAAGGTGGAGACCAGCAACAGCTTTCAGGGCTGCCACCTTCCGTGTGGGACAAGGAGCCGGACGTTTGCCTTTTCGGGAACAGGCTCTGCCGAGGATGCGCACCGTGAGAGATTGCGACTTTGGGAAAGCAGAGATTCCCAGTGCGGATGTGCCTGTGAATACGCTGCACGGGGAAGGTGAAGACCAGCAAGAGCTTTCAGGGCTGCCACCTTCCGTGTGGGACAAGGAGCCGGACGTTTGCCTTTTCGGGAACAGGCTCTGCCGAGGATGCGCACCGTGAGAGATTGCGTCTTTGGGAAAGCAGAGATTCCCCGTGCGGTTGTGCCTGTGAATAGGCTGCAGGGGGAAGGTGAAGACCAGCAACAGCTTTCAGGGCTGCCACCTTCCGTGTGGGACCAGGAGCCGGACGTTTGCCTTTTCGGGAACAGGCTCTGCCGAGGATGCGCACCGTGAGATGTTCCTTCTCTGGGCAAGCACAGATCCCAAAACCTGTTGTGCCTGTGAGTAGGGTGCACGGGGAAGGTGAAGACCAGCAACAGCTTTCCGGGCTGCCCCCTTCCGTGTGGGACAAGGAGCCGGACTTTTGCCTTTTCGGGAACAGGCTCTGCCGAGGATGCGCACCGTGAGATGTTCCTTCTCTGGGCAAGCACAGATCCCAAAACCTGTTGTGCCTGTGAATAGGCTGCAGGGGGAAGGTGAAGACCAGCAAGAGCTTTCCGGGCTGCCCCCTTCCGTGTGGGACAAGGAGCCGGACGTTTGCCTTTTCGGGAACAGGCTCTGCCGAGGATGCGCACCATGAGATGTTCCTTCTCTGGGCAAGCACAGATCCCAAAACCTGTTGTGCCTGTGAATAGGCTGCAGGGGGAAGGTGAAGACCAGCAAGAGCTTTCAGGGCTGCCACCTTCGGTGTGGGACAAGGAGCCGGACATTTGCCTTTTCGGGAACAGGCTCTGCCGAGGATGCGCACCGTGAGATGTTCCTTCTCTGGGCAAGCACAGATCCCAAAACCTGTTGTGCCTGTGAATAGGCTGCACAGGGAAGGTGGGGACCAGCAACAGCTTTCAGGGCTGCCACCTTCCGTGTGGGACAAGGAGCCGGACGTTTGCCTTTTCGGGAACAGGCTCTGCCGAGGATGCGCACCGTGAGAGATTGCGTCTTTGGGAAAGCAGAGATTCCCAGTGCGGTTGTGCCTGTGAATAGGCTGCAGGGGGAAGGTGAAGACCAGCAAGAGCTTTCAGGGCTGCCCCCTTCCGTGTGGGACCAGGAGCCGGACGTTTGCCTTTTCGGGAACAGGCTCTGCTGAGGATGCGCACCGTGAGATGTTCCTTCTCTGGGCAAGCACAGATCCCAAAACCTGTTGTGCCTGTGAATAGGCTGCACGGGGAAGGTGGAGACCAGCAACAGCTTTCAGGGCTGCCACCTTCCGTGTGGGACCAGGAGCCGGACGTTTGCCTTTTCGGGAACAGGCTCTGCCGAGGATGCGCACCGTGAGATGTTCCTTCTCTGGGCAAGCACAGATCCCAAAACCTGTTGTGCCTGTGAATAGGCTGCAGGGGGAAGGTGAAGACCAGCAAGAGCTTTTTTGGGCTGCCCCCTTCCGTGTGGGACAAGGAGCCAGACGTTTGCCTTTTCGGGAACAGGCTCTGCCGAGGATGCGCACCGTGAGATGTTCCTTCTCTGGGCAAGCACAGATCCCCAAACCTGTTGTGCCTGTGAATAGGCTGCAGGGGGAAGGTGAAGACCAGCAACAGCTTTCCGGGCTGCCACCTTCCGTGTGGGACCAGGAGCCGGACATTTGCCTTTTCGGGAACAGGCTCTGACAAGGATGCGCACCGTGAGATGTTCCTTCTCTAGGCAAGCACAGATCGCACAACCTGTTGTGCCTGTGAATAGGCTGCAGGGGGAAGGTGAAGACCAGCAAGAGCTTTCCGGGCTGCCACCTTCCGTGTGGGACAAGGAGCCGGACGTTTGCCTTTTCGGGAACAGGCTCTGCTGAGGATGCGCACCGTGAGAGATTGCGTCTTTGGGAAAGCAGAGATTCCCAGTGCGGTTGTGCCTGTAAATACGCTGCACGGGGAAGGTGAAGACCAGCAAGAGCTTTCAGGGCTGCCACCTTCCGTGTGGGACCAGGAGCCGGACTTTTGCCTTTTCGGGAACAGGCTCTGCCGAGGATGCGCACCGTGAGATGTTCCTTCTCTGGGCAAGCACAGATCCCAAAACCTGTTGTGCCTGTGAATAGGCTGCACGGGGAAGGTGGAGACCAGCAACAGCTTTCAGGGCTGCCACCTTCCGTGTGGGACAAGGAGCCGGACGTTTGCCTTTTCGGGAACAGGCTCTGCCGAGGATGCGCACCGTGAGAGATTGCGTCTTTGGGAAAGCAGAGATTCCCAGTGCGGTTGTGCCTGTGAATACGCTGCACGGGGAAGGTGAAGACCAGCAACAGCTTTCAGGGCTGCCACCTTCCGTGTGGGACAAGGAGCCGGACGTTTGCCTTTTCGGGAACAGGCTCTGCCGAGGATGCGCACCGTGAGAGATTGCGTCTTTGGGAAAGCAGAGATTCCCCGTGCGGTTGTGCCTGTGAATAGGCTGCACGGGGAAGGTGGAGACCAGCAACAGCTTTCAGGGCTGCCACCTTCCGTGTGGGACCAGGAGCCGGACGTTTGCCTTTTCGGGAACAGGCTCTGCCGAGGATGCGCACCGTGAGAGATTGCGGCTTTGGGAAAGCAGAGATTCCCAGTGCGGATGTGCCTGTGAATACGCTGCACGGGGAAGGTGAAGACCAGCAAGAGCTTTCAGGTCTGCCCCCTTCCGTGTGGGACAAGGAGCCGGACGTTTGCCTTTTCGGGAACAGGCTCTGCCGAGGATGCGCACCGTGAGAGATTGCGTCTTTGGGAAAGCAGAGATTCCCCGTGCGGTTGTGCCTGTGAATAGGCTGCAGGGGGAAGGTGAAGACCAGCAACAGCTTTCAGGGCTGCCACCTTCCGTGTGGGACCAGGAGCCGGACGTTTGCCTTTTCGGGAACAGGCTCTGCCGAGGATGCGCACCGTGAGATGTTCCTTCTCTGGGCAAGCACAGATCCCAAAACCTGTTGTGCCTGTGACTAGGGTGCACGGGGAAGGTGAAGACCAGCAACAGCTTTCCGGGCTGCCACCTTCCGTGTGGGACAAGGAGCCGGACTTTTGCCTTTTCGGGAACAGGCTCTGCCGAGGGTGCGCACCGTGAGAGATTGCGTTTTTGGGAAAGCAGAGATTCCCAGTGCGGTTGTGCCTGTGAATAGGCTGCACGGGGAAGGTGAAGACCAGCACCAGCTTTCAGGGCTGCCACCTTCCGTGTGGGACAAGGAGCCGGACGTTTGCCTTTTCGGGAACAGGCTCTGCCGAGGATGCGCACCGTGAGATGTTCCTTCTCTGGGCAAGCACAGATCCCAAAACCTGTTGTGCCTGAGAATAGGCTGCACGGGGAAGGTGAACACCAGCACCAGCTTTCAGGGCTGCCCCCTTCCGTGTGGGACAAGGAGCCGGACGTTTGCCTTTTCGGGAACAGGCTCTGCCGAGGATGCGCACCGTGAGATGTTCCTTCTCTGGGCAAGCACAGATCCCAAAACCTGTTGTGCCTGTGAATAGGCTGCACGGGGAAGGTGGAGACCAGCAACAGCTTTCAGGGCTGCCACCTTCCGTGTGGGACAAGGAGCCGGACGTTTGCCTTTTCGGGAACAGGCTCTGCCGAGGATGCGCACCGTGAGATGTTCCTTCTCTGGGCAAGCACAGATCCCAAACCCTGTTGTACCTGTGAATAGGCTGCAGGGGGAAGGTGAAGACCAGCAAGAGCTTTCCGGGCTGCCACCTTCCGTGTGGGACCAGGAGCCGGACATTTGCCTTTTCGGGAACAGGCTCTGCCGAGGATGCGCACCGTGAGATGTTCCTTCTCTGGGCAAGCACAGATCCCAAAACCTGTTGTGCCTGTGAATAGGCTGCACGGGGAAGGTGAAGACCAGCAAGAGCTTTCAGGGCTGCCACCTTCCGTGTGGGACAAGGAGCCGGACGTTTGCCTTTTCGGGAACAGGCTCTGCCGAGGATGCGCACCGTGAGAGATTGCGTCTTTGGGAAAGCAGAGATTCCCAGTGCGGTTGTGCCTGTGAATAGGCTGCACGGGGAAGGTGAAGACCAGCACCAGCTTTCAGGGCTGCCCCCTTCCGTGTGGGACAAGGAGCCGGACGTTTGCCTTTTCGGGAACAGGCTCTGCCGAGGATGCGCACCGTGAGATGTTCCTTCTCTGGGCAAGCACAGATCCCAAAACCTGTTGTGCCTGTGAATAGGCTGCAGGGGGAAGGTGAAGACCAGCAAGAGCTTTTTCGGGCTGCCCCCTTCCGTGTGGGACAAGGAGCCAGACGTTTGCCTTTTCGGGAACAGGCTCTGCCGAGGATGCGCACCGTGAGATGTTCCTTCTCTGGGCAAGCACAGATCCCCAAACCTGTTGTGCCTGTGAATAGGCTGCAGGGGGAAGGTGAAGACCAGCAAGAGCTTTCCGGGCTGCCACCTTCCGTGTGGGACCAGGAGCCGGACATTTGCCTTTTCGGGAACAGGCTCTGACAAGGATGCGCACCGTGAGATGTTCCTTCTCTGGGCAAGCACAGATCGCACAACCTGTTGTGCCTGTGAATAGGCTGCAGGGGGAAGGTGAAGACCAGCAAGAGCTTTCCGGGCTGCCACCTTCCGTGTGGGACAAGGAGCCGGACGTTTGCCTTTTCGGGAACAGGCTCTGCTGAGGATGCGCACCGTGAGAGATTGCGTCTTTGGGAAAGCAGAGATTCCCAGTGCGGTTGTGCCTGTAAATACGCTGCACGGGGAAGGTGAAGACCAGCAAGAGCTTTCAGGGCTGCCACCTTCCGTGTGGGACCAGGAGCCGGATTTTTGCCTTTTCGGGAACAGGCTCTGCCGAGGATGCGCACCGTGAGATGTTCCTTCTCTGGGCAAGCACAGATCCCAAAACCTGTTGTGCCTGTGACTAGGCTGCACGGGGAAGGTGGAGACCAGCAACAGCTTTCAGGGCTGCCCCCTTCCGTGTGGGACCAGGAGCCGGACGTTTGCCTTTTCGGGAACAGGCTCTGCCGAGGATGCGCACCGTGAGATGTTCCTTCTCTGGGCAAGCACAGATCCCAAACCCTGTTGTACCTGTGAATAGGCTGCAGGGGGAAGGTGAAGACCAGCAAGAGCTTTCCGGGCTGCCACCTTCCGTGTGGGACCAGGAGCCGGACATTTGCCTTTTCGGGAACAGGCTCTGCCGAGGATGCGCACCGTGAGATGTTCCTTCTCTGGGCAAGCACAGATCCCAAAACCTGTTGTGCCTGTGAATAGGCTGCACGGGGAAGGTGAAGACCAGCAAGAGCTTTCAGGGCTGCCACCTTCCGTGTGGGACAAGGAGCCGGACGTTTGCCTTTTCGGGAACAGGCTCTGCCGAGGATGCGCACCGTGAGAGATTGCGTCTTTGGGAAAGCAGAGATTCCCAGTGCGGTTGTGCCTGTGAATAGGCTGCACGGGGAAGGTGAAGACCAGCACCAGCTTTCAGGGCTGCCCCCTTCCGTGTGGGACAAGGAGCCGGACGTTTGCCTTTTCGGGAACAGGCTCTGCCGAGGATGCGCACCGTGAGATGTTCCTTCTCTGGGCAAGCACAGATCCCAAAACCTGTTGTGCCTGTGAATAGGCTGCAGGGGGAAGGTGAAGACCAGCAAGAGCTTTTTCGGGCTGCCCCCTTCCGTGTGGGACAAGGAGCCAGACGTTTGCCTTTTCGGGAACAGGCTCTGCCGAGGATGCGCACCGTGAGATGTTCCTTCTCTGGGCAAGCACAGATCCCCAAACCTGTTGTGCCTGTGAATAGGCTGCAGGGGGAAGGTGAAGACCAGCAAGAGCTTTCCGGGCTGCCACCTTCCGTGTGGGACCAGGAGCCGGACATTTGCCTTTTCGGGAACAGGCTCTGACAAGGATGCGCACCGTGAGATGTTCCTTCTCTGGGCAAGCACAGATCGCACAACCTGTTGTGCCTGTGAATAGGCTGCAGGGGGAAGGTGAAGACCAGCAAGAGCTTTCCGGGCTGCCACCTTCCGTGTGGGACAAGGAGCCGGACGTTTGCCTTTTCGGGAACAGGCTCTGCTGAGGATGCGCACCGTGAGAGATTGCGTCTTTGGGAAAGCAGAGATTCCCAGTGCGGTTGTGCCTGTAAATACGCTGCACGGGGAAGGTGAAGACCAGCAAGAGCTTTCAGGGCTGCCACCTTCCGTGTGGGACCAGGAGCCGGATTTTTGCCTTTTCGGGAACAGGCTCTGCCGAGGATGCGCACCGTGAGATGTTCCTTCTCTGGGCAAGCACAGATCCCAAAACCTGTTGTGCCTGTGACTAGGCTGCACGGGGAAGGTGGAGACCAGCAACAGCTTTCAGGGCTGCCCCCTTCCGTGTGGGACCAGGAGCCGGACGTTTGCCTTTTCGGGAACAGGCTCTGCCGAGGATGCGCACTGTGAGAGATTGCGGCTTTGGGAAAGCAGAGATTCCCAGTGCGGATGTGCCTGTGAATACGCTGCACGGGGAAGGTGAAGACCAGCAAGAGCTTTCAGGTCTGCCCCCTTCCGTGTGGGACAAGGAGCCGGACGTTTGCCTTTTCGGGAACAGGCTCTGCCGAGGATGCGCACCGTGAGAGATTGCGTCTTTGGGAAAGCAGAGATTCCCCGTGCGGTTGTGCCTGTGAATAGGCTGCAGGGGGAAGGTGAAGACCAGCAACAGCTTTCAGGGCTGCCCCCTTCCGTGTGGGACAAGGAGCCGGACGTTTGCCTTTTCGGGAACAGGCTCTGCCGAGGATGCGCACCGTGAGATGTTCCTTCTCTGGGCAAGCACAGATCCCAAAACATGTTGTGCCTGTGACTAGGGTGCACGGGGAAGGTGAAGACCAGCAAGAGCTTTCCGGGCTGCCCCCTTCCGTGTGGGACAAGGAGCCGGACTTTTGCCTTTTCGGGAACAGGCTCTGCCGAGGGTGCGCACCGTGACAGATTGCGTTTTTGGGAAAGCAGAGATTCCCAGTGCGGTTGTGCCTGTGAATAGGCTGCACGGGGAAGGTGAAGACCAGCACCAGCTTTCAGGGCTGCCACCTTCCTTGTGGGACAAGGAGCCGGGCGTTTGCCTTTTCGGGAACAGGCTCTGCCGAGGATGCGCACCGTGAGATGTTCCTTCTCTGGGCAAGCACAGATCCCAAAACCTGTTGTGCCTGTGAATAGGCTGCAGGGGGAAGGTGAAGACCAGCAACAGCTTTCAGGGCTGCCCCCTTCTGTGTGGGACAAGGAGCCGGACGTTTGCCTTTTCGGGAACAGGCTCTGCCGAGGATGCGCACCGTGAGATGTTCCTTCTCTGGGCAAGCACAGATCCCAAAACCTGTTGTGCCTGTGAATAGGCTGCACGGGGAAGGTGAAGACCAGCAAGAGCTTTCCGGGCTGCCACCTTCCGTGTGGGACCAGGAGCTGGACGTTTGCCTTTTCGGGAACAGGCTCTGCCGAGGATGCGCACCGTGAGATGTTCCTTCTCTGGGCAAGCACAGATCCCAAAACCTGTTGTGCCTGTGAATAGGCTGCAGGGGGAAGGTGAAGACCAGCAACAGCTTTCCGGGCTGCCACCTTCCGTGTGGGACAAGGAGCCGGACGTTTGCCTTTTCGGGAACAGGCTCTGCCGAGGATGCGCACCGTGAGATGTTCCTTCTCTGGGCAAGCACAGATCCCAAACCCTGTTGTGCCTGTGAATAGGCTGCAGGGGGAAGGTGAAGACCAGCAACAGCTTTCAGGGCTGCCACCTTCCGTGTGGGACAAGGAGCCGGACGTTTGCCTTTTCGGGAACAGGCTCTGCCGAGGATGCGCACCGTGAGATGTTCCTTCTCTGGGCAAGCACAGATCCCAAAACCTGTTGTGCCTGTGAATAGGCTGCAGGGGGAAGGTGAAGACCAGCAACAGCTTTCAGGGCTGCCACCTTCCGTGTGGGACAAGGAGCCGGACGTTTGCCTTTTCGGGAACAGGCTCTGCCGAGGATGCGCACCGTGAGAGATTGCGTCTTTGGGAAAGCAGAGATTCCCAGTGCGGTTGTGCCTGTGAATACGCTGCACGGGGAAGGTGAAGACCAGCAAGAGCTTTCAGGGCTGCCACCTTCCGTGTGGGACAAGGAGCCGGACATTTGCCTTTTCGGGAACAGGCTCTGCCAAGGATGCGCACCGTGAGATGTTCCTTCTCTGGGCAAGCACAGATCCCAAAACCTGTTGTGCCTGTGACTAGGCTGCAGGGGGAAGGTGAAGACCAGCAACAGCTTTCAGGGCTGCCACCTTCCGTGTGGGACAAGGAGCCGGACGTTTGCCTTTTCGGGAACAGGCTCTGCCGAGGATGCGCACCGTGAGATGTTCCTTCTCTGGGCAAGCACAGATCCCAAAACCTGTTGTGCCTGTGACTAGGCTGCACGGGGAAGGTGAAGACCAGCACCAGCTTTCAGGTCTGCCACCTTCTGTGTGGGACCAGGAGCCGGACGTTTGCCTTTTCGGGAACAGGCTCTGCCGAGGATGCGCACCGTGAGATGTTCCTTCTCTGGGCAAGCACAGATCCCAAAACCTGTTCTGCCTGTGAATAGGCTGCACGGGGAAGGTGGAGACCAGCAACAGCTTTCAGGGCTGCCCCCTTCCGTGTGGGACAAGGAGCCGGACGTTTGCCTTTTCGGGAACAGGCTCTGCCGAGGATGCGCACCGTGAGAGATTGCGTCTTTGGGAAAGCAGAGATTCCCCGTGCGGTTGTGCCTGTGAATAGGCTGCACGGGGAAGGTGAAGACCAGCAAGAGCTTTCAGGTCTGCCACCTTCCGTGTGGGACAAGGAGCCGGACGTTTGCCTTTTCGGGAACAGGCTCTGCCGAGGATGCGCACCGTGAGAGATTGCGTCTTTGGGAAAGCAGAGATTCCCCATGCGGTTGTGCCTGTGAATAGGCTGCAGGGGGAAGGTGAAGACCAGCAACAGCTTCAGGGCTGCCACCTTCCGTGTGGGACAAGGAGCCGGACGTTTGCCTTTTCGGGAACAGGCTCTGCCGAGGATGCGCACCGTGAGATGTTCCTTCTCTGGGCAAGCACAGATCCCAAAACCTGTTGTGCCTGTGACTAGGGTGCACGGGGAAGTTGAAGACCAGCAACAGCTTTCCGGGCTGCCCCCTTCCCTGTGGGACAAGGAGCCGGACTTTTGCCTTTTCGGGAACAGGCTCTGCCGAGGATGCGCACCGTGAGATGTTCCTTCTCTGGGCAAGCACAGATCCCAAAACCTGTTGTGCCTGTGAATAGGCTGCACGGGGAAGGTGAAGACCAGCAAGAGCTTTCCGGGCTGACACCTTCCGTGTGGGACAAGGAGCCGGACGTTTGCCTTTTCGGGAACAGGCTCTGCCGAGGATGCGCACCGTGAGATGTTCCTTCTCTGGGCAAGCACAGATCCCAAAACCTGTTGTGCCTGTGAATAGGATGCAGGGGGAAGGTGAAGACCAGCAAGAGCTTTCAGGGCTGCCACCTTCCGTGTGGGACCAGGAGCCGGACGTTTGCCTTTTCGGGAACAGGCTCTGCCGAGGATGCGCACCGTGAGATGTTCCTTCTCTGGGCAAGCACAGATCCCAAACCCTGTTGTGCCTGTGAATAGGCTGCAGGGGGAAGGTGAAGACCAGCAAGAGCTTTCAGGGCTGCCACCTTCCGTGTGGGACAAGGAGCCGGACGTTTGCCTTTTCGGGAACAGGCTCTGCCGAGGATGCGCACCGTGAGATGTTCCTTCTCTGGGCAAGCACAGATCCCCAAACCTGTTGTGCCTGTGAATAGGCTGCACGGGGAAGGTGAAGACCAGCACCAGCTTTCAGGGCTGCCACCTTCCGTGTGGGACAAGGAGCCGGACGTTTGCCTTTTCGGGAACAGCCTCTGCCGAGGATGCGCACCGTGAGAGATTGCGTCTTTGGGAAAGCAGAGATTCCCAGTGCGGTGGTGCCTGTGAATAGGCTGCAGGGGGAAGGTGAAGACCAGCAAGAGCTTTCCGGGCTGCCACCTTCCGTGTGGGACAAGGAGCCGGACGTTTGCCTTTTCGGGAACAGGCTCTGCCGAGGATGCGCACCGTGAGATGTTCCTTCTCTGGGCAAGCACAGATCCCAAAAGCTGTTGTGCCTGTGACTAGGCTGCACGGGGAAGGTGGAGACCAGCAACAGCTTTCAGGGCTGCCACCTTCCGTGTGGGACAAGGAGCCGGACGTTTGCCTTTTCGGGAACAGGCTCTGCCGAGGATGCGCACCGTGAGAGATTGCGACTTTGGGAAAGCAGAGATTCCCAGTGCGGATGTGCCTGTGAATAGGCTGCACGGGGAAGGTGAAGACCAGCAAGAGCTTTCAGGTCTGCCACCTTCCGTGTGGGACAAGGAGCCGGACGTTTGCCTTTTCGGGAACAGGCTCTGCCGAGGATGCGCACCGTGAGAGATTGCGTCTTTGGGAAAGCAGAGATTCCCCGTGCGGTTGTGCCTGTGAATAGGCTGCAGGGGGAAGGTGAAGACCAGCAACAGCTTTCCGGGCTGCCACCTTCCGTGTGGGACCAGGAGCCGGACGTTTGCCTTTTCGGGAACAGGCTCTGCCGAGGATGCGCACCGTGAGATGTTCCTTCTCTGGGCAAGCACAGATCCCAAAACCTGTTGTGCCTGTGACTAGGGTGCACGGGGAAGGTGAAGACCAGCAAGAGCTTTCCGGGCTGCCCCCTTCCGTGTGGGACAAGGAGCCGGACTTTTGCCTTTACGGGAACAGGCTCTGCCGAGGATGCGCACCGTGAGATGTTCCTTCTCTGGGCAAGCACAGATCCCAAAACCTGTTGTGCCTGTGAATAGGCTGCACGGGGAAGGTGAAGACCAGCAAGAGCTTTCAGGGCTGCCACCTTCGGTGTGGGACAAGGAGCCGGACGTTTGCCTTTTCGGGAACAGGCTCTGCCGAGGATGCGCACCGTGAGATGTTCCTTCTCTGGGCAAGCACAGATCCCAAAACCTGTTGTGCCTGTGAATAGGCTGCACAGGGAAGGTGGAGACCAGCAACAGCTTTCAGGGCTGCCCCCTTCCGTGTGGGACAAGGAGCCGGACGTTTGCCTTTTTTGGAACAGGCTCTGCCGAGGATGCGCACCGTGAGAGATTGCGTCTTTGGGAAAGCAGAGATTCCCAGTGCGGTTGTGCCTGTGAATACGCTGCACGGGGAAGGTGAAGACCAGCAAGAGCTTTCAGGGCTGCCACCTTCCGTGTGGGACAAGGAGCCGGACATTTGCCTTTTCGGGAACAGGCTCTGACAAGGATGCGCACCGTGAGATGTTCCTTCTCTGGGCAAGCACAGATCCCAAAACCTGTTCTGCCTGTGAATAGGCTGCACGGGGAAGGTGGAGACCAGCAACAGCTTTCCGGGCTGCCCCCTTCCGTGTGGGACAAGGAGCCGGACGTTTGCCTTTTCGGGAACAGGCTCTGCCGAGGATGCGCACCGTGAGAGATTGCGACTTTGGGAAAGCAGAGATTCCCAGTGCGGATGTGCCTGTGAATAGGCTGCAGGGGGAAGGTGAAGACCAGCAAGAGCTTTCAGGTCTGCCACCTTCCGTGTGGGACAAGGAGCCGGACGTTTGCCTTTTCGGGAACAGGCTCTGCCGAGGATGCGCACCGTGAGAGATTGCGTCTTTGGGAAAGCAGAGATTCCCCGTGCGGTTGTGCCTGTGAATAGGCTGCAGGGGGAAGGTGAAGACCAGCAACAGCTTTCAGGGCTGCCACCTTCCGTGTGGGACAAGGAGCCGGACGTTTGCCTTTTCGGGAACAGGCTCTGCCGAGGATGCGCACCGTGAGATGTTCCTTCTCTGGGCAAGCACAGATCCCAAAACCTGTTGTGCCTGTGACTAGGGTGCACGGGCAAGGTGAAGACCAGCAACAGCTTTCCGGGCTGCCCCCTTCCGTGTTGGACAAGGAGCCGGACTTTTGCCTTTTCGGGAACAGGCTCTGCCGAGGATGCGCACCGTGAGATGTTCCTTCTCTGGGCAAGCACAGATCGCACAACCTGTTGTGCCTGTGAATAGGCTGCACGGGGAAGGTGGAGACCAGCAACAGCTTTCAGGGCTGCCACCTTCCGTGTGGGACAAGGAGCCGGACGTTTGCCTTTTCGGGAACAGGCTCTGCCGAGGATGCGCACCGTGAGAGATTGCGACTTTGGGAAAGCAGAGATTCCCAGTGCGGATGTGCCTGTGAATACGCTGCACGGGGAAGGTGAAGACCAGCAAGAGCTTTCCGGGCTGCCACCTTCCGTGTGGGACAAGGAGCCGGACGTTTGCCTTTTCGGGAACAGGCTCTGCCGAGGATGCGCACCGTGAGAGATTGCGTCTTTGGGAAAGCAGAGATTCCCCGTGCGGTTGTGCCTGTGAATAGGCTGCAGGGGGAAGGTGAAGACCAGCAACAGCTTTCAGGGCTGCCACCTTCCGTGTGGGACCAGGAGCCGGACGTTTGCCTTTTCGGGAACAGGCTCTGCCGAGGATGCGCACCGTGAGATGTTCCATCTCTGGGCAAGCACAGATCCCAAAACCTGTTGTGCCTGTGACTAGGCTGCAGGGGGAAGGTGAAGACCAGCAACAGCTTTCCGGGCTGCCACCTTCCGTGTGGGACAAGGAGCCGGACGTTTGCCTTTTCGGGAACAGGCTCTGCCGAGGATGCGCACCGTGAGATGTTCCTTCTCTGGGCAAGCACAGATCCCAAAACCTGTTGTGCCTGTGAATAGGCTGCACGGGGAAGGTGAAGACCAGCAAGAGCTTTCAGGGCTGCCACCTTCCGTGTGGGACAAGGAGCCGGACGTTTGCCTTTTCGGGAACAGGCTCTGCCGAGGATGCGCACCGTGAGATGTTCCTTCTCTGGGCAAGCACAGATCCCAAAACCTGTTGTGCCTGTGAATAGGCTGCAGGGGGAAGGTGAAGACCAGCAAGAGCTTTCAGGGCTGCCACCTTCGGTGTGGGACAAGGAGCCGGACATTTGCCTTTTCGGGAACAGGCTCTGCCGAGGATGCGCACCGTGAGATGTTCCTTCTCTGGGCAAGCACAGATCGCACAACCTGTTGTGCCTGTGAATAGGCTGCACGGGGAAGGTGGAGACCAGCAACAGCTTTCAGGGCTGCCACCTTCCGTGTGGGACAAGGAGCCGGACGTTTGCCTTTTCGGGAACAGGCTCTGCCGAGGATGCGCACCGTGAGAGATTGCGTCTTTGGGAAAGCAGAGATTCCCAGTGCGGTTGTGCCTGTGAATACGCTGCACGGGGAAGGTGAAGACCAGCAAGAGCTTTCAGGGCTGCCACCTTCCGTGTGGGACCAGGAGCCGGACTTTTGCCTTTTCGGGAACAGGCTCTGCCGAGGATGCGCACCGTGAGATGTTCCTTCTCTGGGCAAGCACAGATCCCAAAACCTGTTGTGCCTGTGAATAGGCTGCACGGGGAAGGTGGAGACCAGCAACAGATTTCAGGGCTGCCACCTTCCGTGTGGGACAAGGAGCCGGACGTTTGCCTTTTCGGGAACAGGCTCTGCCGAGGATGCGCACCGTGAGAGATTGCGTCTTTGGGAAAGCAGAGATTCCCAGTGCGGTTGTGCCTGTGAATACGCTGCACGGGGAAGGTGAAGACCAGCAAGAGCTTTCAGGGCTGCCACCTTCCGTGTGGGACCAGGAGCCGGACGTTTGCCTTTTCGGGAACAGGCTCTGCCGAGGATGCGCACCGTGAGATGTTCCTTCTCTGGGCAAGCACAGATCCCAAAAGCTGTTGTGCCTGTGACTAGGCTGCACGGGGAAGGTGGAGACCAGCAACAGCTTTCAGGGCTGCCACCTTCCGTGTGGGACCAGGAGCCGGACGTTTGCCTTTTCGGGAACAGGCTCTGCCGAGGGTGCGCACCGTGAGATGTTCCTTCTCTGGGCAAGCACAGATCCCAAAACCTGTTGTGCCTGTGAATAGGCTGCACGGGGAAGGTGAAGACCAGCACCAGCTTTCAGGGCTGCCACCTTCCGTGTGGGACAAGGAGCCGGACGTTTGCCTTTTCGGGAACAGGCTCTGCCGAGGATGCGCACCGTGAGAGATTGCGTCTTTGGGAAAGCAGAGATTCCCCGTGCGGTTGTGCCTGTGAATAGGCTGCAGGGGGAAGGTGAAGACCAGCACCAGCTTTCAGGGCTGCCACCTTCCGTGTGGGACCAGGAGCCGGACGTTTGCCTTTTCGGGAACAGGCTCTGCCGAGGATGCGCACCGTGAGATGTTCCTTCTCTGGGCAAGCACAGATCCCAAAACCTGTTGTGCCTGTGAATAGGGTGCACGGGGAAGTTGAAGACCAGCAACAGCTTTCCGGGCTGCCACCTTCCGTGTGGGACAAGGAGCCGGACGTTTGCCTTTTCGGGAACAGGCTCTGCCGAGGATGCGCACCGTGAGATGTTCCTTCTCTGGGCAAGCACAGATCCCAAAACCTGTTGTGCCTGTGAATAGGCTGCACGGGGAAGGTGAAGACCAGCAAGAGCTTTCCGGGCTGCCACCTTCCGTGTGGGACAAGGAGCCGGACGTTTGCCTTTTCGGGAACAGGCTCTGCCGAGGATGCGCACCGTGAGATGTTCCTTCTCTGGGCAAGCACAGATCCCAAAACCTGTTGTGCCTGTGAATAGGCTGCAGGGGGAAGGTGAAGACCAGCACCAGCTTTCCGGGCTGCCACCTTCCGTGTGGGACAAGAAGCCGGACGTTTGCCTTTTCGGGAACAGGCTCTGCCGAGGATGCGCACCGTGAGATGTTCCTTCTCTGGGCAAGCACAGATCCCAAAACCTGTTGCGCCTGTGAATAGGCTGCACGGGGAAGGTGAAGACCAGCAAGAGCTTTCCGGGCTGCCACCTTCCGTGTGGGACCAGGAGCCGGACATTTGCCTTTTCGGGAACAGGCTCTGCCGAGGATGCGCACCGTGAGATGTTCCTTCTCTGGGCAAGCACAGAGTCCAAAACCTGTTGTGCCTGTGAATAGGCTGCAGGGGGAAGGTGAAGACCAGCACCAGCTTTCCGGGCTGCCACCTTCCGTGTGGGACAAGGAGCCGGACGTTTGCCTTTTCGGGAACAGGCTCTGCCGAGGATGCGCACCGTGAGATGTTCCTTCTCTGGGCAAGCACAGATCCCAAACCCTGTTGTGCCTGTGAATAGGCTGCAGGGGGAAGGTGAAGACCAGCAAGAGCTTTCAGGGCTGCCACCTTCCGTGTGGGACAAGGAGCCGGACGTTTGCCTTTTCGGGAACAGGCTCTGCCGAGGATGCGCACCGTGAGATGTTCCTTCTCTGGGCAAGCACAGATCCCAAACCCTGTTGTGCCTGTGACTAGGCTGCAGGGGGAAGGTGAAGACCAGCACCAGCTTTCAGGGCTGCCACCTTCCGTGTGGGACAAGGAGCCGGACGTTTGCCTTTTCGGGAACAGGCTCTGCCGAGGATGCGCACCGTGAGATGTTCCTTCTCTGGGCAAGCACAGATCCCAAAACCTGTTGTGCCTGTGAATAGGCTGCACGGGGAAGGTGAAGACCAGCAACAGCTTTCAGGGCTGCCACCTTCCGTGTGGGACAAGGAGCCGGACGTTTGCCTTTTCGGGAACAGGCTCTGCCGAGGATGCGCACCGTGAGATGTTCCTTCTCTGGGCAAGCACAGATCCCACAACCTGTTGTGCCTGTGAATAGGCTGCAGGGGGAAGGTGAAGACCAGCACCAGCTTTCAGGGCTGCCCCCTTCCGTGTGGGACAAGGAGCCGGACGTTTGCCTTTTCGGGAACAGGCTCTGCCGAGGATGCGCACCGTGAGAGATTGCGTCTTTGGGAAAGCAGAGATTCCCAGTGCGGTTGTGCCTGTGAATACGCTGCAGGGGGAAGGTGAAGACCAGCACCAGCTTTCAGGGCTGCCACCTTCCGTGTGGGACAAGGAGCCGGACGTTTGCCTTTTCGGGAACAGGCTCTGCCGAGGATGAGCACCGTGAGATGTTCCTTCTCTGGGCAAGCACAGATCCCAAAACCTGTTGTGCCTGTGAATAGGCTGCACGGGGAAGGTGGAGACCAGCAACAGCTTTCAGGGCTGCCACCTTCCGTGTGGGACAAGGAGCCGGACGTTTGCCTTTTCGGGAACAGGCTCTGCCGAGGATGCGCACCGTGAGAGATTGCGACTTTGGGAAAGCAGAGATTCCCAGTGCGGATGTGCCTGTGAATACGCTGCACGGGGAAGGTGAAGACCAGCAAGAGCTTTCAGGACTGCCCCCTTCCGTGTGGGACAAGGAGCCGGATGTTTGCCTTTTCGGGAACAGGCTCTGCCGAGGATGCGCACCGTGAGAGATTGCGTCTTTGGGAAAGCAGAGATTCCCCGTGCGGTTGTGCCTGTGAATAGGCTGCAGGGGGAAGGTGAAGACCAGCAACAGCTTTCAGGGCTGCCACCTTCCGTGTGGGACCAGGAGCCGGACGTTTGCCTTTTCGGGAACAGGCTCTGCCGAGGATGCGCACCGTGAGATGTTCCTTCTCTGGGCAAGCACAGATCCCAAAACCTGTTGTGCCTGTGACTAGGGTGCACGGGGAAGGTGAAGACCAGCAACAGCTTTCAGGCTGCCCCCTTCCGTGTGGGACAAGGAGCCGGACTTTTGCCTTTTCGGGAACAGGCTCTGCCGAGGATGCGCACCGTGAGATGTTCCTTCTCTGGGCAAGCACAGAGTCCAAAACCTGTTGTGCCTGTGAATAGGCTGCAGGGGGAAGGTGAAGACCAGCACCAGCTTTCCGGGCTGCCACCTTCCGTGTGGGACAAGGAGCCGGACGTTTGCCTTTTCGGGAACAGGCTCTGCCGAGGATGCGCACCGTGAGATGTTCCTTCTCTGGGCAAGCACAGATCCCAAACCCTGTTGTGCCTGTGAATAGGCTGCAGGGGGAAGGTGAAGACCAGCAAGAGCTTTCAGGGCTGCCACCTTCCGTGTGGGACAAGGAGCCGGACGTTTGCCTTTTCGGGAACAGGCTCTGCCGAGGATGCGCACCGTGAGATGTTCCTTCTCTGGGCAAGCACAGATCCCAAACCCTGTTGTGCCTGTGACTAGGCTGCAGGGGGAAGGTGAAGACCAGCACCAGCTTTCAGGGCTGCCACCTTCCGTGTGGGACAAGGAGCCGGACGTTTGCCTTTTCGGGAACAGGCTCTGCCGAGGATGCGCACCGTGAGAGATTGCGTCTTTGGGAAAGCAGAGATTCCCAGTGCGGATGTGCCTGTGAATACGCTGCACGGGGAAGGTGAAGACCAGCAAGAGCTTTCAGGTCTGCCACCTTCCGTGTGGGACAAGGAGCCGGACGTTTGCCTTTTCGGGAACAGGCTCTGCCGAGGATGCGCACCGTGAGAGATTGCGTCTTTGGGAAAGCAGAGATTCCCCGTGCGGTTGTGCCTGTGAATAGGCTGCAGGGGGAAGGTGAAGACCAGCAACAGCTTTCAGGGCTGCCACCTTCCGTGTGGGACCAGGAGCCGGACGTTTGCCTTTTCGGGAACAGGCTCTGCCGAGGATGCGCACCGTGAGATGTTCCTTCTCTGGGCAAGCACAGATCCCAAAACCTGTTGTGCCTGTGACTAGGGTGCACGGGGAAGGTGAAGACCAGCAACAGCTTTCCGGGCTGCCCCCTTCCGTGTGGGACAAGGAGCCGGACTTTTGCCTTTTCGGGAACAGGCTCTGCCGAGGATGCGCACCGTGAGATGTTCCTTCTCTGGGCAAGCACAGATCCCAAAACCTGTTGTGCCTGTGAATAGGCTGCACGGGGAAGGTGAAGACCAGCAAGAGCTTTCCGGGCTGCCACCTTCCGTGTGGGACAAGGAGCCGGACGTTTGCCTTTTCGGGAACAGGCTCTGCCGAGGATGCGCACCGTGAGATGTTCCTTCTCTGGGCAAGCACAGATCCCAAAACCTGTTGTGCCTGTGAATAGGCTGCACGGGGAAGGTGAAGACCAGCAAGAGCTTTCCGGGCTGCCACCTTCCGTGTGGGACAAGGAGCCGGACGTTTGCCTTTTCGGGAACAGGCTCTGCCGAGGATGCGCACCGTGAGATGTTCCTTCTCTGGGCAAGCACAGATCCCAAAACCTGTTGTGCCTGTGAATAGGCTGCACGGGGAAGGTGAAGACCAGCACCAGCTTTCAGGGCTGCCACCTTCCGTGTGGGACAAGGAGCCGGACGTTTGCCTTTTCGGGAACAGGCTCTGCCGAGGATGCGCACCGTGAGAGATTGCGTCTTTGGGAAAGCAGAGATTCCCAGTGCGGTTGTGCCTGTGAATACGCTGCACGGGGAAGGTGAAGACCAGCAACAGCTTTCAGGGCTGCCACCTTCCGTGTTGGACAAGGAGCCGGACATTTGCCTTTTCAGGAACAGGCTCTGCCGAGTATGCGCACCATGAGATGTTCCTTCTCTGGGCAAGCACAGATCCCAAAACCTGTTGTGCCTGTGAATAGGCTGCACGGGGAAGGTGAAGACCAGCACCAGCTTTCCGGGCTGCCACCTTCCGTGTGGGACCAGGAGCCGGACATTTGCCTTTTCGGGAACAGGCTCTGCCGAGGATGCGCACCGTGAGATGTTCCTTCTCTGGGCAAGCACAGATCCCAAAACCTGTTGTGCCTGTGAATAGGCTGCACGGGGAAGGTGGAGACCAGCAACAGCTTTCAGGGCTGCCCCCTTCCGTGTGGGACAAGGAGCCGGACGTTTGCCTTTTCGGGAACAGGCTCTGCCGAGGATGCGCACCGTGAGAGATTGTGTCTTTGGGAAAGCAGAGATTCCCAGTGCGGATGTGCCTGTGAATAGGCTGCACGGGGAAGGTGAAGACCAGCACCAGCTTTCCGGGCTGCCACCTTCCGTGTGGGACAAGGAGCCGGACGTTTGCCTTTTCGGGAACAGGCTCTGCCGAGGATGCGCACCGTGAGATGTTCCTTCTCTGGGCAAGCACAGATCCCAAACCCTGTTGTGCCTGTGACTAGGCTGCAGGGGGAAGGTGAAGACCAGCAAGAGCTATCAGGGCTGCCCCCTTCCGTGTGGGACAAGGAGCCGGACGTTTGCCTTTTCGGGAACAGGCTCTGCCGAGGATGCGCACCGTGAGAGATTGCGTCTTTGGGAAAGCAGAGATTCCCAGTGCGGTTGTGCCTGTGAATACGCTGCACGGGGAAGGTGAAGACCAGCAAGAGCTTTCAGGGCTGCCACCTTCCGTGTGGGACAAGGAGCCGGACATTTGCCTTTTCGGGAACAGGCTCTGCCAAGGATGCGCACCGTGAGATGTTCCTTCTCTGGGCAAGCACAGATCCCAAAACCTGTTGTGCCTGTGACTAGGCTGCAGGGGGAAGGTGAAGACCAGCAACAGCTTTCAGGGCTGCCACCTTCCGTGTGGGACAAGGAGCCGGACGTTTGCCTTTTCGGGAACAGGCTCTGCCGAGGATGCGCACCGTGAGAGATTGCGTCTTTGGGAAAGCAGAGATTCCCAGTGCGGTTGTGCCTGTGAATACGCTGCACGGGGAAGGTGAAGACCAGCAACAGCTTTCAGGGCTGCCACCTTCCGTGTGGGACAAGGAGCCGGACGTTTGCCTTTTCGGGAACAGGCTCTGCCGAGGATGCGCACCGTGAGAGATTGCGTCTTTGGGAAAGCAGAGATTCCCAGTGCGGTTGTGCCTGTGAATACGCTGCAGGGGGAAGGTGAAGACCAGCACCAGCTTTCAGGGCTGCCACCTTCCGTGTGGGACAAGGAGCCGGACGTTTGCCTTTTCGGGAACAGGCTCTGCCGAGGATGAGCACCGTGAGATGTTCCTTCTCTGGGCAAGCACAGATCCCAAAACCTGTTGTGCCTGTGAATAGGCTGCACGGGGAAGGTGGAGACCAGCAACAGCTTTCAGGGCTGCCACCTTCCGTGTGGGACAAGGAGCCGGACGTTTGCCTTTTCGGGAACAGGCTCTGCCGAGGATGCGCACCGTGAGAGATTGCGACTTTGGGAAAGCAGAGATTCCCAGTGCGGATGTGCCTGTGAATACGCTGCACGGGGAAGGTGAAGACCAGCAAGAGCTTTCAGGACTGCCCCCTTCCGTGTGGGACAAGGAGCCGGATGTTTGCCTTTTCGGGAACAGGCTCTGCCGAGGATGCGCACCGTGAGAGATTGCGTCTTTGGGAAAGCAGAGATTCCCCGTGCGGTTGTGCCTGTGAATAGGCTGCAGGGGGAAGGTGAAGACCAGCAACAGCTTTCAGGGCTGCCACCTTCCGTGTGGGACCAGGAGCCGGACGTTTGCCTTTTCGGGAACAGGCTCTGCCGAGGATGCGCACCGTGAGATGTTCCTTCTCTGGGCAAGCACAGATCCCAAAACCTGTTGTGCCTGTGACTAGGGTGCACGGGGAAGGTGAAGACCAGCAACAGCTTTCAGGCTGCCCCCTTCCGTGTGGGACAAGGAGCCGGACTTTTGCCTTTTCGGGAACAGGCTCTGCCGAGGATGCGCACCGTGAGATGTTCCTTCTCTGGGCAAGCACAGAGTCCAAAACCTGTTGTGCCTGTGAATAGGCTGCAGGGGGAAGGTGAAGACCAGCACCAGCTTTCCGGGCTGCCACCTTCCGTGTGGGACAAGGAGCCGGACGTTTGCCTTTTCGGGAACAGGCTCTGCCGAGGATGCGCACCGTGAGATGTTCCTTCTCTGGGCAAGCACAGATCCCAAACCCTGTTGTGCCTGTGAATAGGCTGCAGGGGGAAGGTGAAGACCAGCAAGAGCTTTCAGGGCTGCCACCTTCCGTGTGGGACAAGGAGCCGGACGTTTGCCTTTTCGGGAACAGGCTCTGCCGAGGATGCGCACCGTGAGATGTTCCTTCTCTGGGCAAGCACAGATCCCAAACCCTGTTGTGCCTGTGACTAGGCTGCAGGGGGAAGGTGAAGACCAGCACCAGCTTTCAGGGCTGCCACCTTCCGTGTGGGACAAGGAGCCGGACGTTTGCCTTTTCGGGAACAGGCTCTGCCGAGGATGCGCACCGTGAGAGATTGCGTCTTTGGGAAAGCAGAGATTCCCAGTGCGGATGTGCCTGTGAATACGCTGCACGGGGAAGGTGAAGACCAGCAAGAGCTTTCAGGTCTGCCACCTTCCGTGTGGGACAAGGAGCCGGACGTTTGCCTTTTCGGGAACAGGCTCTGCCGAGGATGCGCACCGTGAGAGATTGCGTCTTTGGGAAAGCAGAGATTCCCCGTGCGGTTGTGCCTGTGAATAGGCTGCAGGGGGAAGGTGAAGACCAGCAACAGCTTTCAGGGCTGCCACCTTCCGTGTGGGACCAGGAGCCGGACGTTTGCCTTTTCGGGAACAGGCTCTGCCGAGGATGCGCACCGTGAGATGTTCCTTCTCTGGGCAAGCACAGATCCCAAAACCTGTTGTGCCTGTGACTAGGGTGCACGGGGAAGGTGAAGACCAGCAACAGCTTTCCGGGCTGCCCCCTTCCGTGTGGGACAAGGAGCCGGACTTTTGCCTTTTCGGGAACAGGCTCTGCCGAGGATGCGCACCGTGAGATGTTCCTTCTCTGGGCAAGCACAGATCCCAAAACCTGTTGTGCCTGTGAATAGGCTGCACGGGGAAGGTGAAGACCAGCAAGAGCTTTCCGGGCTGCCACCTTCCGTGTGGGACAAGGAGCCGGACGTTTGCCTTTTCGGGAACAGGCTCTGCCGAGGATGCGCACCGTGAGATGTTCCTTCTCTGGGCAAGCACAGATCCCAAAACCTGTTGTGCCTGTGAATAGGCTGCACGGGGAAGGTGAAGACCAGCAAGAGCTTTCCGGGCTGCCACCTTCCGTGTGGGACAAGGAGCCGGACGTTTGCCTTTTCGGGAACAGGCTCTGCCGAGGATGCGCACCGTGAGATGTTCCTTCTCTGGGCAAGCACAGATCCCAAAACCTGTTGTGCCTGTGAATAGGCTGCACGGGGAAGGTGAAGACCAGCACCAGCTTTCAGGGCTGCCACCTTCCGTGTGGGACAAGGAGCCGGACGTTTGCCTTTTCGGGAACAGGCTCTGCCGAGGATGCGCACCGTGAGAGATTGCGTCTTTGGGAAAGCAGAGATTCCCAGTGCGGTTGTGCCTGTGAATACGCTGCACGGGGAAGGTGAAGACCAGCAACAGCTTTCAGGGCTGCCACCTTCCGTGTTGGACAAGGAGCCGGACATTTGCCTTTTCAGGAACAGGCTCTGCCGAGTATGCGCACCATGAGATGTTCCTTCTCTGGGCAAGCACAGATCCCAAAACCTGTTGTGCCTGTGAATAGGCTGCACGGGGAAGGTGAAGACCAGCACCAGCTTTCCGGGCTGCCACCTTCCGTGTGGGACCAGGAGCCGGACATTTGCCTTTTCGGGAACAGGCTCTGCCGAGGATGCGCACCGTGAGATGTTCCTTCTCTGGGCAAGCACAGATCCCAAAACCTGTTGTGCCTGTGAATAGGCTGCACGGGGAAGGTGGAGACCAGCAACAGCTTTCAGGGCTGCCCCCTTCCGTGTGGGACAAGGAGCCGGACGTTTGCCTTTTCGGGAACAGGCTCTGCCGAGGATGCGCACCGTGAGAGATTGTGTCTTTGGGAAAGCAGAGATTCCCAGTGCGGATGTGCCTGTGAATAGGCTGCACGGGGAAGGTGAAGACCAGCACCAGCTTTCCGGGCTGCCACCTTCCGTGTGGGACAAGGAGCCGGACGTTTGCCTTTTCGGGAACAGGCTCTGCCGAGGATGCGCACCGTGAGATGTTCCTTCTCTGGGCAAGCACAGATCCCAAACCCTGTTGTGCCTGTGACTAGGCTGCAGGGGGAAGGTGAAGACCAGCAAGAGCTATCAGGGCTGCCCCCTTCCGTGTGGGACAAGGAGCCGGACGTTTGCCTTTTCGGGAACAGGCTCTGCCGAGGATGCGCACCGTGAGAGATTGCGTCTTTGGGAAAGCAGAGATTCCCAGTGCGGTTGTGCCTGTGAATACGCTGCACGGGGAAGGTGAAGACCAGCAAGAGCTTTCAGGGCTGCCACCTTCCGTGTGGGACAAGGAGCCGGACATTTGCCTTTTCGGGAACAGGCTCTGCCAAGGATGCGCACCGTGAGATGTTCCTTCTCTGGGCAAGCACAGATCCCAAAACCTGTTGTGCCTGTGACTAGGCTGCAGGGGGAAGGTGAAGACCAGCAACAGCTTTCAGGGCTGCCACCTTCCGTGTGGGACAAGGAGCCGGACGTTTGCCTTTTCGGGAACAGGCTCTGCCGAGGATGCGCACCGTGAGAGATTGCGTCTTTGGGAAAGCAGAGATTCCCAGTGCGGTTGTGCCTGTGAATACGCTGCACGGGGAAGGTGAAGACCAGCAACAGCTTTCAGGGCTGCCACCTTCCGTGTGGGACCAGGAGCCGGACGTTTGCCTTTTCGGGAACAGGCTCTGCCGAGGATGCGCACCGTGAAAGATTGCGTCTTTGGGAAAGCAGAGATTCCCCGTGCGGTTGTGCCTGTGACTAGGCTGCAGGGGGAAGGTGAAGACCAGCACCAGCTTTCAGGGCTGCCACCTTCCGTGTGGGACCAGGAGCCGGACGTTTGCCTTTTCGGGAACAGGCTCTGCCGAGGATGCGCACCGTGAGATGTTCCTTCTCTGGGCAAGCACAGATCCCAAAACCTGTTGTGCCTGTGACTAGGCTGCACGGGGAAGGTGAAGACCAGCAACAGCTTTCCGGGCTGCCACCTTCCGTGTGGGACCAGGAGCCGGACGTTTGCCTTTTCGGGAACAGGCTCTGCCGAGGGTGCGCACCGTGAGATGTTCCTTCTCTGGGCAAGCACAGATCCCAAAACCTGTTGTGCCTGTGAATAGGCTGCACGGGGAAGGTGAAGACCAGCAAGAGCTTTCCGGGCTGCCACCTTCCGTGTGGGACAAGGAGCCGGACGTTTGCCTTTTCGGGAACAGGCTCTGCCGAGGATGCGCACCGTGAGATGTTCCTTCTCTGGGCAAGCACAGAGTCCAAAACCTGTTGTGCCTGTGAATAGGCTGCAGGGGGAAGGTGAAGACCAGCAAGAGCTTTCAGGGCTGCCCCCTTCCGTGTGGGACAAGGAGCCGGACGTTTGCCTTTTCGGGAACAGGCTCTGCCGAGGATGCGCACCGTGAGATGTTCCTTCTCTGGGCAAGCACAGATCCCAAAACCTGTTGTGCCTGTGAATAGGCTGCACGGGGAAGGTGAAGACCAGCACCAGCTTTCAGGGCTGCCACCTTCCGTGTGGGACAAGGAGCCGGACGTTTGCCTTTTCGGGAACAGGCTCTGCCGAGGATGCGCACCGTGAGATGTTCCTTCTCTGGGCAAGCACAGATCCCAAAACCTGTTGTGCCTGTGACTAGGCTGTACGGGGAAGGTGAAGACCAGCACCAGCTTTCAGGGCTGCCACCTTCCGTGTGGGACAAGGAGCCGGACGTTTGCCTTTTCGGGAACAGGCTCTGCCGAGGATGCGCACCGTGAGAGATTGCGTCTTTGGGAAAGCAGAGATTCCCAGTGCGGTTGTGCCTGTGAATACGCTGCACGGGGAAGGTGAAGACCAGCAAGAGCTTTCAGGTCTGCCACCTTCCGTGTGGGACAAGGAGCCGGACGTTTGCCTTTTCGGGAACAGGCTCTGCCGAGGATGCGCACCGTGAGAGATTGCGTCTTTGGGAAAGCAGAGATTCCCCGTGCGGTTGTGCCTGTGAATAGGCTGCAGGGGGAAGGTGAAGACCAGCAACAGCTTTCAGGGCTGCCCCCTTCCGTGTGGGACCAGGAGCCGGACGTTTGCCTTTTCGGGAACAGGCTCTGCCGAGGATGCGCACCGTGAGATGTTCCTTCTCTGGGCAAGCACAGATCCCAAAACCTGTTGTGCCTGTGACTAGGGTGCACGGGGAAGGTGAAGACCAGCAAGAGCTTTCAGGTCTGCCCCCTTCCGTGTGGGACAAGGAGCCGGACTTTTGCCTTTTCGGGAACAGGCTCTGCCGAGGATGCGCACCGTGAGATGTTCCTTCTCTGGGCAAGCACAGATCCCAAAACCTGTTGTGCCTGTGAATAGGCTGCACGGGGAAGGTGAAGACCAGCAAGAGCTTTCCGGGCTGCCACCTTCCGTGTGGGACAAGGAGCCGGACGTTTGCCTTTTCGGGAACAGGCTCTACCGAGGATGCGCACCGTGAGATGTTCCTTCTCTGGGCAAGCACAGATCCCAAAACCTGTTGTGCCTGTGAATAGGCTGCACGGGGAAGGTGGAGACCAGCAACAGCTTTCAGGGCTGCCCCCTTCCGTGTGGGACAAGGAGCCGGACGTTTGCCTTTTCGGGAACAGGCTCTGCTGAGGATGCGCACCGTGAGAGATTGCGTCTTTGGGAAAGCAGAGATTCCCAGTGCGGTTGTGCCTGTAAATACGCTGCACGGGGAAGGTGAAGACCAGCAAGAGCTTTCCGGGCTGCCACCTTCCGTGTGGGACCAGGAGCCGGACTTTTGCCTTTTCGGGAACAGGCTCTGCCGAGGATGCGCACCGTGAGATGTTCCTTCTCTGGGCAAGCACAGATCCCAAAACCTGTTGTGCCTGTGACTAGGCTGCACGGGGAAGGTGGAGACCAGCAACAGCTTTCAGGGCTGCCACCTTCCGTGTGGGACAAGGAGCCGGACGTTTGCCTTTTCGGGAACAGGCTCTGCCGAGGATGCGCACCGTGAGAGATTGCGTCTTTGGGAAAGCAGAGATTCCCAGTGCGGATGTGCCTGTGAATACGCTGCACGGGGAAGGTGAAGACCAGCAACAGCTTTCAGGGCTGCCACCTTCCGTGTGGGACAAGGAGCCGGACGTTTGCCTTTTCGGGAACAGGCTCTGCCGAGGATGCGCACCGTGAGATGTTCCTTCTCTGGGCAAGCACAGATCCCAAAAGCTGTTGTGCCTGTGACTAGGCTGCACGGGGAAGGTGGAGACCAGCAACAGCTTTCAGGGCTGCCACCTTCCGTGTGGGACCAGGAGCCTGACGTTTGCCTTTTCGGGAACAGGCTCTGCCGAGGATGCGCACCATGAGATGTTCCTTCTCTGGGCAAGCACAGATCGAAAAACCTGTTGTGCCTGTGAATAGGCTGCAGGGGGAAGGTGAAGACCAGCAAGAGCTTTCCGGGCTGCCACCTTCCGTGTGGGACAAGGAGCCGGATGTTTGCCTTTTCGGGAACAGGCTCTGACGAGGATGCGCACCGTGAGAGATTGCGTCTTTGGGAAAGCAGAGATTCCCCGTGCGGTTGTGCCTGTGAATAGGCTGCAGGGGGAAGGTGAAGACCAGCACCAGCTTTCAGGGCTGCCACCTTCCGTGTGGGACAAGGAGCCGGACGTTTGCCTTTTCGGGAACAGGCTCTGCCGAGGATGCGCACCGTGAGATGTTCCTTCTCTGGGCAAGCACAGATCCCAAAACCTGTTGTGCCTGTGAATAGGCTGCACGGGGAAGGTGGAGACCAGCAACAGCTTTCAGGGCTGCCACCTTCCGTGTGGGACAAGGAGCCGGACGTTTGCCTTTTCGGGAACAGGCTCTGCCGAGGATGCGCACCGTGAGAGATTGCGTCTTTGGGAAAGCAGAGATTCCCCGTGCGGTTGTGCCTGTGAATAGGCTGCAGGGGGAAGGTGAAGACCAGCAACAGCTTTCAGGGCTGCCACCTTCCGTGTGGGACAAGGAGCCGGACGTTTGCCTTTTCGGGAACAGGCTCTGCCGAGGATGCGCACCGTGAGATGTTCCTTCTCTGGGCAAGCACAGATCCCAAAACCTGTTGTGCCTGTGACTAGGGTGCACGGGGAAGGTGAAGACCAGCAACAGCTTTCCGGGCTGCCACCTTCCGTGTTGGACAAGGAGCCGGACTTTTGCCTTTTCGGGAACAGGCTCTGCCGAGGATGCGCACCGTGAGATGTTCCTTCTCTGGGCAAGCACAGATCGCACAACCTGTTGTGCCTGTGAATAGGCTGCACGGGGAAGGTGGAGACCAGCAACAGCTTTCAGGGCTGCCACCTTCCGTGTGGGACAAGGAGCCGGACGTTTGCCTTTTCGGGAACAGGCTCTGCCGAGGATGCGCACCGTGAGAGATTGCGACTTTGGGAAAGCAGAGATTCCCAGTGCGGATGTGCCTGTGAATAGGCTGCAGGGGGAAGGTGAAGACCAGCAAGAGCTTTCAGGGCTGCCACCTTCCGTGTGGGACAAGGAGCCGGACGTTTGCCTTTTCGGGAACAGGCTCTGCCGAGGATGCGCACCGTGAGAGATTGCGTCTTTGGGAAAGCAGAGATTCCCCGTGCGGTTGTGCCTGTGAATAGGCTGCAGGGGGAAGGTGAAGACCAGCAACAGCTTTCAGGGCTGCCACCTTCCGTGTGGGACCAGGAGCCGGACGTTTGCCTTTTCGGGAACAGGCTCTGCCGAGGATGCGCACCGTGAGATGTTCCATCTCTGGGCAAGCACAGATCCCAAAACCTGTTGTGCCTGTGACTAGGCTGCAGGGGGAAGGTGAAGACCAGCAACAGCTTTCCGGGCTGCCACCTTCCGTGTGGGACAAGGAGCCGGACTTTTGCCTTTTCGGGAACAGGCTCTGCCGAGGATGCGCACCGTGAGATGTTCCTTCTCTGGGCAAGCACAGATCCCAAAACCTGTTGTGCCTGTGAATAGGCTGCACGGGGAAGGTGAAGACCAGCAAGAGCTTTCAGGGCTGCCACCTTCCGTGTGGGACAAGGAGCCGGACGTTTGCCTTTTCGGGAACAGGCTCTGCCGAGGATGCGCACCGTGAGATGTTCCTTCTCTGGGCAAGCACAGATCGCACAACCTGTTGTGCCTGTGAATAGGCTGCACGGGGAAGGTGGAGACCAGCAACAGCTTTCAGGGCTGCCACCTTCCGTGTGGGACAAGGAGCCGGACGTTTGCCTTTTCGGGAACAGGCTCTGCCGAGGATGCGCACCGTGAGAGATTGCGTCTTTGGGAAAGCAGAGATTCCCAGTGCGGTTGTGCCTGTGAATACGCTGCAGGGGGAAGGTGAAGACCAGCAAGAGCTTTCAGGGCTGCCACCTTCCGTGTGGGACCAGGAGCCGGACTTTTGCCTTTTCGGGAACAGGCTCTGCCGAGGATGCGCACCGTGAGATGTTCCTTCTCTGGGCAAGCACAGATCCCAAAACCTGTTGTGCCTGTGAATAGGCTGCACGGGGAAGGTGGAGACCAGCAACAGATTTCAGGGCTGCCACCTTCCGTGTGGGACAAGGAGCCGGACGTTTGCCTTTTCGGGAACAGGCTCTGCCGAGGATGCGCACCGTGAGACATTGCGTCTTTGGGAAAGCAGAGATTCCCAGTGCGGTTGTGCCTGTGAATAGGCTGCACGGGGAAGGTGAAGACCAGCAAGAGCTTTCAGGGCTGCCACCTTCCGTGTGGGACCAGGAGCCGGACGTTTGCCTTTTCGGGAACACGCTCTGCCGAGGATGCGCACCGTGAGATGTTCCTTCTCTGGGCAAGCACAGATCCCAAAAGCTGTTGTGCCTGTGACTAGGCTGCACGGGGAAGGTGGAGACCAGCAACAGCTTTCAGGGCTGCCACCTTCCGTGTGGGACCAGGAGCCGGACGTTTGCCTTTTCGGGAACAGGCTCTGCCGAGGGTGCGCACCATGAGATGTTCCTTCTCTGGGCAAGCACAGATCCCAAAACCTGTTGTGCCTGTGAATAGGCTGCAGGGGGAAGGTGAAGACCAGCACCAGCTTTCAGGGCTGCCACCTTCCGTGTGGGACAAGGAGCCGGACGTTTGCCTTTTCGGGAACAGGCTCTGCCGAGGATGCGCACCGTGAGAGATTGCGTCTTTGGGAAAGCAGAGATTCCCCGTGCGGTTGTGCCTGTGAATAGGCTGCACGGGGAAGTTGAAGACCAGCACCAGCTTTCAGGTCTGCCACCTTCCGTGTGGGACAAGGAGCCGGACGTTTGCCTTTTCGGGAACAGGCTCTGCCGAGGATGCGCACCGTGAGATGTTCCTTCTCTGGGCAAGCACAGATCCCAAAACCTGTTGTGCCTGTGAATAGGGTGCACGGGGAAGTTGAAGACCAGCAACAGCTTTCCGGGCTGCCACCTTCCGTGTGGGACAAGGAGCCGGACGTTTGCCTTTTCGGGAACAGGCTCTGCCGAGGATGCGCACCGTGAGATGTTCCTTCTCTGGGCAAGCACAGATCCCAAAACCTGTTGTGCCTGTGAATAGGCTGCACGGGGAAGGTGAAGACCAGCAAGAGCTTTCCGGGCTGCCACCTTCCGTGTGGGACAAGGAGCCGGACGTTTGCCTTTTCGGGAACAGGCTCTGCCGAGGATGCGCACCGTGAGATGTTCCTTCTCTGGGCAAGCACAGATCCCAAAACCTGTTGTGCCTGTGAATAGGCTGCAGGGGGAAGGTGAAGACCAGCACCAGCTTTCCGGGCTGCCACCTTCCGTGTGGGACAAGGAGCCGGACGTTTGCCTTTTCGGGAACAGGCTCTGCCGAGGATGCGCACCGTGAGATGTTCCTTCTCTGGGCAAGCACAGATCCCAAAACCTGTTGCGCCTGTGAATAGGCTGCACGGGGAAGGTGAAGACCAGCAAGAGCTTTCCGGGCTGCCACCTTCCGTGTGGGACCAGGAGCCGGACATTTGCCTTTTCGGGAACAGGCTCTGCCGAGGATGCGCACCGTGAGATGTTCCTTCTCTGGGCAAGCACAGATCCCAAAACCTGTTGTGCCTGTGAATAGGGTGCACGGAGAAGTTGAAGACCAGCAACAGCTTTCCGGGCTGCCCCCTTCCGTGTGGGACAAGGAGCCGGACTTTTGCCTTTTCGGGAACAGGCTCTGCCGAGGATGCGCACCGTGAGATGTTCCTTCTCTGGGCAAGCACAGATCCCAAAACCTGTTGTGCCTGTGAATAGGCTGCACGGGGAAGGTGAAGACCAGCAAGAGCTTTCCGGGCTGCCACCTTCCGTGTGGGACAAGGAGCCGGACGTTTGCCTTTTCGGGAACAGGCTCTGCCGAGGATGCGCACCGTGAGATGTTCCTTCTCTGGGCAAGCACAGATCCCAAAACCTGTTGTGCCTGTGAATAGGCTGCAAGGGGAAGGTGAAGACCAGCACCAGCTTTCCGGGCTGCCACCTTCCGTGTGGGACAAGGAGCCGGACGTTTGCCTTTTCGGGAACAGGCTCTGCCGAGGATGCGCACCGTGAGATGTTCCTTCTCTGGGCAAGCACAGATCCCAAAACCTGTTGTGCCTGTGAATAGGCTGCACGGGGAAGGTGAAGACCAGCAACAGCTTTCAGGGCTGCCACCTTCCGTGTGGGACAAGGAGCCGGACGTTTGCCTTTTCGGGAACAGGCTCTGCCGAGGATGCGCACCGTGAGATGTTCCTTCTCTGGGCAAGCACAGATCCCCAAACCTGTTGTGCCTGTGAATAGGCTGCAGGGGGAAGGTGAAGACCAGCAACAGCTTTCAGGGCTGCCACCTTCCGTGTGGGACAAGGAGCCGGACGTTTGCCTTTTCGGGAACAGGCTCTGCCGAGGATGCGCACCGTGAGAGATTGCGTCTTTGGGAAAGCAGAGATTCCCAGTGCGGTTGTGCCTGTGAATACGCTGCAGGGGGAAGGTGAAGACCAGCACCAGCTTTCAGGGCTGCCACCTTCCGTGTGGGACAAGGAGCCGGACGTTTGCCTTTTCGGGAACAGGCTCTGCCGAGGATGCGCACCGTGAGATGTTCCTTCTCTGGGCAAGCACAGATCCCAAACCCTGTTGTGCCTGTGACTAGGCTGCAGGGGGAAGGTGAAGACCAGCACCAGCTTTCAGGGCTGCCACCTTCCGTGTGGGACAAGGAGCCGGACGTTTGCCTTTTCGGGAACAGGCTCTGCCGAGGATGCGCACCGTGAGAGATTGCGTCTTTGGGAAAGCAGAGATTCCCCGTGCGGTTGTGCCTGTGAATAGGCTGCAGGGGGAAGGTGAAGACCAGCAACAGCTTTCAGGGCTGCCACCTTCCGTGTGGGACCAGGAGCCGGACGTTTGCCTTTTCGGGAACAGGCTCTGCCGAGGATGCGCACCGTGAGATGTTCCTTCTCTGGGCAAGCACAGATCCCAAAACCTGTTGTGCCTGTGACTAGGGTGCACGGGGAAGGTGAAGACCAGCAACAGCTTTCAGGCTGCCCCCTTCCGTGTGGGACAAGGAGCCGGACTTTTGCCTTTTCGGGAACAGGCTCTGCCGAGGATGCGCACCGTGAGATGTTCCTTCTCTGGGCAAGCACAGATCCCAAAACCTGTTGTGCCTGTGAATAGGCTGCACGGGGAAGGTGAAGACCAGCAAGAGCTTTCCGGGCTGCCACCTTCCGTGTGGGACCAGGAGCCGGACATTTGCCTTTTCGGGAACAGGCTCTGCCGAGGATGCGCACCGTGAGATGTTCCTTCTCTGGGCAAGCACAGAGTCCAAAACCTGTTGTGCCTGTGAATAGGCTGCAGGGGGAAGGTGAAGACCAGCACCAGCTTTCCGGGCTGCCACCTTCCGTGTGGGACAAGGAGCCGGACGTTTGCCTTTTCGGGAACAGGCTCTGCCGAGGATGCGCACCGTGAGATGTTCCTTCTCTGGGCAAGCACAGATCCCAAACCCTGTTGTGCCTGTGAATAGGCTGCAGGGGGAAGGTGAAGACCAGCAAGAGCTTTCAGGGCTGCCACCTTCCGTGTGGGACAAGGAGCCGGACGTTTGCCTTTTCGGGAAAAGGCTCTGCCGAGGATGCGCACCGTGAGATGTTCCTTCTCTGGGCAAGCACAGATCCCAAACCCTGTTGTGCCTGTGACTAGGCTGCAGGGGGAAGGTGAAGACCAGCACCAGCTTTCAGGGCTGCCACCTTCCGTGTGGGACAAGGAGCCGGACGTTTGCCTTTTCGGGAACAGGCTCTGCCGAGGATGCGCACCGTGAGAGATTGCGTCTTTGGGAAAGCAGAGATTCCCAGTGCGGATGTGCCTGTGAATACGCTGCACGGGGAAGGTGAAGACCAGCAAGAGCTTTCAGGTCTGCCACCTTCCGTGTGGGACAAGGAGCCGGACGTTTGCCTTTTCGGGAACAGGCTCTGCCGAGGATGCGCACCGTGAGAGATTGCGTCTTTGGGAAAGCAGAGATTCCCCGTGCGGTTGTGCCTGTGAATAGGCTGCAGGGGGAAGGTGAAGACCAGCAACAGCTTTCCGGGCTGCCACCTTCCGTGTGGGACCAGGAGCCGGACGTTTGCCTTTTCGGGAACAGGCTCTGCCGAGGATGCGCACCGTGAGATGTTCCTTCTCTGGGCAAGCACAGATCCCAAAACCTGTTGTGCCTGTGACTAGGGTGCACGGGGAAGGTGAAGACCAGCAACAGCTTTCCGGGCTGCCCCCTTCCGTGTGGGACAAGGAGCCGGACTTTTGCCTTTTCGGGAACAGGCTCTGCCGAGGATGCGCACCGTGAGATGTTCCTTCTCTGGGCAAGCACAGATCCCAAAACCTGTTGTGCCTGTGAATAGGCTGCACGGGGAAGGTGAAGACCAGCAAGAGCTTTCCGGGCTGCCACCTTCCGTGTGGGACAAGGAGCCGGACGTTTGCCTTTTCGGGAACAGGCTCTGCCGAGGATGCGCACCGTGAGATGTTCCTTCTCTGGGCAAGCACAGATCCCAAAACCTGTTGTGCCTGTGAATAGGCTGCACGGGGAAGGTGAAGACCAGCACCAGCTTTCAGGGCTGCCACCTTCCGTGTGGGACAAGGAGCCGGACGTTTGCCTTTTCGGGAACAGGCTCTGCCGAGGATGCGCACCGTGAGAGATTGTGTCTTTGGGAAAGCAGAGATTCCCAGTGCGGTTGTGCCTGTGAATAGGCTGCACGGGGAAGGTGAAGACCAGCACCAGCTTTCCGGGCTGCCACCTTCCGTGTGGGACAAGGAGCCGGACGTTTGCCTTTTCGGGAACAGGCTCTGCCGAGGATGCGCACCGTGAGATGTTCCTTCTCTGGGCAAGCACAGATCCCAAACCCTGTTGTGCCTGTGAATAGGCTGCAGGGGGAAGGTGAAGACCAGCAAGAGCTATCAGGGCTGCCCCCTTCCGTGTGGGACAAGGAGCCGGACGTTTGCCTTTTCGGGAACAGGCTCTGCCGAGGATGCGCACCGTGAGAGATTGCGTCTTTGGGAAAGCAGAGATTCCCAGTGCGGTTGTGCCTGTGAATACGCTGCACGGGGAAGGTGAAGACCAGCAAGAGCTTTCAGGGCTGCCACCTTCCGTGTGGGACAAGGAGCCGGACGTTTGCCTTTTCGGGAACAGGCTCTGCCAAGGATGCGCACCGTGAGATGTTCCTTCTCTGGGCAAGCACAGATCCCAAAACCTGTTGTGCCTGTGACTAGGCTGCAGGGGGAAGGTGAAGACCAGCAACAGCTTTCAGGGCTGCCACCTTCCGTGTGGGACAAGGAGCCGGACGTTTGCCTTTTCGGGAACAGGCTCTGCCGAGGATGCGCACCGTGAGAGATTGCGTCTTTGGGAAAGCAGAGATTCCCAGTGCGGTTGTGCCTGTGAATACGCTGCACGGGGAAGGTGAAGACCAGCAACAGCTTTCAGGGCTGCCACCTTCCGTGTGGGACCAGGAGCCGGACGTTTGCCTTTTCGGGAACAGGCTCTGCCGAGGATGCGCACCGTGAAAGATTGCGTCTTTGGGAAAGCAGAGATTCCCCGTGCGGTTGTGCCTGTGAATAGGCTGCAGGGGGAAGGTGAAGACCAGCACCAGCTTTCAGGGCTGCCACCTTCCGTGTGGGACCAGGAGCCGGACGTTTGCCTTTTCGGGAACAGGCTCTGCCGAGGATGCGCACCGTGAGATGTTCCTTCTCTGGGCAAGCACAGATCCCAAAACCTGTTGTGCCTGTGACTAGGCTGCACGGGGAAGGTGAAGACCAGCAACAGCTTTCCGGGCTGCCCCCTTCCGTGTGGGACAAGGAGCCGGACGTTTGCCTTTTCGGGAACAGGCTCTGCCGAGGATGCGCACCGTGAGATGTTCCTTCTCTGGGCAAGCACAGATCCCAAAACCTGTTGTGCCTGTGAATAGGCTGCACGGGGAAGGTGAAGACCAGCAAGAGCTTTCCGGGCTGCCACCTTCCGTGTGGGACAAGGAGCCGGACGTTTGCCTTTTCGGGAACAGGCTCTGCCGAGGATGCGCACCGTGAGATGTTCCTTCTCTGGGCAAGCACAGAGTCCAAAACCTGTTGTGCCTGTGAATAGGCTGCAGGGGGAAGGTGAAGACCAGCACCAGCTTTCCGGGCTGCCACCTTCCGTGTGGGACAAGGAGCCGGACGTTTGCCTTTTCGGGAACAGGCTCTGCCGAGGATGCGCACCGTGAGATGTTCCTTCTCTGGGCAAGCACAGATCCCAAAACCTGTTGTGCCTGTGAATAGGCTGCACGGGGAAGGTGAAGACCAGCACCAGCTTTCAGGGCTGCCACCTTCCGTGTGGGACAAGGAGCCGGACGTTTGCCTTTTCGGGAACAGGCTCTGCCGAGGATGCGCACCGTGAGATGTTCCTTCTCTGGGCAAGCACAGATCCCAAAACCTGTTGTGCCTGTGACTAGGCTGTACGGGGAAGGTGAAGACCAGCACCAGCTTTCAGGGCTGCCACCTTCCGTGTGGGACAAGGAGCCGGACGTTTGCCTTTTCGGGAACAGGCTCTGCCGAGGATGCGCACCGTGAGAGATTGCGTCTTTGGGAAAGCAGAGATTCCCAGTGCGGTTGTGCCTGTGAATACGCTGCACGGGGAAGGTGAAGACCAGCAAGAGCTTTCAGGTCTGCCACCTTCCGTGTGGGACAAGGAGCCGGACGTTTGCCTTTTCGGGAACAGGCTCTGCCGAGGATGCGCACCGTGAGAGATTGCGTCTTTGGGAAAGCAGAGATTCCCCGTGCGGTTGTGCCTGTGAATAGGCTGCAGGGGGAAGGTGAAGACCAGCAACAGCTTTCAGGGCTGCCCCCTTCCGTGTGGGACCAGGAGCCGGACGTTTGCCTTTTCGGGAACAGGCTCTGCCGAGGATGCGCACCGTGAGATGTTCCTTCTCTGGGCAAGCACAGATCCCAAAACCTGTTGTGCCTGTGACTAGGGTGCACGGGGAAGGTGAAGACCAGCAAGAGCTTTCAGGTCTGCCCCCTTCCGTGTGGGACAAGGAGCCGGACTTTTGCCTTTTCGGGAACAGGCTCTGCCGAGGATGCGCACCGTGAGATGTTCCTTCTCTGGGCAAGCACAGATCCCAAAACCTGTTGTGCCTGTGAATAGGCTGCACGGGGAAGGTGAAGACCAGCAAGACCTTTCAGGTCTGCCACCTTCCGTGTGGGACAAGGAGCCGGACGTTTGCCTTTTCGGGAACAGGCTCTGCCGAGGATGCGCACCGTGAGAGATTGCGTCTTTGGGAAAGCAGAGATTCCCAGTGCGGATGTGCCTGTGAATACGCTGCACGGGGAAGGTGAAGACCAGCAACAGCTTTCAGGGCTGCCACCTTCCGTGTGGGACCAGGAGCCGGACGTTTGCCTTTTCGGGAACAGGCTCTGCCGAGGATGCGCACCGTGAGATGTTCCTTCTCTGGGCAAGCACAGATCCCCAAACCTGTTGTGCCTGTGAATAGGCTGCAGGGGGAAGGTGAAGACCAGCAAGAGCTTTCCGGGCTGCCACCTTCCGTGTGGGACAAGGAGCCGGACGTTTGCCTTTTCGGGAACAGGCTCTGACAAGGATGCGCACCGTGAGATGTTCCTTCTCTGGGCAAGCACAGATCGCACAACCTGTTGTGCCTGTGAATAGGCTGCAGGGGGAAGGTGAAGACCAGCACCAGCTTTCAGGGCTGCCACCTTCCGTGTGGGACAAGGAGCCGGACGTTTGCCTTTTCGGGAACAGGCTCTGCCGAGGATGCGCACCGTGTGAGATTGCGTCTTTGGGAAAGCAGAGATTCCCAGTGCGGTTGTGCCTGTAAATACGCTGCACGGGGAAGGTGAAGACCAGCAAGAGCTTTCAGGGCTGCCACCTTCCGTGTGGGACCAGGAGCCGGACTTTTGCCTTTTCGGGAACAGGCTCTGCCGAGGATGCGCACCGTGAGATGTTCCTTCTCTGGGCAAGCACAGATCCCAAAACCTGTTGTGCCTGTGACTAGGCTGCACGGGGAAGGTGGAGACCAGCAACAGCTTTCAGGGCTGCCACCTTCCGTGTGGGACAAGGAGCCGGACGTTTGCCTTTTCGGGAACAGGCTCTGCCGAGGATGCGCACCGTGAGAGATTGCGTCTTTGGGAAAGCAGAGATTCCCAGTGCGGATGTGCCTGTGAATACGCTGCACGGGGAAGGTGAAGACCAGCAACAGCTTTCAGGGCTGCCACCTTCCGTGTGGGACAAGGAGCCGGACGTTTGCCTTTTCGGGAACAGGCTCTGCCGAGGATGCGCACCGTGAGATGTTCCTTCTCTGGGCAAGCACAGATCCCAAAAGCTGTTGTGCCTGTGACTAGGCTGCACGGGGAAGGTGGAGACCAGCAACAGCTTTCAGGGCTGCCACCTTCCGTGTGGGACCAGGAGCCTGACGTTTGCCTTTTCGGGAACAGGCTCTGCCGAGGATGCGCACCATGAGATGTTCCTTCTCTGGGCAAGCACAGATCCCAAAACCTGTTGTGCCTGTGAATAGGCTGCAGGGGGAAGGTGAAGACCAGCAAGAGCTTTCCGGGCTGCCACCTTCCGTGTGGGACAAGGAGCCGGATGTTTGCCTTTTCGGGAACAGGCTCTGACGAGGATGCGCACCGTGAGAGATTGCGTCTTTGGGAAAGCAGAGATTCCCCGTGCGGTTGTGCCTGTGAATAGGCTGCAGGGGGAAGGTGAAGACCAGCACCAGCTTTCAGGGCTGCCACCTTCCGTGTGGGACAAGGAGCTGGACGTTTGCCTTTTCGGGAACAGGCTCTGCCGAGGATGCGCACCGTGAGATGTTCCTTCTCTGGGCAAGCACAGATCCCAAAACCTGTTGTGCCTGTGAATAGGCTGCACGGGGAAGGTGGAGACCAGCAACAGCTTTCAGGGCTGCCACCTTCCGTGTGGGACAAGGAGCCGGACTTTTGCCTTTTCGGGAACAGGCTCTGCCGAGGATGCGCACCGTGAGAGATTGCGTCTTTGGGAAAGCAGAGATTTCCAGTGCGGATGTGCCTGTGAATAGGCTGCAGGGGGAAGGTGAAGACCAGCAACAGCTTTCAGGGCTGCCACCTTCCGTGTGGGACCAGGAGCCGGACGTTTGCCTTTTCGGGAACAGGCTCTGCCGAGGATGCGCACCGTGAGATGTTCCTTCTCTGGGCAAGCACAGATCCCAAAAGCTGTTGTGCCTGTGACTAGGGTGCACGGGGAAGGTGAAGACCAGCAACAGCTTTCCGGGCTGCCCCCTTCCGTGTGGGACAAGGAGCCGGACTTTTGCCTTTCGGGAACAGGCTCTGCCGAGGATGCGCACCGTGAGATGTTCCTTCTCTGGGCAAGCACAGATCCCAAAACCTGTTGTGCCTGTGAATAGGCTGCACGGGGAAGGTGAAGACCAGCAAGAGCTTTCCGGGCTGCCACCTTCCGTGTGGGACAAGGAGCCGGACGTTTGCCTTTTCGGGAACAGGCTCTGCCGAGGATGCGCACCGTGAGATGTTCCTTCTCTGGGCAAGCACAGATCCCAAAACCTGTTGTGCCTGTGAATAGGCTGCAGGGGGAAGGTGAAGACCAGCACCAGCTTTCCGGGCTGCCACCTTCCGTGTGGGACAAGGAGCCGGACGTTTGCCTTTTCAGGAACAGGCTCTGCCGAGGATGCGCACCGTGAGATGTTCCTTCTCTGGGCAAGCACAGATCCCAAACCCTGTTGTGCCTGTGAATAGGCTGCAGGGGGAAGGTGAAGACCAGCAAGAGCTTTCAGGGCTGCCACCTTCCGTGTGGGACAAGGAGCCGGACGTTTGCCTTTTCGGGAACAGGCTCTGCCGAGGATGCGCACCGTGAGATGTTCCTTCTCTGGGCAAGCACAGATCCCAAAACCTGTTGTGCCTGTGAATAGGCTGCACGGGGAAGGTGAAGACCAGCACCAGCTTTCAGGGCTGCCCCCTTCCGTGTGGGACAAGGAGCCGGACGTTTGCCTTTTCGGGAACAGGCTCTGCCGAGGATGCGCACCGTGAGAGATTGTGTCTTTGGGAAAGCAGAGATTCCCAGTGCGGTTGTGCCTGTGAATAGGCTGCACGGGGAAGGTGAAGACCAGCAACAGCTTTCAGGGCTGCCACCTTCCGTGTGGGACAAGGAGCCGGACATTTGCCTTTTTGGGAACAGGCTCTGCCGAGGATGCGCACCGTGAGATGTTCCTTCTCTGGGCAAGCACAGATCCCAAAACCTGTTGTGCCTGTGAATAGGCTGCACGGGGAAGGTGAAGACCAGCAAGAGCTATCAGGGCTGCCCCCTTCCGTGTGGGACAAGGAGCCGGACGTTTGCCTTTTTGGGAACAGGCTCTGCCGAGGATGCGCACCGTGAGAGATTGCGACTTTGGGAAAGCAGAGATTCCCAGTGCGGATGTGCCTGTGAATAGGCTGCACGGGGAAGGTGAAGACCAGCAAGAGCTTTCAGGACTGCCCCCTTCCGTGTGGGACAAGGAGCCGGATGTTTGCCTTTTCGGGAACAGGCTCTGCCGAGGATGCGCACCGTGAGAGATTGCGTCTTTGGGAAAGCAGAGATTCCCCATGCGGTTGTGCCTGTGACTAGGCTGCAGGGGGAAGGTGAAGACCAGCAACAGCTTTCAGGGCTGCCACCTTCCGTGTGGGACCAGGAGCCGGACGTTTGCCTTTTCGGGAACAGGCTCTGCCGAGGATGCGCACCGTGAGATGTTCCTTCTCTGGGCAAGCACAGATCCCAAAACCTGTTGTGCCTGTGACTAGGGTGCACGGGGAAGGTGAAGACCAGCAACAGCTTTCAGGCTGCCCCCTTCCGTGTGGGACAAGGAGCCGGACTTTTGCCTTTTCGGGAACAGGCTCTGCCGAGGATGCGCACCGTGAGATGTTCCTTCTCTGGGCAAGCACAGATCCCAAAACCTGTTGTGCCTGTGAATAGGCTGCACGGGGAAGGTGAAGACCAGCAAGAGCTTTCCGGGCTGACACCTTCCGTGTGGGACCAGGAGCCGGACATTTGCCTTTTCGGGAACAGGCTCTGCCGAGGATGCGCACCGTGAGATGTTCCTTCTCTGGGCAAGCACAGAGTCCAAAACCTGTTGTGCCTGTGAATAGGCTGCAGGGGGAAGGTGAAGACCAGCACCAGCTTTCCGGGCTGCCACCTTCCGTGTGGGACAAGGAGCCGGACGTTTGCCTTTTCGGGAACAGGCTCTGCCGAGGATGCGCACCGTGAGATGTTCCTTCTCTGGGCAAGCACAGATCCCAAACCCTGTTGTGCCTGTGAATAGGCTGCAGGGGGAAGGTGAAGACCAGCAAGAGCTTTCAGGGCTGCCACCTTCCGTGTGGGACAAGGAGCCGGACGTTTGCCTTTTCGGGAACAGGCTCTGCCGAGGATGCGCACCGTGAGATGTTCCTTCTCTGGGCAAGCACAGATCCCAAACCCTGTTGTGCCTGTGACTAGGCTGCAGGGGGAAGGTGAAGACCAGCACCAGCTTTCAGGGCTGCCACCTTCCGTGTGGGACAAGGAGCCGGACGTTTGCCTTTTCGGGAACAGGCTCTGCCGAGGATGCGCACCGTGAGAGATTGCGTCTTTGGGAAAGCAGAGATTCCCAGTGCGGATGTGCCTGTGAATACGCTGCACGGGGAAGGTGAAGACCAGCAAGAGCTTTCAGGTCTGCCACCTTCCGTGTGGGACAAGGAGCCGGACGTTTGCCTTTTCGGGAACAGGCTCTGCCGAGGATGCGCACCGTGAGAGATTGCGTCTTTGGGAAAGCAGAGATTCCCCGTGCGGTTGTGCCTGTGAATAGGCTGCAGGGGGAAGGTGAAGACCAGCAACAGCTTTCAGGGCTGCCACCTTCCGTGTGGGACCAGGAGCCGGACGTTTGCCTTTTCGGGAACAGGCTCTGCCGAGGATGCGCACCGTGAGATGTTCCTTCTCTGGGCAAGCACAGATCCCAAAACCTGTTGTGCCTGTGACTAGGGTGCACGGGGAAGGTGAAGACCAGCAACAGCTTTCCGGGCTGCCCCCTTCCGTGTGGGACAAGGAGCCGGACTTTTGCCTTTTCGGGAACAGGCTCTGCCGAGGATGCGCACCGTGAGATGTTCCTTCTCTGGGCAAGCACAGATCCCAAAACCTGTTGTGCCTGTGAATAGGCTGCACGGGGAAGGTGAAGACCAGCAACAGCTTTCAGGGCTGCCACCTTCCGTGTGGGACCAGGAGCCGGACGTTTGCCTTTTCGGGAACAGGCTCTGCCGAGGATGCGCACCGTGAGATGTTCCTTCTCTGGGCAAGCACAGATCCCAAAACCTGTTGTGCCTGTGACTAGGGTGCACGGGGAAGGTGAAGACCAGCAACAGCTTTCCGGGCTGCCCCCTTCCGTGTGGGACAAGGAGCCGGACTTTTGCCTTTTCGGGAACAGGCTCTGCCGAGGATGCGCACCGTGAGATGTTCCTTCTCTGGGCAAGCACAGATCCCAAAACCTGTTGTGCCTGTGACTAGGCTGCAGGGGGAAGGTGAAGACCAGCAAGAGCTTTCCGGGCTGCCACCTTCCGTGTGGGACAAGGAGCCGGACGTTTGCCTTTTCGGGAACAGGCTCTGCCGAGGATGCGCACCGTGAGATGTTCCTTCTCTGGGCAAGCACAGATCCCAAAACCTGTTGTGCCTGTGAATAGGCTGCACGGGGAAGGTGAAGACCAGCACCAGCTTTCAGGGCTGCCACCTTCCGTGTGGGACAAGGAGCCGGACGTTTGCCTTTTCGGGAACAGGCTCTGCCGAGGATGCGCACCGTGAGAGATTGCGTCTTTGGGAAAGCAGAGATTCCCAGTGCGGTTGTGCCTGTGAATACGCTGCACGGGGAAGGTGAAGACCAGCAACAGCTTTCAGGGCTGCCACCTTCCGTGTTGGACAAGGAGCCGGACATTTGCCTTTTCAGGAACAGGCTCTGCCGAGTATGCGCACCATGAGATGTTCCTTCTCTGGGCAAGCACAGATCCCAAAACCTGTTGTGCCTGTGAATAGGCTGCACGGGGAAGGTGAAGACCAGCACCAGCTTTCCGGGCTGCCACCTTCCGTGTGGGACCAGGAGCCGGACGTTTGCCTTTTCGGGAACAGGCTCTGCCGAGGATGCGCACCGTGAGATGTTCCTTCTCTGGGCAAGCACAGATCCCAAAACCTGTTGTGCCTGTGACTAGGCTGCACGGGGAAGGTGAAGACCAGCAACAGCTTTCCGGGCTGCCCCCTTCCGTGTGGGACAAGGAGCCGGACGTTTGCCTTTTCGGGAACAGGCTCTGCCGAGGATGCGCACCGTGAGATGTTCCTTCTCTGGGCAAGCACAGATCCCAAAACCTGTTGTGCCTGTGAATAGGCTGCACGGGGAAGGTGAAGACCAGCAAGAGCTTTCCGGGCTGCCACCTTCCGTGTGGGACAAGGAGCCGGACGTTTGCCTTTTCGGGAACAGGCTCTGCCGAGGATGCGCACCGTGAGATGTTCCTTCTCTGGGCAAGCACAGAGTCCAAAACCTGTTGTGCCTGTGAATAGGCTGCAGGGGGAAGGTGAAGACCAGCACCAGCTTTCCGGGCTGCCACCTTCCGTGTGGGACAAGGAGCCGGACGTTTGCCTTTTCGGGAACAGGCTCTGCCGAGGATGCGCACCGTGAGATGTTCCTTCTCTGGGCAAGCACAGATCCCAAAACCTGTTGTGCCTGTGAATAGGCTGCACGGGGAAGGTGAAGACCAGCACCAGCTTTCAGGGCTGCCACCTTCCGTGTGGGACCAGGAGCCGGACGTTTGCCTTTTCGGGAACAGGCTCTGCCGAGGATGCGCACCGTGAGATGTTCCTTCTCTGGGCAAGCACAGATCCCAAAACCTGTTGTGCCTGTGACTAGGCTGTACGGGGAAGGTGAAGACCAGCACCAGCTTTCAGGGCTGCCCCCTTCTGTGTGGGACAAGGAGCCGGACGTTTGCCTTTTCGGGAACAGGCTCTGCCGAGGATGCGCACCGTGAGAGATTGCGTCTTTGGGAAAGCAGAGATTCCCAGTGCGGTTGTGCCTGTGAATACGCTGCACGGGGAAGGTGAAGACCAGCAAGAGCTTTCAGGTCTGCCACCTTCCGTGTGGGAAAAGGAGCCGGACGTTTGCCTTTTCGGGAACAGGCTCTGCCGAGGATGCGCACCGTGAGAGATTGCGTCTTTGGGAAAGCAGAGATTCCCCGTGCGGTTGTGCCTGTGAATAGGCTGCAGGGGGAAGGTGAAGACCAGCAACAGCTTTCAGGGCTGCCCCCTTCCGTGTGGGACCAGGAGCCGGACGTTTGCCTTTTCGGGAACAGGCTCTGCCGAGGATGCGCACCGTGAGATGTTCCTTCTCTGGGCAAGCACAGATCCCAAAACCTGTTGTGCCTGTGACTAGGGTGCACGGGGAAGGTGAAGACCAGCAAGAGCTTTCAGGTCTGCCCCCTTCCGTGTGGGACAAGGAGCCGGACTTTTGCCTTTTCGGGAACAGGCTCTGCCGAGGATGCGCACCGTGAGATGTTCCTTCTCTGGGCAAGCACAGATCCCAAAACCTGTTGTGCCTGTGAATAGGCTGCAGGGGGAAGGTGAAGACCAGCAAGAGCTTTCCGGGCTGCCACCTTCCGTGTGGGACAAGGAGCCGGACGTTTGCCTTTTCGGGAACAGGCTCTACCGAGGATGCGCACCGTGAGATGTTCCTTCTCTGGGCAAGCACAGATCCCAAAACCTGTTGTGCCTGTGAATAGGCTGCACGGGGAAGGTGGAGACCAGCAACAGCTTTCAGGGCTGCCCCCTTCCGTGTGGGACAAGGAGCCGGACGTTTGCCTTTTCGGGAACAGGCTCTGCCGAGGATGCGCACCGTGAGAGATTGCGTCTTTGGGAAAGCAGAGATTCCCAGTGCGGATGTGCCTGTGAATACGCTGCACGGGGAAGGTGAAGACCAGCAACAGCTTTCAGGGCTGCCACCTTCCGTGTGGGACCAGGAGCCGGACGTTTGCCTTTTCGGGAACAGGCTCTGCCGAGGATGCGCACCGTGAGATGTTCCTTCTCTGGGCAAGCACAGATCCCCAAACCTGTTGTGCCTGTGAATAGGCTGCAGGGGGAAGGTGAAGACCAGCAAGAGCTTTCCGGGCTGCCACCTTCCGTGTGGGACAAGGAGCCGGACGTTTGCCTTTTCGGGAACAGGCTCTGACAAGGATGCGCACCGTGAGATGTTCCTTCTCTGGGCAAGCACAGATCGCACAACCTGTTGTGCCTGTGAATAGGCTGCAGGGGGAAGGTGAAGACCAGCACCAGCTTTCAGGGCTGCCACCTTCCGTGTGGGACCAGGAGCCGGACGTTTGCCTTTTCGGGAACAGGCTCTGCCGAGGATGCGCACCGTGAGATGTTCCTTCTCTGGGCAAGCACAGATCCTAAAAGCTGTTCTGCCTGTGAATAGGCTGCAGGGGGAAGGTGAAGACCAGCAACAGCTTTCAGGGGCTGCCTCCTTCCGTGTGGGACAAGGAGCCGGACGTTTGCCTTTTCGGGAACAGGCTCTGCCGAGGATGCGCACCGTGAGATGTTCCTTCTCTGGGCAAGCACAGATCCCAAAACCTGTTGTGCCTGTGACTAGGCTGCACGGGGAAGGTGGAGACCAGCAACAGCTTTCAGGGCTGCCACCTTCCGTGTGGGACAAGGAGCCGGACGTTTGCCTTTTCGGGAACAGGCTCTGCCGAGGATGCGCACCGTGAGAGATTGCGTCTTTGGGAAAGCAGAGATTCCCAGTGCGGATGTGCCTGTGAATACGCTGCACGGGGAAGGTGAAGACCAGCAACAGCTTTCAGGGCTGCCACCTTCCGTGTGGGACAAGGAGCCGGACGTTTGCCTTTTCGGGAACAGGCTCTGCCGAGGATGCGCACCGTGAGATGTTCCTTCTCTGGGCAAGCACAGATCCCAAAAGCTGTTGTGCCTGTGACTAGGCTGCACGGGGAAGGTGGAGACCAGCAACAGCTTTCAGGGCTGCCACCTTCCGTGTGGGACCAGGAGCCTGACGTTTGCCTTTTCGGGAACAGGCTCTGCCGAGGATGCGCACCATGAGATGTTCCTTCTCTGGGCAAGCACAGATCCCAAAACCTGTTGTGCCTGTGAATAGGCTGCAGGGGGAAGGTGAAGACCAGCACCAGCTTTCAGGGCTGCCACCTTCCGTGTGGGACAAGGAGCCGGATGTTTGCCTTTTCGGGAACAGGCTCTGACGAGGATGCGCACCGTGAGAGATTGCGTCTTTGGGAAAGCAGAGATTCCCCGTGCGGTTGTGCCTGTGAATAGGCTGCAGGGGGAAGGTGAAGACCAGCACCAGCTTTCAGGGCTGCCACCTTCCGTGTGGGACAAGGAGCTGGACGTTTGCCTTTTCGGGAACAGGCTCTGCCGAGGATGCGCACCGTGAGATGTTCCTTCTCTGGGCAAGCACAGATCCCAAAACCTGTTGTGCCTGTGAATAGGCTGCACGGGGAAGGTGGAGACCAGCAACAGCTTTCAGGGCTGCCCCCTTCCGTGTGGGACCAGGAGCCGGACGTTTGCCTTTTCGGGAACAGGCTCTGCCGAGGATGCGCACCGTGAGAGATTGCGTCTTTGGGAAAGCAGAGATTTCCAGTGCGGATGTGCCTGTGAATAGGCTGCAGGGGGAAGGTGAAGACCAGCAACAGCTTTCAGGGCTGCCACCTTCCGTGTGGGACCAGGAGCCGGACGTTTGCCTTTTCGGGAACAGGCTCTGCCGAGGATGCGCACCGTGAGATGTTCCTTCTCTGGGCAAGCACAGATCCCAAAAGCTGTTGTGCCTGTGACTAGGGTGCACGGGGAAGGTGAAGACCAGCAACAGCTTTCCGGGCTGCCCCCTTCCGTGTGGGACAAGGAGCCGGACATTTGCCTTTCGGGAACAGGCTCTGCCGAGGATGCGCACCGTGAGATGTTCCTTCTCTGGGCAAGCACAGATCCCAAAACCTGTTGTGCCTGTGAATAGGCTGCAGGGGGAAGGTGAAGACCAGCAACAGCTTTCCGGGCTGCCACCTTCCGTGTGGGACAAGGAGCCGGACGTTTGCCTTTTCAGGAACAGGCTCTGCCGAGGATGCGCACCGTGAGATGTTCCTTCTCTGGGCAAGCACAGATCCCAAACCCTGTTGTGCCTGTGAATAGGCTGCAGGGGGAAGGTGAAGACCAGCAAGAGCTTTCAGGGCTGCCACCTTCCGTGTGGGACAAGGAGCCGGACGTTTGCCTTTTCGGGAACAGGCTCTGCCGAGGATGCGCACCGTGAGATGTTCCTTCTCTGGGCAAGCACAGATCCCAAAACCTGTTGTGCCTGTGAATAGGCTGCACGGGGAAGGTGAAGACCAGCACCAGCTTTCAGGGCTGCCCCCTTCCGTGTGGGACAAGGAGCCGGACGTTTGCCTTTTCGGGAACAGGCTCTGCCGAGGATGCGCACCGTGAGAGATTGTGTCTTTGGGAAAGCAGAGATTCCCAGTGCGGTTGTGCCTGTGAATAGGCTGCACGGGGAAGGTGAAGACCAGCAACAGCTTTCAGGGCTGCCACCTTCCGTGTGGGACCAGGAGCCGGACATTTGCCTTTTCGGGAACAGGCTCTGCCGAGGATGCGCACCGTGAGATGTTCCTTCTCTGGGCAAGCACAGATCCCAAACCCTGTTGTGCCTGTGAATAGGCTGCAGGGGGAAGGTGAAGACCAGCAAGAGCTATCAGGGCTGCCCCCTTCCGTGTGGGACAAGGAGCCGGACGTTTGCCTTTTCGGGAACAGGCTCTGCCGAGGATGCGCACCGTGAGAGATTGCGTCTTTGGGAAAGCAGAGATTCCCAGTGCGGTTGTGCCTGTGAATACGCTGCACGGGGAAGGTGAAGACCAGCAAGAGCTTTCAGGGCTGCCACCTTCCGTGTGGGACCAGGAGCCGGACGTTTGCCTTTTCGGGAACAGGCTCTGCTGAGGATGCGCACCGTGAGATGTTCCTTCTCTGGGCAAGCACAGATCCCAAAACCTGTTGTGCCTGTGAATAGGCTGCACGGGGAAGGTGGAGACCAGCAACAGCTTTCAGGGCTGCCACCTTCCGTGTGGGACAAGGAGCCGGACGTTTGCCTTTTCGGGAACAGGCTCTGCCGAGGATGCGCACCGTGAGATGTTCCTTCTCTGGGCAAGCACAGATCCCAAAACCTGTTGTGCCTGTGAATAGGCTGCAGGGGGAAGGTGAAGACCAGCAAGAGCTTTCAGGGCTGCCCCCTTCCGTGTGGGACAAGGAGCCGGACGTTTGCCTTTTCGGGAACAGGCTCTGCCGAGGATGCGCACCGTGAGATGTTCCTTCTCTGGGCAAGCACAGATCCCAAAAGCTGTTGTGCCTGTGAATAGGCTGCAGGGGGAAGGTGAAGACCAGCACCAGCTTTCCGGGCTGCCACCTTCCGTGTGGGACAAGGAGCCGGACGTTTGCCTTTTCGGGAACAGGCTCTGCCGAGGATGCGCACCGTGAGATGTTCCTTCTCTGGGCAAGCACAGATCCCAAACCCTGTTGTACCTGTGAATAGGCTGCAGGGGGAAGGTGAAGACCAGCAAGAGCTTTCCGGGCTGCCACCTTCCGTGTGGGACAAGGAGCCGGACGTTTGCCTTTTCGGGAACAGGCTCTGCCGAGGATGCGCACCGTGAGAGATTGCGTCTTTGGGAAAGCAGAGATTCCCAGTGCGGTTGTGCCTGTGAATACGCTGCACGGGGAAGGTGAAGACCAGCAACAGCTTTCAGGGCTGCCACCTTCCGTGTGGGACCAGGAGCCGGACGTTTGCCTTTTCGGGAACAGGCTCTGCCGAGGATGCGCACCGTGAGATGTTCCTTCTCTGGGCAAGCACAGATCGCACAACCTGTTGTGCCTGTGACTAGGCTGCAGGGGGAAGGTGAAGACCAGCAACAGCTTTCAGGGCTGCCACCTTCCGTGTGGGACAAGGAGCCGGACGTTTGCCTTTTCGGGAACAGGCTCTGCCGAGGATGCGCACCGTGAGAGATTGCGTCTTTGGGAAAGCAGAGATTCCCAGTGCGGTTGTGCCTGTGAATACGCTGCACGGGGAAGGTGAAGACCAGCAAGAGCTTTCAGGGCTGCCACCTTCCGTGTGGGACCAGGAGCCGGACTTTTGCCTTTTCGGGAACAGGCTCTGCCGAGGATGCGCACCGTGAGATGTTCCTTCTCTGGGCAAGCACAGATCCCAAAACCTGTTGTGCCTGTGAATAGGCTGCACGGGGAAGGTGGAGACCAGCAACAGCTTTCAGGGCTGCCACCTTCCGTGTGGGACAAGGAGCCGGACGTTTGCCTTTTCGGGAACAGGCTCTGCCGAGGATGCGCACCGTGAGAGATTGCGTGTTTGGGAAAGCAGAGATTCCCAGTGCGGTTGTGCCTGTGAATACGCTGCACGGGGAAGGTGAAGACCAGCAACAGCTTTCAGGGCTGCCGCCTTCCGTGTGGGACAAGGAGCCGGACGTTTGCCTTTTCGGGAACAGGCTCTGCCGAGGATGCGCACCGTGAGATGTTCCTTCTCTGGGCAAGCACAGATCCCAAAAGCTGTTGTGCCTGTGACTAGGCTGCACGGGGAAGGTGGAGACCAGCAACAGCTTTCAGGGCTGCCACCTTCCGTGTGGGACCAGGAGCCGGACGTTTGCCTTTTCGGGAACAGGCTCTGCCGAGGATGCGCACCGTGAGAGATTGCGGCTTTGGGAAAGCAGAGATTCCCAGTGCGGATGTGCCTGTGAATACGCTGCACGGGGAAGGTGAAGACCAGCAAGAGCTTTCAGGTCTGCCCCCTTCCGTGTGGGACAAGGAGCCGGACGTTTGCCTTTTCGGGAACAGGCTCTGCCGAGGATGCGCACCGTGAGAGATTGCGTTTTTGGGAAAGCAGAGATTCCCAGTGCGGTTGTGCCTGTGAATAGGCTGCAGGGGGAAGGTGGAGACCAGCACCAGCTTTCCGGGCTGCCACCTTCCGTGTGGGACAAGGAGCCGGACATTTGCCTTTTCGGGAACAGGCTCTGCCGAGGATGCGCACCGTGAGAGATTGCGTCTTTGGGAAAGCAGAGATTCCCCGTGCGGTTGTGCCTGTGAATAGGCTGCAGGGGGAAGGTGGAGACCAGCACCAGCTTTCCGGGCTGCCACCTTCCGTGTGGGACAAGGAGCCGGACGTTTGCCTTTTCGGGAACAGGCTCTGCCGAGGATGCGCACCGTGAGATGTTCCTTCTCTGGGCAAGCACAGATCCCAAACCCTGTTGTGCCTGTGAATAGGCTGCACGGGGAAGGTGAAGACCAGCAAGAGCTTTCCGGGCTGCCACCTTCCGTGTGGGACAAGGAGCCAGACGTTTGCCTTTTCGGGAACAGGCTCTGCCGAGGATGCGCACCGTGAGATGTTCCTTCTCTGGGCAAGCACAGATCCCAAAACCTGTTGTGCCTGTGAATAGGCTGCACGGGGAAGGTGAAGACCAGCAAGAGCTTTCCGGGCTGCCACCTTCCGTGTGGGACAAGGAGCCGGACGTTTGCCTTTTCGGGAACAGGCTCTGCCGAGGATGCGCACCGTGAGAGATTGCGTCTTTGGGAAAGCAGAGATTCCCAGTGCGGTTGTGCCTGTGAATACGCTGCACGGGGAAGGTGAAGACCAGCAAGAGCTTTCAGGGCTGCCACCTTCCGTGTGGGACAAGGAGCCGGACATTTGCCTTTTCGGGAACAGGCTCTGCCAAGGATGCGCACCGTGAGATGTTCCTTCTCTGGGCAAGCACAGATCCCAAAACCTGTTGTGCCTGTGAATAGGCTGCAGGGGGAAGGTGAAGACCAGCAAGAGCTTTCAGGGCTGCCACCTTCCGTGTGGGACAAGGAGCCGGACGTTTGCCTTTTCGGGAAAAGGCTCTGCCGAGGATGCGCACCGTGAGATGTTCCTTCTCTGGGCAAGCACAGATCCCAAAACCTGTTGTGCCTGTGAATAGGCTGCACGGGGAAGGTGAAGACCAGCAACAGCTTTCAGGGCTGCCACCTTCCGTGTGGGACAAGGAGCCGGACGTTTGCCTTTTCGGGAACAGGCTCTGCCGAGGATGCGCACCGTGAGATGTTCCTTCTCTGGGCAAGCACAGATCCCAAAACCTGTTGTGCCTGTGAATAGGCTGCACGGGGAAGGTGGAGACCAGCAACAGCTTTCAGGGCTGCCACCTTCCGTGTGGGACAAGGAGCCGGACGTTTGCCTTTTCGGGAACAGGCTCTGCCGAGGATGCGCACCGTGAGATTTGCATCTTTGGGAAAGCAGAGATTCCCAGTGCGGTTGTGCCTGTGAATAGGCTGCAGGGGGAAGGTGAAGACCAGCAACAGCTTTCAGGGCTGCCACCTTCCGTGTGGGACCAGGAGCCGGACGTTTGCCTTTTCGGGAACAGGCTCTGCCGAGGATGCGCACCGTGAGATGTTCCTTCTCTGGGCAAGCACAGATCCCAAAACCTGTTGTGCCTGTGACTAGGGTGCACGGGGAAGGTGAAGACCAGCAACAGCTTTCCGGGCTGCCACCTTCCGTGTGGGACAAGGAGCCGGACTTTTGCCTTTTCGGGAACAGGCTCTGCCGAGGGTGCGCACCGTGAGAGATTGCGTTTTTGGGAAAGCAGAGATTCCCAGTGCGGTTGTGCCTGTGAATAGGCTGCAGGGGGAAGGTGAAGACCAGCAAGAGCTTTCAGGGCTGCCCCCTTCCGTGTGGGACAAGGAGCCGGACGTTTGCCTTTTCGGGAACAGGCTCTGCCGAGGATGCGCACCGTGAGATGTTCCTTCTCTGGGCAAGCACAGATCCCAAAACCTGTTGTGCCTGTGAATAGGCTGCAGGGGGAAGGTGAAGACCAGCAAGAGCTTTCCGGGCTGCCACCTTCCGTGTGGGACAAGGAGCCGGACGTTTGCCTTTTCGGGAACAGGCTCTGCCGAGGATGCGCACCGTGAGATGTTCCTTCTCTGGGCAAGCACAGATCCCAAAACCTGTTGTGCCTGTGAATAGGCTGCACGGGGAAGGTGAAGACCAGCAAGAGCTTTCAGGGCTGCCACCTTCCGTGTGGGACAAGGAGCCGGACGTTTGCCTTTTCGGGAACAGGCTCTGCCGAGGATGCGCACCGTGAGAGATTGCGTCTTTGGGAAAGCAGAGATTCCCAGTGCGGTTGTGCCTGTGAATACGCTGCACGGGGAAGGTGAAGACCAGCAACAGCTTTCAGGGCTGCCACCTTCCGTGTGGGACAAGGAGACGGACGTTTGCCTTTTCAGGAACAGGCTCTGCCGAGGATGCGCACCATGAGATGTTCCTTCTCTGGGCAAGCACAGATCCCAAAACCTGTTGTGCCTGTGAATAGGCTGCACGGGGAAGGTGGAGACCAGCAACAGCTTTCCGGGCTGCCACCTTCCGTGTGGGACAAGGAGCCGGACGTTTGCCTTTTCGGGAACAGGCTCTGCCGAGGATGCGCACCGTGAGAGATTGCGTCTTTGGGAAAGCAGAGATTCCCAGTGCGGTTGTGCCTGTGAATACGCTGCACGGGGAAGGTGAAGACCAGCAAGAGCTTTCAGGGCTGCCACCTTCCGTGTGGGACAAGGAGCCGGACATTTGCCTTTTCGGGAACATGCTCTGCCGAGGATGCGCACCGTGAGATGTTCCTTCTCTGGGCAAGCACAGATCCCAAAACCTGTTGTGCCTGTGAATAGGCTGCAGGGGGAAGGTGAAGACCAGCAAGAGCTTTCCGGGCTGCCACCTTCCGTGTGGGACAAGGAGCCGGACGTTTGCCTTTTCGGGAACAGGCTCTGCCGAGGATGCGCACCGTGAGATGTTCCTTCTCTGGGCAAGCACAGATCCCAAAACCTGTTGTGCCTGTGAATAGGCTGCACGGGGAAGGTGAAGACCAGCAACAGCTTTCAGGGCTGCCACCTTCCGTGTGGGACAAGGAGCCGGACGTTTGCCTTTTCGGGAACAGGCTCTGCCGAGGATGCGCACCGTGAGATGTTCCTTCTCTGGGCAAGCACAGATCCCAAAACCTGTTGTGCCTGTGAATAGGCTGCACGGGGAAGGTGAAGACCAGCAAGAGCTTTCCGGGCTGCCACCTTCCGTGTGGGACCAGGAGCCGGACGTTTGCCTTTTCGGGAACAGGCTCTGCCGAGGATGCGCACCGTGAGATGTTCCTTCTCTGGGCAAGCACAGATCCCAAAACCTGTTGTGCCTGTGAATAGCCTGCAGGGGGAAGGTGGAGACCAGCACCAGCTTTCCGGGCTGCCACCTTCCGTGTGGGACCAGGAGCCGGACGTCTGCCTTTTCGGGAACAGGCTCTGCCGAGGATGCGCACCGTGAGATGTTCCTTCTCTGGGCAAGCACAGATCCCAAAACCTGTTGTGCCTGTGAATAGGCTGCACGGGGAAGGTGAAGACCAGCAAGAGCTTTCAGGGCTGCCACCTTCCGTGTGGGACAAGGAGCCCGACGTTTGCCTTTTCGGGAACAGGCTCTGCCGAGGATGCGCACCGTGAGATGTTCCTTCTCTGGGCAAGCACAGATCCCAAAACCTGTTGTGCCTGTGAATAGGCTGCACAGGGAAGGTGGAGACCAGCAACAGCTTTCAGGGCTGCCACCTTCCGTGTGGGACAAGGAGCCGGATGTTTGCCTTTTCGGGAACAGGCTCTGCCGAGGATGCGCACCGTGAGATTTGCGTCTTTGGGAAAGCAGAGATTCCCAGTGCGGTTGTGCCTGTGAATACGCTGCACGGGGAAGGTGGAGACCAGCAAGAGCTTTCAGGGCTGCCACCTTCCGTGTGGGACAAGGAGCCGGACATTAGCCTTTTCGGGAACAGGCTCTGCCGAGGATGCGCACCGTGAGATGTTCCTTCTCTGGGCAAGCACAGATCCCAAAACCTGTTGTGCCTGTGAATAGGCTGCACGGGGAAGGTGAAGACCAGCAACAGCTTTCAGGGCTGCCACCTTCCGTGTGGGACAAGAAGCCGGACGTTTGCCTTTTCGGGAACAGGCTCTGCCGAGGATGCGCACCGTGAGATGTTCCTTCTCTGGGCAAGCACAGATCCCAAAACCTTGTGCCTGTGAATAGGCTGCACGGGGAAGGTGGAGACCAGCAACAGCTTTCAGGGCTGCCCCCTTCCGTGTGGGACAAGGAGCCGGACGTTTGCCTTTTCGGGAACAGGCTCTGCCGAGGATGCGCACCGTGAGAGATTGCGTCTTTGGGAAAGCAGAGATTCCCAGTGCGGTTGTGCCTGTGACTAGGCTGCACGGGGAAGGTGAAGACCAGCAAGAGCTTTCAGGGCTGCCACCTTCCGTGTGGGACCAGGAGCCGGACATTTGCCTTTTCGGGAACAGGCTCTGCCGAGGATGCGCACCGTGAGATGTTCCTTCTCTGGGCAAGCACAGATCCCAAAACCTGTTGTGCCTGTGACTAGGCTGCAGGGGGAAGGTGAAGACCAGCAACAGCTTTCAGGGCTGCCACCTTCCGTGTGGGACCAGGAGCCGGACGTTTGCCTTTTCGGGAACAGGCTCTGCCGAGGATGCGCACCGTGAGAGATTGCGTCTTTGGGAAAGCAGAGATTCCCAGTGCGGTTGTGCCTGTGAATACGCTGCACGGGGAAGGTGAAGACCAGCAAGAGCTTTCAGGGCTGCCACCTTCCGTGTGGGACAAGGAGCCGGACGTTTGCCTTTTCGGGAACAGGCTCTGCCGAGGATGCGCACCGTGAGATGTTCCTTCTCTGGGCAAGCACAGATCCCAAAACCTGTTGTGCCTGTGAATAGGCTGCAGGGGGAAGGTGGAGACCAGCAACAGCTTTCAGGGCTGCCACCTTCCGTGTGGGACAAGGAGCCGGACGTTTGCCTTTTCGGGAACAGGCTCTGCCGAGGATGCGCACCGTGAGATTTGCATCTTTGGGAAAGCAGAGATTCCCCGTGCGGTTGTGCCTGTGAATAGGCTGCAGGGGGAAGGTGAAGACCAGCAACAGCTTTCAGGGCTGCCACCTTCCGTGTGGGACCAGGAGCCGGACGTTTGCCTTTTCGGGAACATGCTCTGCCGAGGATGCGCACCGTGAGATGTTCCTTCTCTGGGCAAGCACAGATCCCAAAACCTGTTGTGCCTGTGAATAGGCTGCACGGGGAAGGTGAAGACCAGCAAGAGCTTTCAGGGCTGCCACCTTCCGTGTGGGACAAGGAGCCGGACGTTTGCCTTTTCGGGAACAGGCTCTGCCGAGGATGCGCACCGTGAGAGATTGCGTCTTTGGGAAAGCAGAGATTCCCAGTGCGGTTGTGCCTGTGAATACGCTGCACGGGGAAGGTGAAGACCAGCAACAGCTTTCAGGGCTGCCACCTTCCGTGTGGGACAAGGAGACGGACGTTTGCCTTTTCAGGAACAGGCTCTGCCGAGGATGCGCACCATGAGATGTTCCTTCTCTGGGCAAGCACAGATCCCAAAACCTGTTGTGCCTGTGAATAGGCTGCACGGGGAAGGTGAAGACCAGCAACAGCTTTCAGGGCTGCCACCTTCCGTGTGGGACCAGGAGCCGGACATTTGCCTTTTCGGGAACAGGCTCTGCCGAGGATGCGCACCGTGAGATGTTCCTTCTCTGGGCAAGCACAGATCCCAAAACCTGTTGTGCCTGTGAATAGGCTGCACGGGGAAGGTGGAGACCAGCAACAGCTTTCAGGGCTGCCCCCTTCCGTGTGGGACAAGGAGCCGGACGTTTGCCTTTTCGGGAACAGGCTCTGCCGAGGATGCGCACCGTGAGAGATTGTGTCTTTGGGAAAGCAGAGATTCCCAGTGCGGTTGTGCCTGTGAATACGCTGCACGGGGAAGGTGAAGACCAGCAAGAGCTTTCAGGGCTGCCACCTTCCGTGTGGGACCAGGAGCCGGACATTTGCCTTTTCGGGAACAGGCTCTGCCGAGGATGCGCACCGTGAGATGTTCCTTCTCTGGGCAAGCACAGATCCCAAAACCTGTTGTGCCTGTGAATAGGCTGCAGGGGGAAGGTGGAGACCAGCACCAGCTTTCCGGGCTGCCACCTTCCGTGTGGGACAAGGAGCCGGACGTTTGCCTTTTCGGGAACAGGCTCTGCCGAGGATGCGCACCGTGAGATGTTCCTTCTCTGGGCAAGCACAGATCCCAAACCCTGTTGTGCCTGTGAATAGGCTGCAGGGGGAAGGTGAAGACCAGCAACAGCTTTCAGGGCTGCCCCCTTCCGTGTGGGACAAGGAGCCGGACGTTTGCCTTTTCGGGAACAGGCTCTGCCGAGGATGCGCACCGTGAGATGTTCCTTCTCTGGGCAAGCACAGATCCCAAAACCTGTTGTGCCTGTGAATAGGCTGCACGGGGAAGGTGAAGACCAGCAAGAGCTTTCCGGGCTGCCACCTTCCGTGTGGGACAAGGAGCCGGACGTTTGCCTTTTCGGGAACAGGCTCTGCCGAGGATGCGCACCGTGAGATGTTCCTTCTCTGGGCAAGCACAGATCCCAAAACCTGTTGTGCCTGTGAATAGGCTGCAGGGGGAAGGTGAAGACCAGCACCAGCTTTCCGGGCTGCCACCTTCCGTGTGGGACAAGGAGCCGGACGTTTGCCTTTTCGGGAACAGGCTCTGCCGAGGATGCGCACCGTGAGATGTTCCTTCTCTGGGCAAGCACAGATCCCAAAACCTGTTGTGCCTGTGAATAGGCTGCAGGGGGAAGGTGAAGACCAGCACCAGCTTTCAGGGCTGCCACCTTCCGTGTGGGACAAGGAGCCGGACGTTTGCCTTTTCGGGAACAGGCTCTGCCGAGGATGCGCACCGTGAGATGTTCCTTCTCTGGGCAAGCACAGATCCCAAAACCTGTTGTGCCTGTGAATAGGCTGCACGGGGAAGGTGAAGACCAGCAAGAGCTTTCAGGGCTGCCACCTTCCGTGTGGGACAAGGAGCCGGACGTTTGCCTTTTCGGGAACAGGCTCTGCCGAGGATGCGCACCGTGAGAGATTGCGTCTTTGGGAAAGCAGAGATTCCCAGTGCGGTTGTGCCTGTGAATACGCTGCACGGGGAAGGTGAAGACCAGCAACAGCTTTCAGGGCTGCCACCTTCCGTGTGGGACAAGGAGCCGGACATTTGCCTTTTCAGGAACAGGCTCTGCCGAGGATGCGCACCATGAGATGTTCCTTCTCTGGGCAAGCACAGATCCCAAAACCTGTTGTGCCTGTGAATAGGCTGCACGGGGAAGGTGAAGACCAGCAACAGCTTTCAGGGCTGCCACCTTCCGTGTGGGACCAGGAGCCGGACATTTGCCTTTTCGGGAACAGGCTCTGCCGAGGATGCGCACCGTGAGATGTTCCTTCTCTGGGCAAGCACAGATCCCCAAACCTGTTGTGCCTGTGAATAGGCTGCACGGGGAAGGTGAAGACCAGCACCAGCTTTCAGGGCTGCCACCTTCCGTGTGGGACCAGGAGCCGGACATTTGCCTTTTCGGGAACAGGCTCTGCCGAGGATGCGCACCGTGAGAGATTGCGTCTTTGGGAAAGCAGAGATTCCCCGTGCGGTTGTGCCTGTGAATAGGCTGCAGGGGGAAGGTGGAGACCAGCACCAGCTTTCCGGGCTGCCACCTTCCGTGTGGGACAAGGAGCCGGACGTTTGCCTTTTCGGGAACAGGCTCTGCCGAGGATGCGCACCGTGAGATGTTCCTTCTCTGGGCAAGCACAGATCCCAAACCCTGTTGTGCCTGTGAATAGGCTGCACGGGGAAGGTGAAGACCAGCAAGAGCTTTCCGGGCTGCCACCTTCCGTGTGGGACAAGGAGCCGGACGTTTGCCTTTTCGGGAACAGGCTCTGCCGAGGATGCGCACCGTGAGATGTTCCTTCTCTGGGCAAGCACAGATCCCAAAACCTGTTGTGCCTGTGAATAGGCTGCACGGGGAAGGTGAAGACCAGCAAGAGCTTTCCGGGCTGCCACCTTCCGTGTGGGACAAGGAGCCGGACGTTTGCCTTTTCGGGAACAGGCTCTGCCGAGGATGCGCACCGTGAGAGATTGCGTCTTTGGGAAAGCAGAGATTCCCAGTGCGGTTGTGCCTGTGAATACGCTGCACGGGGAAGGTGAAGACCAGCAAGAGCTTTCAGGGCTGCCACCTTCCGTGTGGGACAAGGAGCCGGACATTTGCCTTTTCGGGAACAGGCTCTGCCAAGGATGCGCACCGTGAGATGTTCCTTCTCTGGGCAAGCACAGATCCCAAAACCTGTTGTGCCTGTGAATAGGCTGCAGGGGGAAGGTGAAGACCAGCAAGAGCTTTCCGGGCTGCCACCTTCCGTGTGGGACAAGGAGCCGGACGTTTGCCTTTTCGGGAAAAGGCTCTGCCGAGGATGCGCACCGTGAGATGTTCCTTCTCTGGGCAAGCACAGATCCCAAAACCTGTTGTGCCTGTGAATAGGCTGCACGGGGAAGGTGAAGACCAGCAACAGCTTTCAGGGCTGCCACCTTCCGTGTGGGACAAGGAGCCGGACGTTTGCCTTTTCGGGAACAGGCTCTGCCGAGGATGCGCACCGTGAGATGTTCCTTCTCTGGGCAAGCACAGATCCCAAAACCTGTTGTGCCTGTGAATAGGCTGCACGGGGAAGGTGGAGACCAGCAACAGCTTTCAGGGCTGCCACCTTCCGTGTGGGACAAGGAGCCGGACGTTTGCCTTTTCGGGAACAGGCTCTGCCGAGGATGCGCACCGTGAGATTTGCATCTTTGGGAAAGCAGAGATTCCCAGTGCGGTTGTGCCTGTGAATAGGCTGCAGGGGGAAGGTGAAGACCAGCAACAGCTTTCAGGGCTGCCACCTTCCGTGTGGGACCAGGAGCCGGACGTTTGCCTTTTCGGGAACAGGCTCTGCCGAGGATGCGCACCGTGAGATGTTCCTTCTCTGGGCAAGCACAGATCCCAAAACCTGTTGTGCCTGTGACTAGGGTGCACGGGGAAGGTGAAGACCAGCAACAGCTTTCCGGGCTGCCACCTTCCGTGTGGGACAAGGAGCCGGACTTTTGCCTTTTCGGGAACAGGCTCTGCCGAGGGTGCGCACCGTGAGAGATTGCGTTTTTGGGAAAGCAGAGATTCCCAGTGCGGTTGTGCCTGTGAATAGGCTGCAGGGGGAAGGTGAAGACCAGCAAGAGCTTTCAGGGCTGCCCCCTTCCGTGTGGGACAAGGAGCCGGACGTTTGCCTTTTCGGGAACAGGCTCTGCCGAGGATGCGCACCGTGAGATGTTCCTTCTCTGGGCAAGCACAGATCCCAAAACCTGTTGTGCCTGTGAATAGGCTGCAGGGGGAAGGTGAAGACCAGCAAGAGCTTTCCGGGCTGCCACCTTCCGTGTGGGACAAGGAGCCGGACGTTTGCCTTTTCGGGAACAGGCTCTGCCGAGGATGCGCACCGTGAGATGTTCCTTCTCTGGGCAAGCACAGATCCCAAAACCTGTTGTGCCTGTGAATAGGCTGCACGGGGAAGGTGAAGACCAGCAAGAGCTTTCAGGGCTGCCACCTTCCGTGTGGGACAAGGAGCCGGACGTTTGCCTTTTCGGGAACAGGCTCTGCCGAGGATGCGCACCGTGAGAGATTGCGTCTTTGGGAAAGCAGAGATTCCCAGTGCGGTTGTGCCTGTGAATACGCTGCACGGGGAAGGTGAAGACCAGCAACAGCTTTCAGGGCTGCCACCTTCCGTGTGGGACAAGGAGACGGACGTTTGCCTTTTCAGGAACAGGCTCTGCCGAGGATGCGCACCATGAGATGTTCCTTCTCTGGGCAAGCACAGATCCCAAAACCTGTTGTGCCTGTGAATAGGCTGCACGGGGAAGGTGGAGACCAGCAACAGCTTTCCGGGCTGCCACCTTCCGTGTGGGACAAGGAGCCGGACGTTTGCCTTTTCGGGAACAGGCTCTGCCGAGGATGCGCACCGTGAGAGATTGCGTCTTTGGGAAAGCAGAGATTCCCAGTGCGGTTGTGCCTGTGAATACGCTGCACGGGGAAGGTGAAGACCAGCAAGAGCTTTCAGGGCTGCCACCTTCCGTGTGGGACAAGGAGCCGGACATTTGCCTTTTCGGGAACATGCTCTGCCGAGGATGCGCACCGTGAGATGTTCCTTCTCTGGGCAAGCACAGATCCCAAAACCTGTTGTGCCTGTGAATAGGCTGCAGGGGGAAGGTGAAGACCAGCAAGAGCTTTCCGGGCTGCCACCTTCCGTGTGGGACAAGGAGCCGGACGTTTGCCTTTTCGGGAACAGGCTCTGCCGAGGATGCGCACCGTGAGATGTTCCTTCTCTGGGCAAGCACAGATCCCAAAACCTGTTGTGCCTGTGAATAGGCTGCACGGGGAAGGTGAAGACCAGCAACAGCTTTCAGGGCTGCCACCTTCCGTGTGGGACAAGGAGCCGGACGTTTGCCTTTTCGGGAACAGGCTCTGCCGAGGATGCGCACCGTGAGATGTTCCTTCTCTGGGCAAGCACAGATCCCAAAACCTGTTGTGCCTGTGAATAGGCTGCACGGGGAAGGTGAAGACCAGCAAGAGCTTTCCGGGCTGCCACCTTCCGTGTGGGACCAGGAGCCGGACGTTTGCCTTTTCGGGAACAGGCTCTGCCGAGGATGCGCACCGTGAGATGTTCCTTCTCTGGGCAAGCACAGATCCCAAAACCTGTTGTGCCTGTGAATAGCCTGCAGGGGGAAGGTGGAGACCAGCACCAGCTTTCCGGGCTGCCACCTTCCGTGTGGGACCAGGAGCCGGACGTCTGCCTTTTCGGGAACAGGCTCTGCCGAGGATGCGCACCGTGAGATGTTCCTTCTCTGGGCAAGCACAGATCCCAAAACCTGTTGTGCCTGTGAATAGGCTGCACGGGGAAGGTGAAGACCAGCAAGAGCTTTCCGGGCTGCCACCTTCCGTGTGGGACAAGGAGCCGGACGTTTGCCTTTTCGGGAACAGGCTCTGCCGAGGATGCGCACCGTGAGATGTTCCTTCTCTGGGCAAGCACAGATCCCAAAACCTGTTGTGCCTGTGAATAGGCTGCACAGGGAAGGTGGAGACCAGCAACAGCTTTCAGGGCTGCCACCTTCCGTGTGGGACAAGGAGCCGGATGTTTGCCTTTTCGGGAACAGGCTCTGCCGAGGATGCGCACCGTGAGATTTGCGTCTTTGGGAAAGCAGAGATTCCCAGTGCGGTTGTGCCTGTGAATACGCTGCACGGGGAAGGTGGAGACCAGCAAGAGCTTTCAGGGCTGCCACCTTCCGTGTGGGACAAGGAGCCGGACATTAGCCTTTTCGGGAACAGGCTCTGCCGAGGATGCGCACCGTGAGATGTTCCTTCTCTGGGCAAGCACAGATCCCAAAACCTGTTGTGCCTGTGAATAGGCTGCACGGGGAAGGTGAAGACCAGCAAGAGCTTTCAGGGCTGCCACCTTCCGTGTGGGACAAGAAGCCGGACGTTTGCCTTTTCGGGAACAGGCTCTGCCGAGGATGCGCACCGTGAGATGTTCCTTCTCTGGGCAAGCACAGATCCCAAAACCTTGTGCCTGTGAATAGGCTGCACGGGGAAGGTGGAGACCAGCAACAGCTTTCAGGGCTGCCCCCTTCCGTGTGGGACAAGGAGCCGGACGTTTGCCTTTTCGGGAACAGGCTCTGCCGAGGATGCGCACCGTGAGAGATTGCGTCTTTGGGAAAGCAGAGATTCCCAGTGCGGTTGTGCCTGTGACTAGGCTGCACGGGGAAGGTGAAGACCAGCAAGAGCTTTCAGGGCTGCCACCTTCCGTGTGGGACCAGGAGCCGGACATTTGCCTTTTCGGGAACAGGCTCTGCCAAGGATGCGCACCGTGAGATGTTCCTTCTCTGGGCAAGCACAGATCCCAAAACCTGTTGTGCCTGTGAATAGGCTGCAGGGGGAAGGTGAAGACCAGCAACAGCTTTCAGGGCTGCCACCTTCCGTGTGGGACCAGGAGCCGGACGTTTGCCTTTTCGGGAACAGGCTCTGCCGAGGATGCGCACCGTGAGAGATTGCGTCTTTGGGAAAGCAGAGATTCCCAGTGCGGTTGTGCCTGTGAATACGCTGCACGGGGAAGGTGAAGACCAGCAAGAGCTTTCAGGGCTGCCACCTTCCGTGTGGGACAAGGAGCCGGACGTTTGCCTTTTCGGGAACAGGCTCTGCCGAGGATGCGCACCGTGAGATGTTCCTTCTCTGGGCAAGCACAGATCCCAAAACCTGTTGTGCCTGTGAATAGGCTGCAGGGGGAAGGTGGAGACCAGCAACAGCTTTCAGGGCTGCCACCTTCCGTGTGGGACAAGGAGCCGGACGTTTGCCTTTTCGGGAACAGGCTCTGCCGAGGATGCGCACCGTGAGATTTGCATCTTTGGGAAAGCAGAGATTCCCCGTGCGGTTGTGCCTGTGAATAGGCTGCAGGGGGAAGGTGAAGACCAGCAAGAGCTTTCAGGGCTGCCACCTTCCGTGTGGGACCAGGAGCCGGACATTTGCCTTTTCGGGAACAGGCTCTGCCGAGGATGCGCACCGTGAGATGTTCCTTCTCTGGGCAAGCACAGATCCCAAAACCTGTTGTGCCTGTGAATAGGCTGCAGGGGGAAGGTGGAGACCAGCACCAGCTTTCCGGGCTGCCACCTTCCGTGTGGGACAAGGAGCCGGACGTTTGCCTTTTCGGGAACAGGCTCTGCCGAGGATGCGCACCGTGAGATGTTCCTTCTCTGGGCAAGCACAGATCCCAAACCCTGTTGTGCCTGTGAATAGGCTGCAGGGGGAAGGTGAAGACCAGCAACAGCTTTCAGGGCTGCCCCCTTCCGTGTGGGACAAGGAGCCGGACGTTTGCCTTTTCGGGAACAGGCTCTGCCGAGGATGCGCACCGTGAGATGTTCCTTCTCTGGGCAAGCACAGATCCCAAAACCTGTTGTGCCTGTGAATAGGCTGCACGGGGAAGGTGAAGACCAGCAAGAGCTTTCAGGGCTGCCACCTTCCGTGTGGGACAAGGAGCCGGACGTTTGCCTTTTCGGGAACAGGCTCTGCCGAGGATGCGCACCGTGAGAGATTGCGTCTTTGGGAAAGCAGAGATTCCCAGTGCGGTTGTGCCTGTGAATACGCTGCACGGGGAAGGTGAAGACCAGCAAGAGCTTTCAGGGCTGCCACCTTCCGTGTGGGACAAGGAGCCGGACATTTGCCTTTTCGGGAACAGGCTCTGCCAAGGATGCGCACCGTGAGATGTTCCTTCTCTGGGCAAGCACAGATCCCAAAACCTGTTGTGCCTGTGACTAGGCTGCAGGGGGAAGGTGAAGACCAGCAACAGCTTTCAGGGCTGCCACCTTCCGTGTGGGACAAGGAGCCGGACGTTTGCCTTTTCGGGAACAGGCTCTGCCGAGGATGCGCACCGTGAGATGTTCCTTCTCTGGGCAAGCACAGATCCCAAAACCTGTTGTGCCTGTGAATAGGCTGCAGGGGGAAGGTGAAGACCAGCAAGAGCTTTCCGGGCTGCCACCTTCCGTGTGGGACCAGGAGCCGGACATTTGCCTTTTGGGAACAGGCTCTGCCGAGGATGCGCACCGTGAGATGTTCCTTCTCTGGGCAAGCACAGATCCCAAAACCTGTTGTGCCTGTGAATAGGCTGCACGGGGAAGGTGGAGACCAGCACCAGCTTTCAGGGCTGCCCCCTTCCGTGTGGGACAAGGAGCCGGACGTTTGCCTTTTCAGGAACAGGCTCTGCCGAGGATGCGCACCGTGAGATGTTCCTTCTCTGGGCAAGCACAGATCCCAAAACCTGTTGTGCCTGTGAATAGGCTGCACGGGGAAGGTGAAGACCAGCAACAGCTTTCAGGGCTGCCACCTTCCGTGTGGGACCAGGAGCCGGACATTTGCCTTTTCGGGAACAGGCTCTGCCGAGGATGCGCACCGTGAGATGTTCCTTCTCTGGGCAAGCACAGATCCCAAAACCTGTTGTGCCTGTGAATAGGCTGCACGGGGAAGGTGGAGACCAGCAACAGCTTTCAGGGCTGCCCCCTTCCGTGTGGGACAAGGAGCCGGACGTTTGCCTTTTCGGGAACAGGCTCTGCCGAGGATGCGCACCGTGAGAGATTGTGTCTTTGGGAAAGCAGAGATTCCCAGTGCGGTTGTGCCTGTGAATACGCTGCACGGGGAAGGTGAAGACCAGCAAGAGCTTTCAGGGCTGCCACCTTCCGTGTGGGACCAGGAGCCGGACATTTGCCTTTTCGGGAACAGGCTCTGCCGAGGATGCGCACCGTGAGATGTTCCTTCTCTGGGCAAGCACAGATCCCAAAACCTGTTGTGCCTGTGAATAGGCTGCAGGGGGAAGGTGGAGACCAGCACCAGCTTTCCGGGCTGCCACCTTCCGTGTGGGACAAGGAGCCGGACGTTTGCCTTTTCGGGAACAGGCTCTGCCGAGGATGCGCACCGTGAGATGTTCCTTCTCTGGGCAAGCACAGATCCCAAACCCTGTTGTGCCTGTGAATAGGCTGCAGGGGGAAGGTGAAGACCAGCAACAGCTTTCAGGGCTGCCACCTTCCGTGTGGGACAAGGAGCCGGACGTTTGCCTTTTCGGGAACAGGCTCTGCCGAGGATGCGCACCGTGAGATGTTCCTTCTCTGGGCAAGCACAGATCCCAAAACCTGTTGTGCCTGTGAATAGGCTGCACGGGGAAGGTGAAGACCAGCAAGAGCTTTCCGGGCTGCCACCTTCCGTGTGGGACCAGGAGCCGGACATTTGCCTTTTCGGGAACAGGCTCTGCCGAGGATGCGCACCGTGAGATGTTCCTTCTCTGGGCAAGCACAGAGTCCAAAACCTGTTGTGCCTGTGAATAGGCTGCAGGGGGAAGGTGAAGACCAGCACCAGCTTTCCGGGCTGCCACCTTCCGTGTGGGACAAGGAGCCGGACGTTTGCCTTTTCGGGAACAGGCTCTGCCGAGGATGCGCACCGTGAGATGTTCCTTCTCTGGGCAAGCACAGATCCCAAACCCTGTTGTGCCTGTGAATAGGCTGCAGGGGGAAGGTGAAGACCAGCAAGAGCTTTCAGGGCTGCCACCTTCCGTGTGGGACAAGGAGCCGGACGTTTGCCTTTTCGGGAACAGGCTCTGCCGAGGATGCGCACCGTGAGATGTTCCTTCTCTGGGCAAGCACAGATCCCAAACCCTGTTGTGCCTGTGACTAGGCTGCAGGGGGAAGGTGAAGACCAGCACCAGCTTTCAGGGCTGCCACCTTCCGTGTGGGACAAGGAGCCGGACGTTTGCCTTTTCGGGAACAGGCTCTGCCGAGGATGCGCACCGTGAGAGATTGCGTCTTTGGGAAAGCAGAGATTCACAGTGCGGATGTGCCTGTGAATACGCTGCACGGGGAAGGTGAAGACCAGCAAGAGCTTTCAGGTCTGCCACCTTCCGTGTGGGACAAGGAGCCGGACGTTTGCCTTTTCGGGAACAGGCTCTGCCGAGGATGCGCACCGTGAGAGATTGCGTCTTTGGGAAAGCAGAGATTCCCCGTGCGGTTGTGCCTGTGAATAGGCTGCAGGGGGAAGGTGAAGACCAGCAACAGCTTTCAGGGCTGCCACCTTCCGTGTGGGACCAGGAGCCGGACGTTTGCCTTTTCGGGAACAGGCTCTGCCGAGGATGCGCACCGTGAGATGTTCCTTCTCTGGGCAAGCACAGATCCCAAAACCTGTTGTGCCTGTGACTAGGGTGCACGGGGAAGGTGAAGACCAGCAAGAGCTTTCCGGGCTGCCCCCTTCCGTGTGGGACAAGGAGCCGGACTTTTGCCTTTTCGGGAACAGGCTCTGCCGAGGATGCGCACCGTGAGATGTTCCTTCTCTGGGCAAGCACAGATCCCAAAACCTGTTGTGCCTGTGAATAGGCTGCACGGGGAAGGTGAAGACCAGCAACAGCTTTCAGGGCTGCCACCTTCCGTGTGGGACCAGGAGCCGGACGTTTGCCTTTTCGGGAACAGGCTCTGCCGAGGATGCGCACCGTGAGATGTTCCTTCTCTGGGCAAGCACAGATCCCAAAACCTGTTGTGCCTGTGACTAGGGTGCACGGGGAAGGTGAAGACCAGCAACAGCTTTCCGGGCTGCCCCCTTCCGTGTGGGACAAGGAGCCGGACTTTTGCCTTTTCGGGAACAGGCTCTGCCGAGGATGCGCACCGTGAGATGTTCCTTCTCTGGGCAAGCACAGATCCCAAAACCTGTTGTGCCTGTGACTAGGCTGCAGGGGGAAGGTGAAGACCAGCAAGAGCTTTCCGGGCTGCCACCTTCCGTGTGGGACAAGGAGCCGGACGTTTGCCTTTTCGGGAACAGGCTCTGCCGAGGATGCGCACCGTGAGATGTTCCTTCTCTGGGCAAGCACAGATCCCAAAACCTGTTGTGCCTGTGAATAGGCTGCACGGGGAAGGTGAAGACCAGCACCAGCTTTCAGGGCTGCCACCTTCCGTGTGGGACAAGGAGCCGGACGTTTGCCTTTTCGGGAACAGGCTCTGCCGAGGATGCGCACCGTGAGAGATTGCGTCTTTGGGAAAGCAGAGATTCCCAGTGCGGTTGTGCCTGTGAATAGGCTGCACGGGGAAGGTGAAGACCAGCAACAGCTTTCAGGGCTGCCACCTTCCGTGTTGGACAAGGAGCCGGACATTTGCCTTTTCAGGAACAGGCTCTGCCGAGTATGCGCACCATGAGATGTTCCTTCTCTGGGCAAGCACAGATCCCAAAACCTGTTGTGCCTGTGAATAGGCTGCACGGGGAAGGTGAAGACCAGCACCAGCTTTCCGGGCTGCCACCTTCCGTGTGGGACCAGGAGCCGGACATTTGCCTTTTCGGGAACAGGCTCTGCCGAGGATGCGCACCGTGAGATGTTCCTTCTCTGGGCAAGCACAGATCCCAAAACCTGCTGTGCCTGTGAATAGGCTGCACGGGGAAGGTGGAGACCAGCAACAGCTTTCAGGGCTGCCCCCTTCCGTGTGGGACAAGGAGCCGGACGTTTGCCTTTTCGGGAACAGGCTCTGCCGAGGATGCGCACCGTGAGAGATTGTGTCTTTGGGAAAGCAGAGATTCCCAGTGCGGTTGTGCCTGTGAATACGCTGCACGGGGAAGGTGAAGACCAGCACCAGCTTTCCGGGCTGCCACCTTCCGTGTGGGACAAGGAGCCGGACGTTTGCCTTTTCGGGAACAGGCTCTGCCGAGGATGCGCACCGTGAGATGTTCCTTCTCTGGGCAAGCACAGATCCCAAACCCTGTTGTGCCTGTGAATAGGCTGCAGGGGGAAGGTGAAGACCAGCAAGAGCTATCAGGGCTGCCCCCTTCCGTGTGGGACAAGGAGCCGGACGTTTGCCTTTTCGGGAACAGGCTCTGCCGAGGATGCGCACCGTGAGAGATTGCGTCTTTGGGAAAGCAGAGATTCCCAGTGCGGTTGTGCCTGTGAATACGCTGCACGGGGAAGGTGAAGACCAGCAAGAGCTTTCAGGGCTGCCACCTTCCGTGTGGGACAAGGAGCCGGACTTTTGCCTTTTCGGGAACAGGCTCTGCCAAGGATGCGCACCGTGAGATGTTCCTTCTCTGGGCAAGCACAGATCCCAAAACCTGTTGTGCCTGTGACTAGGCTGCAGGGGGAAGGTGAAGACCAGCAACAGCTTTCAGGGCTGCCACCTTCCGTGTGGGACAAGGAGCCGGACGTTTGCCTTTTCGGGAACAGGCTCTGCCGAGGATGCGCACCGTGAGAGATTGCGTCTTTGGGAAAGCAGAGATTCCCAGTGCGGTTGTGCCTGTGAATAGGCTGCAGGGGGAAGGTGAAGACCAGCAACAGCTTTCAGGGCTGCCACCTTCCGTGTGGGACCAGGAGCCGGACGTTTGCCTTTTCGGGAACAGGCTCTGCCGAGGATGCGCACCGTGAGATGTTCCTTCTCTGGGCAAGCACAGATCCCAAAACCTGTTGTGCCTGTGACTAGGCTGCACGGGGAAGGTGAAGACCAGCAACAGCTTTCCGGGCTGCCCCCTTCCGTGTGGGACAAGGAGCCGGACGTTTGCCTTTTCGGGAACAGGCTCTGCCGAGGATGCGCACCGTGAGATGTTCCTTCTCTGGGCAAGCACAGATCCCAAAACCTGTTGTGCCTGTGAATAGGCTGCACGGGGAAGGTGAAGACCAGCAAGAGCTTTCCGGGCTGCCACCTTCCGTGTGGGACAAGGAGCCGGACGTTTGCCTTTTCGGGAACAGGCTCTGCCGAGGATGCGCACCGTGAGATGTTCCTTCTCTGGGCAAGCACAGAGTCCAAAACCTGTTGTGCCTGTGAATAGGCTGCAGGGGGAAGGTGAAGACCAGCACCAGCTTTCCGGGCTGCCACCTTCCGTGTGGGACAAGGAGCCGGACGTTTGCCTTTTCGGGAACAGGCTCTGCCGAGGATGCGCACCGTGAGATGTTCCTTCTCTGGGCAAGCACAGATCCCAAAACCTGTTGTGCCTGTGAATAGGCTGCAGGGGGAAGGTGAAGACCAGCACCAGCTTTCAGGGCTGCCCCCTTCCGTGTGGGACAAGGAGCCGGACGTTTGCCTTTTCGGGAACAGGCTCTGCCGAGGATGCGCACCGTGAGAGATTGTGTCTTTGGGAAAGCAGAGATTCCCAGTGCGGTTGTGCCTGTGAATAGGCTGCACGGGGAAGGTGAAGACCAGCAACAGCTTTCAGGGCTGCCACCTTCCGTGTGGGACCAGGAGCCGGACATTTGCCTTTTTGGGAACAGGCTCTGCCGAGGATGCGCACCGTGAGATGTTCCTTCTCTGGGCAAGCACAGATCCCAAAACCTGTTGTGCCTGTGAATAGGCTGCACGGGGAAGGTGGAGACCAGCACCAGCTTTCCGGGCTGCCACCTTCCGTGTGGGACAAGGAGCCGGACGTTTGCCTTTTCGGGAACAGGCTCTGCCGAGGATGCGCACCGTGAGATGTTCCTTCTCTGGGCAAGCACAGATCCCAAACCCTGTTGTGCCTGTGAATAGGCTGCAGGGGGAAGGTGAAGACCAGCAAGAGCTATCAGGGCTGCCCCCTTCCGTGTGGGACAAGGAGCCGGACGTTTGCCTTTTCGGGAACAGGCTCTGCCGAGGATGCGCACCGTGAGAGATTGCGTCTTTGGGAAAGCAGAGATTCCCAGTGCGGTTGTGCCTGTGAATACGCTGCACGGGGAAGGTGAAGACCAGCAAGAGCTTTCAGGGCTGCCACCTTCCGTGTGGGACCAGGAGCCGGACGTTTGCCTTTTCGGGAACAGGCTCTGCTGAGGATGCGCACCGTGAGATGTTCCTTCTCTGGGCAAGCACAGATCCCAAAACCTGTTGTGCCTGTGAATAGGCTGCACGGGGAAGGTGGAGACCAGCAACAGCTTTCAGGGCTGCCACCTTCCGTGTGGGACAAGGAGCCGGACGTTTGCCTTTTCGGGAACAGGCTCTGCCGAGGATGCGCACCGTGAGATGTTCCTTCTCTGGGCAAGCACAGATCCCAAAACCTGTTGTGCCTGTGAATAGGCTGCAGGGGGAAGGTGAAGACCAGCAAGAGCTTTCAGGGCTGCCCCCTTCCGTGTGGGACAAGGAGCCGGACGTTTGCCTTTTCGGGAACAGGCTCTGCCGAGGATGCGCACCGTGAGATGTTCCTTCTCTGGGCAAGCACAGATCCCAAAAGCTGTTGTGCCTGTGAATAGGCTGCAGGGGGAAGGTGAAGACCAGCACCAGCTTTCCGGGCTGCCCCCTTCCGTGTGGGACAAGGAGCCGGACGTTTGCCTTTTCGGGAACAGGCTCTGCCGAGGATGCGCACCGTGAGATGTTCCTTCTCTGGGCAAGCACAGATCCCAAACCCTGTTGTACCTGTGAATAGGCTGCAGGGGGAAGGTGAAGACCAGCAAGAGCTTTCCGGGCTGCCACCTTCCGTGTGGGACAAGGAGCCGGACGTTTGCCTTTTCGGGAACAGGCTCTGCCGAGGATGCGCACCGTGAGATGTTCCTTCTCTGGGCAAGCACAGATCCCAAAACCTGTTGTGCCTGTGAATAGGCTGCACGGGGAAGGTGAAGACCAGCAACAGCTTTCAGGGCTGCCACCTTCCGTGTGGGACAAGGAGCCGGACGTTTGCCTTTTCGGGAACAGGCTCTGCCGAGGATGCGCACCGTGAGAGATTGCGTCTTTGGGAAAGCAGAGATTCCCAGTGCGGTTGTGCCTGTGAATACGCTGCACGGGGAAGGTGAAGACCAGCAACAGCTTTCAGGGCTGCCACCTTCCGTGTGGGACCAGGAGCCGGACGTTTGCCTTTTCGGGAACAGGCTCTGCCGAGGATGCGCACCGTGAGATGTTCCTTCTCTGGGCAAGCACAGATCGCACAACCTGTTGTGCCTGTGACTAGGCTGCAGGGGGAAGGTGAAGACCAGCAACAGCTTTCAGGGCTGCCACCTTCCGTGTGGGACAAGGAGCCGGACGTTTGCCTTTTCGGGAACAGGCTCTGCCGAGGATGCGCACCGTGAGAGATTGCGTCTTTGGGAAAGCAGAGATTCCCAGTGCGGTTGTGCCTGTGAATACGCTGCACGGGGAAGGTGAAGACCAGCAAGAGCTTTCAGGGCTGCCACCTTCCGTGTGGGACCAGGAGCCGGACTTTTGCCTTTTCGGGAACAGGCTCTGCCGAGGATGCGCACCGTGAGATGTTCCTTCTCTGGGCAAGCACAGATCCCAAAACCTGTTGTGCCTGTGAATAGGCTGCACGGGGAAGGTGGAGACCAGCAACAGCTTTCAGGGCTGCCACCTTCCGTGTGGGACAAGGAGCCGGACGTTTGCCTTTTCGGGAACAGGCTCTGCCGAGGATGCGCACCGTGAGAGATTGCGTCTTTGGGAAAGCAGAGATTCCCAGTGCGGTTGTGCCTGTGAATACGCTGCACGGGGAAGGTGAAGACCAGCAACAGCTTTCAGGGCTGCCGCCTTCCGTGTGGGACAAGGAGCCGGACGTTTGCCTTTTCGGGAACAGGCTCTGCCGAGGATGCGCACCGTGAGATGTTCCTTCTCTGGGCAAGCACAGATCCCAAAAGCTGTTGTGCCTGTGACTAGGCTGCACGGGGAAGGTGGAGACCAGCAACAGCTTTCAGGGCTGCCACCTTCCGTGTGGGACCAGGAGCCGGACGTTTGCCTTTTCGGGAACAGGCTCTGCCGAGGATGCGCACCGTGAGAGATTGCGGCTTTGGGAAAGCAGAGATTCCCAGTGCGGATGTGCCTGTGAATACGCTGCACGGGGAAGGTGAAGACCAGCAAGAGCTTTCAGGTCTGCCCCCTTCCGTGTGGGACAAGGAGCCGGACGTTTGCCTTTTCGGGAACAGGCTCTGCCGAGGATGCGCACCGTGAGAGATTGCGTCTTTGGGAAAGCAGAGATTCCCCGTGCGGTTGTGCCTGTGAATAGGCTGCAGGGGGAAGGTGAAGACCAGCAACAGCTTTCAGGGCTGCCACCTTCCGTGTGGGACCAGGAGCCGGACGTTTGCCTTTTCGGGAACAGGCTCTGCCGAGGATGCGCACCGTGAGATGTTCCTTCTCTGGGCAAGCACAGATCCCAAAACCTGTTGTGCCTGTGACTAGGGTGCACGGGGAAGGTGAAGACCAGCAACAGCTTTCCGGGCTGCCACCTTCCGTGTGGGACAAGGAGCCGGACTTTTGCCTTTTCGGGAACAGGCTCTGCCGAGGGTGCGCACCGTGAGAGATTGCGTTTTTGGGAAAGCAGAGATTCCCAGTGCGGTTGTGCCTGTGAATAGGCTGCACGGGGAAGGTGAAGACCAGCACCAGCTTTCAGGGCTGCCACCTTCCGTGTGGGACAAGGAGCCGGGCGTTTGCCTTTTCGGGAACAGGCTCTGCCGAGGATGCGCACCGTGAGATGTTCCTTCTCTGGGCAAGCACAGATCCCAAAACCTGTTGTGCCTGTGAATAGGCTGCAGGGGGAAGGTGAAGACCAGCAACAGCTTTCAGGGCTGCCCCCTTCCGTGTGGGACAAGGAGCCGGACGTTTGCCTTTTCGGGAACAGGCTCTGCCGAGGATGCGCACCGTGAGATGTTCCTTCTCTGGGCAAGCACAGATCCCAAAACCTGTTGTGCCTGTGAATAGGCTGCACGGGGAAGGTGAAGACCAGCAAGAGCTTTCCGGGCTGCCACCTTCCGTGTGGGACAAGGAGCCGGACGTTTGCCTTTTCGGGAACAGGCTCTGCCGAGGATGCGCACCGTGAGATGTTCCTTCTCTGGGCAAGCACAGATCCCAAAACCTGTTGTGCCTGTGAATAGGCTGCAGGGGGAAGGTGAAGACCAGCACCAGCTTTCCGGGCTGCCACCTTCCGTGTGGGACAAGGAGCCGGACGTTTGCCTTTTCGGGAACAGGCTCTGCCGAGGATGCGCACCGTGAGATGTTCCTTCTCTGGGCAAGCACAGATCCCAAAACCTGTTGTGCCTGTGAATAGGCTGCAGGGGGAAGGTGAAGACCAGCACCAGCTTTCAGGGCTGCCACCTTCCGTGTGGGACAAGGAGCCGGACGTTTGCCTTTTCGGGAACAGGCTCTGCCGAGGATGCGCACCGTGAGATGTTCCTTCTCTGGGCAAGCACAGATCCCAAAACCTGTTGTGCCTGTGAATAGGCTGCACGGGGAAGGTGAAGACCAGCAAGAGCTTTCAGGGCTGCCACCTTCCGTGTGGGACAAGGAGCCGGACGTTTGCCTTTTCGGGAACAGGCTCTGCCGAGGATGCGCACCGTGAGAGATTGCGTCTTTGGGAAAGCAGAGATTCCCCGTGCGGTTGTGCCTGTGAATAGGCTGCAGGGGGAAGGTGGAGACCAGCACCAGCTTTCCGGGCTGCCACCTTCCGTGTGGGACAAGGAGCCGGACGTTTGCTTTTCGGGAACAGGCTCTGCCGAGGATGCGCACCGTGAGATGTTCCTTCTCTGGGCAAGCACAGATCCCAAACCCTGTTGTGCCTGTGAATAGGCTGCACGGGGAAGGTGAAGACCAGCAAGAGCTTTCCGGGCTGCCACCTTCCGTGTGGGACAAGGAGCCGGACGTTTGCCTTTTCGGGAACAGGCTCTGCCGAGGATGCGCACCGTGAGATGTTCCTTCTCTGGGCAAGCACAGATCCCAAAACCTGTTGTGCCTGTGAATAGGCTGCAGGGGGAAGGTGAAGACCAGCACCAGCTTTCCGGGCTGCCACCTTCCGTGTGGGACAAGGAGCCGGACGTTTGCCTTTTCGGGAACAGGCTCTGCCGAGGATGCGCACCGTGAGAGATTGCGTCTTTGGGAAAGCAGAGATTCCCAGTGCGGTTGTGCCTGTGAATACGCTGCACGGGGAAGGTGAAGACCAGCAAGAGCTTTCAGGGCTGCCACCTTCCGTGTGGGACAAGGAGCCGGACATTTGCCTTTTCGGGAACAGGCTCTGCCAAGGATGCGCACCGTGAGATGTTCCTTCTCTGGGCAAGCACAGATCCCAAAACCTGTTGTGCCTGTGAATAGGCTGCAGGGGGAAGGTGAAGACCAGCAACAGCTTTCAGGGCTGCCACCTTCCGTGTGGGACAAGGAGCCGGACGTTTGCCTTTTCGGGAACAGGCTCTGCCGAGGATGCGCACCGTGAGATGTTCCTTCTCTGGGCAAGCACAGATCCCAAAACCTGTTGTGCCTGTGAATAGGCTGCACGGGGAAGGTGGAGACCAGCAACAGCTTTCAGGGCTGCCACCTTCCGTGTGGGACAAGGAGCCGGACGTTTGCCTTTTCGGGAACAGGCTCTGCCGAGGATGCGCACCGTGAGATTTGCATCTTTGGGAAAGCAGAGATTCCCAGTGCGGTTGTGCCTGTGAATAGGCTGCAGGGGGAAGGTGAAGACCAGCAACAGCTTTCAGGGCTGCCACCTTCCGTGTGGGACCAGGAGCCGGACGTTTGCCTTTTCGGGAACAGGCTCTGCCGAGGATGCGCACCGTGAGATGTTCCTTCTCTGGGCAAGCACAGATCCCAAAACCTGTTGTGCCTGTGACTAGGGTGCACGGGGAAGGTGAAGACCAGCAACAGCTTTCCGGGCTGCCACCTTCCGTGTGGGACAAGGAGCCGGACTTTTGCCTTTTCGGGAACAGGCTCTGCCGAGGGTGCGCACCGTGAGAGATTGCGTTTTTGGGAAAGCAGAGATTCCCAGTGCGGTTGTGCCTGTGAATAGGCTGCAGGGGGAAGGTGAAGACCAGCAAGAGCTTTCAGGGCTGCCACCTTCCGTGTGGGACAAGGAGCCGGACGTTTGCCTTTTCGGGAACAGGCTCTGCCGAGGATGCGCACCGTGAGATGTTCCTTCTCTGGGCAAGCACAGATCCCAAACCCTGTTGTGCCTGTGAATAGGCTGCAGGGGGAAGGTGAAGACCAGCAAGAGCTTTCAGGGCTGCCCCCTTCCGTGTGGGACAAGGAGCCGGACGTTTGCCTTTTCGGGAACAGGCTCTGCCGAGGATGCGCACCGTGAGATGTTCCTTCTCTGGGCAAGCACAGATCCCAAAACCTGTTGTGCCTGTGAATAGGCTGCAGGGGGAAGGTGAAGACCAGCAAGAGCTTTCCGGGCTGCCACCTTCCGTGTGGGACAAGGAGCCGGACGTTTGCCTTTTCGGGAACAGGCTCTGCCGAGGATGCGCACCGTGAGATGTTCCTTCTCTGGGCAAGCACAGATCCCAAAACCTGTTGTGCCTGTGAATAGGCTGCACGGGGAAGGTGAAGACCAGCAAGAGCTTTCAGGGCTGCCACCTTCCGTGTGGGACAAGGAGCCGGACGTTTGCCTTTTCGGGAACAGGCTCTGCCGAGGATGCGCACCGTGAGAGATTGCGTCTTTGGGAAAGCAGAGATTCCCAGTGCGGTTGTGCCTGTGAATACGCTGCACGGGGAAGGTGAAGACCAGCAACAGCTTTCAGGGCTGCCACCTTCCGTGTGGGACAAGGAGACGGACGTTTGCCTTTTCAGGAACAGGCTCTGCCGAGGATGCGCACCATGAGATGTTCCTTCTCTGGGCAAGCACAGATCCCAAAACCTGTTGTGCCTGTGAATAGGCTGCACGGGGAAGGTGAAGACCAGCAACAGCTTTCAGGGCTGCCACCTTCCGTGTGGGACCAGGAGCCGGACGTTTGCCTTTTCGGGAACAGGCTCTGCCGAGGATGCGCACCGTGAGATGTTCCTTCTCTGGGCAAGCACAGATCCCAAAACCTGTTGTGCCTGTGAATAGGCTGCACGGGGAAGGTGGAGACCAGCAACAGCTTTCCGGGCTGCCACCTTCCGTGTGGGACAAGGAGCCGGACGTTTGCCTTTTCGGGAACAGGCTCTGCCGAGGATGCGCACCGTGAGAGATTGCGTCTTTGGGAAAGCAGAGATTCCCAGTGCGGTTGTGCCTGTGAATACGCTGCACGGGGAAGGTGAAGACCAGCAAGAGCTTTCAGGGCTGCCACCTTCCGTGTGGGACAAGGAGCCGGACATTTGCCTTTTCGGGAACAGGCTCTGCCGAGGATGCGCACCGTGAGATGTTCCTTCTCTGGGCAAGCACAGATCCCAAAACCTGTTGTGCCTGTGAATAGGCTGCAGGGGGAAGGTGAAGACCAGCAAGAGCTTTCCGGGCTGCCACCTTCCGTGTGGGACAAGGAGCCGGACGTTTGCCTTTTCGGGAACAGGCTCTGCCGAGGATGCGCACCGTGAGATGTTCCTTCTCTGGGCAAGCACAGATCCCAAAACCTGTTGTGCCTGTGAATAGGCTGCACGGGGAAGGTGAAGACCAGCAACAGCTTTCAGGGCTGCCACCTTCCGTGTGGGACAAGGAGCCGGACGTTTGCCTTTTCGGGAACAGGCTCTGCCGAGGATGCGCACCGTGAGATGTTCCTTCTCTGGGCAAGCACAGATCCCAAAACCTGTTGTGCCTGTGAATAGGCTGCACGGGGAAGGTGAAGACCAGCAAGAGCTTTCCGGGCTGCCACCTTCCGTGTGGGACCAGGAGCCGGACGTTTGCCTTTTCGGGAACAGGCTCTGCCGAGGATGCGCACCGTGAGATGTTCCTTCTCTGGGCAAGCACAGATCCCAAAACCTGTTGTGCCTGTGAATAGCCTGCAGGGGGAAGGTGGAGACCAGCACCAGCTTTCCGGGCTGCCACCTTCCGTGTGGGACCAGGAGCCGGACGTCTGCCTTTTCGGGAACAGGCTCTGCCGAGGATGCGCACCGTGAGATGTTCCTTCTCTGGGCAAGCACAGATCCCAAAACCTGTTGTGCCTGTGAATAGGCTGCACGGGGAAGGTGAAGACCAGCAAGAGCTTTCCGGGCTGCCACCTTCCGTGTGGGACAAGGAGCCCGACGTTTGCCTTTTCGGGAACAGGCTCTGCCGAGGTTGCGCACCGTGAGATGTTCCTTCTCTGGGCAAGCACAGATCCCAAAACCTGTTGTGCCTGTGAATAGGCTGCACAGGGAAGGTGGAGACCAGCAACAGCTTTCAGGGCTGCCACCTTCCGTGTGGGACAAGGAGCCGGATGTTTGCCTTTTCGGGAACAGGCTCTGCCGAGGATGCGCACCGTGAGATTTGCGTCTTTGGGAAAGCAGAGATTCCCAGTGCGGTTGTGCCTGTGAATACGCTGCAGGGGGAAGGTGGAGACCAGCAAGAGCTTTCAGGGCTGCCACCTTCCGTGTGGGACCAGGAGCCGGACATTTGCCTTTTCGGGAACAGGCTCTGCCGAGGATGCGCACCGTGAGATGTTCCTTCTCTGGGCAAGCACAGATCCCAAAACCTGTTGTGCCTGTGAATAGGCTGCAGGGGGAAGGTGGAGACCAGCACCAGCTTTCCGGGCTGCCACCTTCCGTGTGGGACAAGGAGCCGGACGTTTGCCTTTTCGGGAACAGGCTCTGCCGAGGATGCGCACCGTGAGATGTTCCTTCTCTGGGCAAGCACAGATCCCAAACCCTGTTGTGCCTGTGAATAGGCTGCAGGGGGAAGGTGAAGACCAGCAACAGCTTTCAGGGCTGCCCCCTTCCGTGTGGGACAAGGAGCCGGACGTTTGCCTTTTCGGGAACAGGCTCTGCCGAGGATGCGCACCGTGAGATGTTCCTTCTCTGGGCAAGCACAGATCCCAAAACCTGTTGTGCCTGTGAATAGGCTGCACGGGGAAGGTGAAGACCAGCAAGAGCTTTCCGGGCTGCCACCTTCCGTGTGGGACAAGGAGCCGGACGTTTGCCTTTTCGGGAACAGGCTCTGCCGAGGATGCGCACCGTGAGATGTTCCTTCTCTGGGCAAGCACAGATCCCAAAACCTGTTGTGCCTGTGAATAGGCTGCAGGGGGAAGGTGAAGACCAGCACCAGCTTTCCGGGCTGCCACCTTCCGTGTGGGACAAGGAGCCGGACGTTTGCCTTTTCGGGAACAGGCTCTGCCGAGGATGCGCACCGTGAGATGTTCCTTCTCTGGGCAAGCACAGATCCCAAAACCTGTTGTGCCTGTGAATAGGCTGCAGGGGGAAGGTGAAGACCAGCACCAGCTTTCAGGGCTGCCACCTTCCGTGTGGGACAAGGAGCCGGACGTTTGCCTTTTCGGGAACAGGCTCTGCCGAGGATGCGCACCGTGAGATGTTCCTTCTCTGGGCAAGCACAGATCCCAAAACCTGTTGTGCCTGTGAATAGGCTGCACGGGGAAGGTGAAGACCAGCAAGAGCTTTCAGGGCTGCCACCTTCCGTGTGGGACAAGGAGCCGGACGTTTGCCTTTTCGGGAACAGGCTCTGCCGAGGATGCGCACCGTGAGAGATTGCGTCTTTGGGAAAGCAGAGATTCCCAGTGCGGTTGTGCCTGTGAATACGCTGCACGGGGAAGGTGAAGACCAGCAACAGCTTTCAGGGCTGCCACCTTCCGTGTGGGACAAGGAGCCGGACATTTGCCTTTTCAGGAACAGGCTCTGCCGAGGATGCGCACCATGAGATGTTCCTTCTCTGGGCAAGCACAGATCCCAAAACCTGTTGTGCCTGTGAATAGGCTGCACGGGGAAGGTGAAGACCAGCAACAGCTTTCAGGGCTGCCACCTTCCGTGTGGGACCAGGAGCCGGACATTTGCCTTTTCGGGAACAGGCTCTGCCGAGGATGCGCACCGTGAGATGTTCCTTCTCTGGGCAAGCACAGATCCCCAAACCTGTTGTGCCTGTGAATAGGCTGCAGGGGGAAGGTGGAGACCAGCACCAGCTTTCAGGGCTGCCACCTTCCGTGTGGGACCAGGAGCCGGACATTTGCCTTTTCGGGAACAGGCTCTGCCGAGGATGCGCACCGTGAGAGATTGCGTCTTTGGGAAAGCAGAGATTCCCCGTGCGGTTGTGCCTGTGAATAGGCTGCAGGGGGAAGGTGGAGACCAGCACCAGCTTTCCGGGCTGCCACCTTCCGTGTGGGACAAGGAGCCGGACGTTTGCCTTTTCGGGAACAGGCTCTGCCGAGGATGCGCACCGTGAGATGTTCCTTCTCTGGGCAAGCACAGATCCCAAACCCTGTTGTACCTGTGAATAGGCTGCAGGGGGAAGGTGAAGACCAGCAAGAGCTTTCCGGGCTGCCACCTTCCGTGTGGGACAAGGAGCCGGACGTTTGCCTTTTCGGGAACAGGCTCTGCCGAGGATGCGCACCGTGAGATGTTCCTTCTCTGGGCAAGCACAGATCCCAAAACCTGTTGTGCCTGTGAATAGGCTGCACGGGGAAGGTGAAGACCAGCAACAGCTTTCAGGGCTGCCACCTTCCGTGTGGGACAAGGAGCCGGACGTTTGCCTTTTCGGGAACAGGCTCTGCCGAGGATGCGCACCGTGAGAGATTGCGTCTTTGGGAAAGCAGAGATTCCCAGTGCGGTTGTGCCTGTGAATACGCTGCACGGGGAAGGTGAAGACCAGCAACAGCTTTCAGGGCTGCCACCTTCCGTGTGGGACCAGGAGCCGGACGTTTGCCTTTTCGGGAACAGGCTCTGCCGAGGATGCGCACCGTGAGATGTTCCTTCTCTGGGCAAGCACAGATCGCACAACCTGTTGTGCCTGTGACTAGGCTGCAGGGGGAAGGTGAAGACCAGCAACAGCTTTCAGGGCTGCCACCTTCCGTGTGGGACAAGGAGCCGGACGTTTGCCTTTTCGGGAACAGGCTCTGCCGAGGATGCGCACCGTGAGAGATTGCGTCTTTGGGAAAGCAGAGATTCCCAGTGCGGTTGTGCCTGTGAATACGCTGCACGGGGAAGGTGAAGACCAGCAAGAGCTTTCAGGGCTGCCACCTTCCGTGTGGGACCAGGAGCCGGACTTTTGCCTTTTCGGGAACAGGCTCTGCCGAGGATGCGCACCGTGAGATGTTCCTTCTCTGGGCAAGCACAGATCCCAAAACCTGTTGTGCCTGTGAATAGGCTGCACGGGGAAGGTGGAGACCAGCAACAGCTTTCAGGGCTGCCACCTTCCGTGTGGGACAAGGAGCCGGACGTTTGCCTTTTCGGGAACAGGCTCTGCCGAGGATGCGCACCGTGAGAGATTGCGTCTTTGGGAAAGCAGAGATTCCCAGTGCGGTTGTGCCTGTGAATACGCTGCACGGGGAAGGTGAAGACCAGCAACAGCTTTCAGGGCTGCCGCCTTCCGTGTGGGACAAGGAGCCGGACGTTTGCCTTTTCGGGAACAGGCTCTGCCGAGGATGCGCACCGTGAGATGTTCCTTCTCTGGGCAAGCACAGATCCCAAAAGCTGTTGTGCCTGTGACTAGGGTGCACGGGGAAGGTGGAGACCAGCAACAGCTTTCAGGGCTGCCACCTTCCGTGTGGGACCAGGAGCCGGACGTTTGCCTTTTCGGGAACAGGCTCTGCCGAGGATGCGCACCGTGAGAGATTGCGGCTTTGGGAAAGCAGAGATTCCCAGTGCGGATGTGCCTGTGAATACGCTGCACGGGGAAGGTGAAGACCAGCAAGAGCTTTCAGGTCTGCCCCCTTCCGTGTGGGACAAGGAGCCGGACGTTTGCCTTTTCGGGAACAGGCTCTGCCGAGGATGCGCACCGTGAGAGATTGCGTCTTTGGGAAAGCAGAGATTCCCCGTGCGGTTGTGCCTGTGAATAGGCTGCAGGGGGAAGGTGAAGACCAGCAACAGCTTTCAGGGCTGCCACCTTCCGTGTGGGACCAGGAGCCGGACGTTTGCCTTTTCGGGAACAGGCTCTGCCGAGGATGCGCACCGTGAGATGTTCCTTCTCTGGGCAAGCACAGATCCCAAAACCTGTTGTGCCTGTGACTAGGGTGCACGGGGAAGGTGAAGACCAGCAACAGCTTTCCGGGCTGCCACCTTCCGTGTGGGACAAGGAGCCGGACTTTTGCCTTTTCGGGAACAGGCTCTGCCGAGGGTGCGCACCGTGAGAGATTGCGTTTTTGGGAAAGCAGAGATTCCCAGTGCGGTTGTGCCTGTGAATAGGCTGCACGGGGAAGGTGAAGACCAGCACCAGCTTTCAGGGCTGCCACCTTCCGTGTGGGACAAGGAGCCGGGCGTTTGCCTTTTCGGGAACAGGCTCTGCCGAGGATGCGCACCGTGAGATGTTCCTTCTCTGGGCAAGCACAGATCCCAAAACCTGTTGTGCCTGTGAATAGGCTGCAGGGGGAAGGTGAAGACCAGCAACAGCTTTCAGGGCTGCCCCCTTCCGTGTGGGACAAGGAGCCGGACGTTTGCCTTTTCGGGAACAGGCTCTGCCGAGGATGCGCACCGTGAGATGTTCCTTCTCTGGGCAAGCACAGATCCCAAAACCTGTTGTGCCTGTGAATAGGCTGCACGGGGAAGGTGAAGACCAGCAAGAGCTTTCCGGGCTGCCACCTTCCGTGTGGGACAAGGAGCCGGACGTTTGCCTTTTCGGGAACAGGCTCTGCCGAGGATGCGCACCGTGAGATGTTCCTTCTCTGGGCAAGCACAGATCCCAAAACCTGTTGTGCCTGTGAATAGGCTGCAGGGGGAAGGTGAAGACCAGCACCAGCTTTCCGGGCTGCCACCTTCCGTGTGGGACAAGGAGCCGGACGTTTGCCTTTTCGGGAACAGGCTCTGCCGAGGATGCGCACCGTGAGATGTTCCTTCTCTGGGCAAGCACAGATCCCAAAACCTGTTGTGCCTGTGAATAGGCTGCAGGGGGAAGGTGAAGACCAGCACCAGCTTTCAGGGCTGCCACCTTCCGTGTGGGACAAGGAGCCGGACGTTTGCCTTTTCGGGAACAGGCTCTGCCGAGGATGCGCACCGTGAGATGTTCCTTCTCTGGGCAAGCACAGATCCCAAAACCTGTTGTGCCTGTGAATAGGCTGCACGGGGAAGGTGAAGACCAGCAAGAGCTTTCAGGGCTGCCACCTTCCGTGTGGGACAAGGAGCCGGACGTTTGCCTTTTCGGGAACAGGCTCTGCCGAGGATGCGCACCGTGAGAGATTGCGTCTTTGGGAAAGCAGAGATTCCCCGTGCGGTTGTGCCTGTGAATAGGCTGCAGGGGGAAGGTGGAGACCAGCACCAGCTTTCCGGGCTGCCACCTTCCGTGTGGGACAAGGAGCCGGACGTTTGCTTTTCGGGAACAGGCTCTGCCGAGGATGCGCACCGTGAGATGTTCCTTCTCTGGGCAAGCACAGATCCCAAACCCTGTTGTGCCTGTGAATAGGCTGCACGGGGAAGGTGAAGACCAGCAAGAGCTTTCCGGGCTGCCACCTTCCGTGTGGGACAAGGAGCCGGACGTTTGCCTTTTCGGGAACAGGCTCTGCCGAGGATGCGCACCGTGAGATGTTCCTTCTCTGGGCAAGCACAGATCCCAAAACCTGTTGTGCCTGTGAATAGGCTGCAGGGGGAAGGTGAAGACCAGCACCAGCTTTCCGGGCTGCCACCTTCCGTGTGGGACAAGGAGCCGGACGTTTGCCTTTTCGGGAACAGGCTCTGCCGAGGATGCGCACCGTGAGAGATTGCGTCTTTGGGAAAGCAGAGATTCCCAGTGCGGTTGTGCCTGTGAATACGCTGCACGGGGAAGGTGAAGACCAGCAAGAGCTTTCAGGGCTGCCACCTTCCGTGTGGGACAAGGAGCCGGACATTTGCCTTTTCGGGAACAGGCTCTGCCAAGGATGCGCACCGTGAGATGTTCCTTCTCTGGGCAAGCACAGATCCCAAAACCTGTTGTGCCTGTGAATAGGCTGCAGGGGGAAGGTGAAGACCAGCAAGAGCTTTCCGGGCTGCCACCTTCCGTGTGGGACAAGGAGCCGGACGTTTGCCTTTTCGGGAAAAGGCTCTGCCGAGGATGCGCACCGTGAGATGTTCCTTCTCTGGGCAAGCACAGATCCCAAAACCTGTTGTGCCTGTGAATAGGCTGCACGGGGAAGGTGAAGACCAGCAACAGCTTTCAGGGCTGCCACCTTCCGTGTGGGACAAGGAGCCGGACGTTTGCCTTTTCGGGAACAGGCTCTGCCGAGGATGCGCACCGTGAGATGTTCCTTCTCTGGGCAAGCACAGATCCCAAAACCTGTTGTGCCTGTGAATAGGCTGCACGGGGAAGGTGGAGACCAGCAACAGCTTTCAGGGCTGCCACCTTCCGTGTGGGACAAGGAGCCGGACGTTTGCCTTTTCGGGAACAGGCTCTGCCGAGGATGCGCACCGTGAGATTTGCATCTTTGGGAAAGCAGAGATTCCCAGTGCGGTTGTGCCTGTGAATAGGCTGCAGGGGGAAGGTGAAGACCAGCAACAGCTTTCAGGGCTGCCACCTTCCGTGTGGGACCAGGAGCCGGACGTTTGCCTTTTCGGGAACAGGCTCTGCCGAGGATGCGCACCGTGAGATGTTCCTTCTCTGGGCAAGCACAGATCCCAAAACCTGTTGTGCCTGTGACTAGGGTGCACGGGGAAGGTGAAGACCAGCAACAGCTTTCCGGGCTGCCACCTTCCGTGTGGGACAAGGAGCCGGACTTTTGCCTTTTCGGGAACAGGCTCTGCCGAGGGTGCGCACCGTGAGAGATTGCGTTTTTGGGAAAGCAGAGATTCCCAGTGCGGTTGTGCCTGTGAATAGGCTGCACGGGGAAGGTGAAGACCAGCAAGAGCTTTCAGGGCTGCCACCTTCCGTGTGGGACAAGGAGCCGGACGTTTGCCTTTTCGGGAACAGGCTCTGCCGAGGATGCGCACCGTGAGATGTTCCTTCTCTGGGCAAGCACAGATCCCAAACCCTGTTGTGCCTGTGAATAGGCTGCAGGGGGAAGGTGAAGACCAGCAAGAGCTTTCAGGGCTGCCCCCTTCCGTGTGGGACAAGGAGCCGGACGTTTGCCTTTTCGGGAACAGGCTCTGCCGAGGATGCGCACCGTGAGATGTTCCTTCTCTGGGCAAGCACAGATCCCAAAACCTGTTGTGCCTGTGAATAGGCTGCAGGGGGAAGGTGAAGACCAGCAAGAGCTTTCCGGGCTGCCACCTTCCGTGTGGGACAAGGAGCCGGACGTTTGCCTTTTCGGGAACAGGCTCTGCCGAGGATGCGCACCGTGAGATGTTCCTTCTCTGGGCAAGCACAGATCCCAAAACCTGTTGTGCCTGTGAATAGGCTGCACGGGGAAGGTGAAGACCAGCAAGAGCTTTCAGGGCTGCCACCTTCCGTGTGGGACAAGGAGCCGGACGTTTGCCTTTTCGGGAACAGGCTCTGCCGAGGATGCGCACCGTGAGAGATTGCGTCTTTGGGAAAGCAGAGATTCCCAGTGCGGTTGTGCCTGTGAATACGCTGCACGGGGAAGGTGAAGACCAGCAACAGCTTTCAGGGCTGCCACCTTCCGTGTGGGACAAGGAGACGGACGTTTGCCTTTTCAGGAACAGGCTCTGCCGAGGATGCGCACCATGAGATGTTCCTTCTCTGGGCAAGCACAGATCCCAAAACCTGTTGTGCCTGTGAATAGGCTGCACGGGGAAGGTGAAGACCAGCAACAGCTTTCAGGGCTGCCACCTTCCGTGTGGGACCAGGAGCCGGACGTTTGCCTTTTCGGGAACAGGCTCTGCCGAGGATGCGCACCGTGAGATGTTCCTTCTCTGGGCAAGCACAGATCCCAAAACCTGTTGTGCCTGTGAATAGGCTGCAGGGGGAAGGTGGAGACCAGCAACAGCTTTCCGGGCTGCCACCTTCCGTGTGGGACAAGGAGCCGGACGTTTGCCTTTTCGGGAACAGGCTCTGCCGAGGATGCGCACCGTGAGAGATTGCGTCTTTGGGAAAGCAGAGATTCCCAGTGCGGTTGTGCCTGTGAATACGCTGCACGGGGAAGGTGAAGACCAGCAAGAGCTTTCAGGGCTGCCACCTTCCGTGTGGGACAAGGAGCCGGACATTTGCCTTTTCGGGAACAGGCTCTGCCGAGGATGCGCACCGTGAGATGTTCCTTCTCTGGGCAAGCACAGATCCCAAAACCTGTTGTGCCTGTGAATAGGCTGCAGGGGGAAGGTGAAGACCAGCAAGAGCTTTCCGGGCTGCCACCTTCCGTGTGGGACAAGGAGCCGGACGTTTGCCTTTTCGGGAACAGGCTCTGCCGAGGATGCGCACCGTGAGATGTTCCTTCTCTGGGCAAGCACAGATCCCAAAACCTGTTGTGCCTGTGAATAGGCTGCACGGGGAAGGTGAAGACCAGCAACAGCTTTCAGGGCTGCCACCTTCCGTGTGGGACAAGGAGCCGGACGTTTGCCTTTTCGGGAACAGGCTCTGCCGAGGATGCGCACCGTGAGATGTTCCTTCTCTGGGCAAGCACAGATCCCAAAACCTGTTGTGCCTGTGAATAGGCTGCACGGGGAAGGTGAAGACCAGCAAGAGCTTTCCGGGCTGCCACCTTCCGTGTGGGACCAGGAGCCGGACGTTTGCCTTTTCGGGAACAGGCTCTGCCGAGGATGCGCACCGTGAGATGTTCCTTCTCTGGGCAAGCACAGATCCCAAAACCTGTTGTGCCTGTGAATAGCCTGCAGGGGGAAGGTGGAGACCAGCACCAGCTTTCCGGGCTGCCACCTTCCGTGTGGGACCAGGAGCCGGACGTCTGCCTTTTCGGGAACAGGCTCTGCCGAGGATGCGCACCGTGAGATGTTCCTTCTCTGGGCAAGCACAGATCCCAAAACCTGTTGTGCCTGTGAATAGGCTGCACGGGGAAGGTGAAGACCAGCAAGAGCTTTCCGGGCTGCCACCTTCCGTGTGGGACAAGGAGCCCGACGTTTGCCTTTTCGGGAACAGGCTCTGCCGAGGTTGCGCACCGTGAGATGTTCCTTCTCTGGGCAAGCACAGATCCCAAAACCTGTTGTGCCTGTGAATAGGCTGCACAGGGAAGGTGGAGACCAGCAACAGCTTTCAGGGCTGCCACCTTCCGTGTGGGACAAGGAGCCGGATGTTTGCCTTTTCGGGAACAGGCTCTGCCGAGGATGCGCACCGTGAGATTTGCGTCTTTGGGAAAGCAGAGATTCCCAGTGCGGTTGTGCCTGTGAATACGCTGCAGGGGGAAGGTGGAGACCAGCAAGAGCTTTCAGGGCTGCCACCTTCCGTGTGGGACCAGGAGCCGGACATTTGCCTTTTCGGGAACAGGCTCTGCCGAGGATGCGCACCGTGAGATGTTCCTTCTCTGGGCAAGCACAGATCCCAAAACCTGTTGTGCCTGTGAATAGGCTGCAGGGGGAAGGTGGAGACCAGCACCAGCTTTCCGGGCTGCCACCTTCCGTGTGGGACAAGGAGCCGGACGTTTGCCTTTTCGGGAACAGGCTCTGCCGAGGATGCGCACCGTGAGATGTTCCTTCTCTGGGCAAGCACAGATCCCAAACCCTGTTGTGCCTGTGAATAGGCTGCAGGGGGAAGGTGAAGACCAGCAACAGCTTTCAGGGCTGCCCCCTTCCGTGTGGGACAAGGAGCCGGACGTTTGCCTTTTCGGGAACAGGCTCTGCCGAGGATGCGCACCGTGAGATGTTCCTTCTCTGGGCAAGCACAGATCCCAAAACCTGTTGTGCCTGTGAATAGGCTGCACGGGGAAGGTGAAGACCAGCAAGAGCTTTCCGGGCTGCCACCTTCCGTGTGGGACAAGGAGCCGGACGTTTGCCTTTTCGGGAACAGGCTCTGCCGAGGATGCGCACCGTGAGATGTTCCTTCTCTGGGCAAGCACAGATCCCAAAACCTGTTGTGCCTGTGAATAGGCTGCAGGGGGAAGGTGAAGACCAGCACCAGCTTTCCGGGCTGCCACCTTCCGTGTGGGACAAGGAGCCGGACGTTTGCCTTTTCGGGAACAGGCTCTGCCGAGGATGCGCACCGTGAGATGTTCCTTCTCTGGGCAAGCACAGATCCCAAAACCTGTTGTGCCTGTGAATAGGCTGCAGGGGGAAGGTGAAGACCAGCACCAGCTTTCAGGGCTGCCACCTTCCGTGTGGGACAAGGAGCCGGACGTTTGCCTTTTCGGGAACAGGCTCTGCCGAGGATGCGCACCGTGAGATGTTCCTTCTCTGGGCAAGCACAGATCCCAAAACCTGTTGTGCCTGTGAATAGGCTGCACGGGGAAGGTGAAGACCAGCAAGAGCTTTCAGGGCTGCCACCTTCCGTGTGGGACAAGGAGCCGGACGTTTGCCTTTTCGGGAACAGGCTCTGCCGAGGATGCGCACCGTGAGAGATTGCGTCTTTGGGAAAGCAGAGATTCCCAGTGCGGTTGTGCCTGTGAATACGCTGCACGGGGAAGGTGAAGACCAGCAACAGCTTTCAGGGCTGCCACCTTCCGTGTGGGACAAGGAGCCGGACATTTGCCTTTTCAGGAACAGGCTCTGCCGAGGATGCGCACCATGAGATGTTCCTTCTCTGGGCAAGCACAGATCCCAAAACCTGTTGTGCCTGTGAATAGGCTGCACGGGGAAGGTGAAGACCAGCAACAGCTTTCAGGGCTGCCACCTTCCGTGTGGGACCAGGAGCCGGACATTTGCCTTTTCGGGAACAGGCTCTGCCGAGGATGCGCACCGTGAGATGTTCCTTCTCTGGGCAAGCACAGATCCCCAAACCTGTTGTGCCTGTGAATAGGCTGCAGGGGGAAGGTGGAGACCAGCACCAGCTTTCAGGGCTGCCACCTTCCGTGTGGGACCAGGAGCCGGACATTTGCCTTTTCGGGAACAGGCTCTGCCGAGGATGCGCACCGTGAGAGATTGCGTCTTTGGGAAAGCAGAGATTCCCCGTGCGGTTGTGCCTGTGAATAGGCTGCAGGGGGAAGGTGGAGACCAGCACCAGCTTTCCGGGCTGCCACCTTCCGTGTGGGACAAGGAGCCGGACGTTTGCCTTTTCGGGAACAGGCTCTGCCGAGGATGCGCACCGTGAGATGTTCCTTCTCTGGGCAAGCACAGATCCCAAACCCTGTTGTGCCTGTGAATAGGCTGCACGGGGAAGGTGAAGACCAGCAAGAGCTTTCCGGGCTGCCACCTTCCGTGTGGGACAAGGAGCCGGACGTTTGCCTTTTCGGGAACAGGCTCTGCCGAGGATGCGCACCGTGAGATGTTCCTTCTCTGGGCAAGCACAGATCCCAAAACCTGTTGTGCCTGTGAATAGGCTGCACGGGGAAGGTGAAGACCAGCAAGAGCTTTCCGGGCTGCCACCTTCCGTGTGGGACAAGGAGCCGGACGTTTGCCTTTTCGGGAACAGGCTCTGCCGAGGATGCGCACCGTGAGAGATTGCGTCTTTGGGAAAGCAGAGATTCCCAGTGCGGTTGTGCCTGTGAATACGCTGCACGGGGAAGGTGAAGACCAGCAAGAGCTTTCAGGGCTGCCACCTTCCGTGTGGGACAAGGAGCCGGACATTTGCCTTTTCGGGAACAGGCTCTGCCAAGGATGCGCACCGTGAGATGTTCCTTCTCTGGGCAAGCACAGATCCCAAAACCTGTTGTGCCTGTGAATAGGCTGCAGGGGGAAGGTGAAGACCAGCAAGAGCTTTCCGGGCTGCCACCTTCCGTGTGGGACAAGGAGCCGGACGTTTGCCTTTTCGGGAAAAGGCTCTGCCGAGGATGCGCACCGTGAGATGTTCCTTCTCTGGGCAAGCACAGATCCCAAAACCTGTTGTGCCTGTGAATAGGCTGCACGGGGAAGGTGAAGACCAGCAACAGCTTTCAGGGCTGCCACCTTCCGTGTGGGACAAGGAGCCGGACGTTTGCCTTTTCGGGAACAGGCTCTGCCGAGGATGCGCACCGTGAGATGTTCCTTCTCTGGGCAAGCACAGATCCCAAAACCTGTTGTGCCTGTGAATAGGCTGCACGGGGAAGGTGGAGACCAGCAACAGCTTTCAGGGCTGCCACCTTCCGTGTGGGACAAGGAGCCGGACGTTTGCCTTTTCGGGAACAGGCTCTGCCGAGGATGCGCACCGTGAGATTTGCATCTTTGGGAAAGCAGAGATTCCCAGTGCGGTTGTGCCTGTGAATAGGCTGCAGGGGGAAGGTGAAGACCAGCAACAGCTTTCAGGGCTGCCACCTTCCGTGTGGGACCAGGAGCCGGACGTTTGCCTTTTCGGGAACAGGCTCTGCCGAGGATGCGCACCGTGAGATGTTCCTTCTCTGGGCAAGCACAGATCCCAAAACCTGTTGTGCCTGTGACTAGGGTGCACGGGGAAGGTGAAGACCAGCAACAGCTTTCCGGGCTGCCACCTTCCGTGTGGGACAAGGAGCCGGACTTTTGCCTTTTCGGGAACAGGCTCTGCCGAGGGTGCGCACCGTGAGAGATTGCGTTTTTGGGAAAGCAGAGATTCCCAGTGCGGTTGTGCCTGTGAATAGGCTGCAGGGGGAAGGTGAAGACCAGCAAGAGCTTTCAGGGCTGCCCCCTTCCGTGTGGGACAAGGAGCCGGACGTTTGCCTTTTCGGGAACAGGCTCTGCCGAGGATGCGCACCGTGAGATGTTCCTTCTCTGGGCAAGCACAGATCCCAAAACCTGTTGTGCCTGTGAATAGGCTGCAGGGGGAAGGTGAAGACCAGCAAGAGCTTTCCGGGCTGCCACCTTCCGTGTGGGACAAGGAGCCGGACGTTTGCCTTTTCGGGAACAGGCTCTGCCGAGGATGCGCACCGTGAGATGTTCCTTCTCTGGGCAAGCACAGATCCCAAAACCTGTTGTGCCTGTGAATAGGCTGCACGGGGAAGGTGAAGACCAGCAAGAGCTTTCAGGGCTGCCACCTTCCGTGTGGGACAAGGAGCCGGACGTTTGCCTTTTCGGGAACAGGCTCTGCCGAGGATGCGCACCGTGAGAGATTGCGTCTTTGGGAAAGCAGAGATTCCCAGTGCGGTTGTGCCTGTGAATACGCTGCACGGGGAAGGTGAAGACCAGCAACAGCTTTCAGGGCTGCCACCTTCCGTGTGGGACAAGGAGACGGACGTTTGCCTTTTCAGGAACAGGCTCTGCCGAGGATGCGCACCATGAGATGTTCCTTCTCTGGGCAAGCACAGATCCCAAAACCTGTTGTGCCTGTGAATAGGCTGCACGGGGAAGGTGGAGACCAGCAACAGCTTTCCGGGCTGCCACCTTCCGTGTGGGACAAGGAGCCGGACGTTTGCCTTTTCGGGAACAGGCTCTGCCGAGGATGCGCACCGTGAGAGATTGCGTCTTTGGGAAAGCAGAGATTCCCAGTGCGGTTGTGCCTGTGAATACGCTGCACGGGGAAGGTGAAGACCAGCAAGAGCTTTCAGGGCTGCCACCTTCCGTGTGGGACAAGGAGCCGGACATTTGCCTTTTCGGGAACAGGCTCTGCCGAGGATGCGCACCGTGAGATGTTCCTTCTCTGGGCAAGCACAGATCCCAAAACCTGTTGTGCCTGTGAATAGGCTGCAGGGGGAAGGTGAAGACCAGCAAGAGCTTTCCGGGCTGCCACCTTCCGTGTGGGACAAGGAGCCGGACGTTTGCCTTTTCGGGAACAGGCTCTGCCGAGGATGCGCACCGTGAGATGTTCCTTCTCTGGGCAAGCACAGATCCCAAAACCTGTTGTGCCTGTGAATAGGCTGCACGGGGAAGGTGAAGACCAGCAACAGCTTTCAGGGCTGCCACCTTCCGTGTGGGACAAGGAGCCGGACGTTTGCCTTTTCGGGAACAGGCTCTGCCGAGGATGCGCACCGTGAGATGTTCCTTCTCTGGGCAAGCACAGATCCCAAAACCTGTTGTGCCTGTGAATAGGCTGCACGGGGAAGGTGAAGACCAGCAAGAGCTTTCCGGGCTGCCACCTTCCGTGTGGGACCAGGAGCCGGACGTTTGCCTTTTCGGGAACAGGCTCTGCCGAGGATGCGCACCGTGAGATGTTCCTTCTCTGGGCAAGCACAGATCCCAAAACCTGTTGTGCCTGTGAATAGCCTGCAGGGGGAAGGTGGAGACCAGCACCAGCTTTCCGGGCTGCCACCTTCCGTGTGGGACCAGGAGCCGGACGTCTGCCTTTTCGGGAACAGGCTCTGCCGAGGATGCGCACCGTGAGATGTTCCTTCTCTGGGCAAGCACAGATCCCAAAACCTGTTGTGCCTGTGAATAGGCTGCACGGGGAAGGTGAAGACCAGCAAGAGCTTTCCGGGCTGCCACCTTCCGTGTGGGACAAGGAGCCGGACGTTTGCCTTTTCGGGAACAGGCTCTGCCGAGGATGCGCACCGTGAGATGTTCCTTCTCTGGGCAAGCACAGATCCCAAAACCTGTTGTGCCTGTGAATAGGCTGCACAGGGAAGGTGGAGACCAGCAACAGCTTTCAGGGCTGCCACCTTCCGTGTGGGACAAGGAGCCGGATGTTTGCCTTTTCGGGAACAGGCTCTGCCGAGGATGCGCACCGTGAGATTTGCGTCTTTGGGAAAGCAGAGATTCCCAGTGCGGTTGTGCCTGTGAATACGCTGCACGGGGAAGGTGGAGACCAGCAAGAGCTTTCAGGGCTGCCACCTTCCGTGTGGGACAAGGAGCCGGACATTAGCCTTTTCGGGAACAGGCTCTGCCGAGGATGCGCACCGTGAGATGTTCCTTCTCTGGGCAAGCACAGATCCCAAAACCTGTTGTGCCTGTGAATAGGCTGCACGGGGAAGGTGGAGACCAGCAACAGCTTTCAGGGCTGCCACCTTCCGTGTGGGACAAGGAGCCGGACGTTTGCCTTTTCGGGAACAGGCTCTGCCGAGGATGCGCACCGTGAGATTTGCATCTTTGGGAAAGCAGAGATTCCCAGTGCGGTTGTGCCTGTGAATAGGCTGCAGGGGGAAGGTGAAGACCAGCAACAGCTTTCAGGGCTGCCACCTTCCGTGTGGGACCAGGAGCCGGACGTTTGCCTTTTCGGGAACAGGCTCTGCCGAGGATGCGCACCGTGAGATGTTCCTTCTCTGGGCAAGCACAGATCCCAAAACCTGTTGTGCCTGTGACTAGGGTGCACGGGGAAGGTGAAGACCAGCAACAGCTTTCCGGGCTGCCACCTTCCGTGTGGGACAAGGAGCCGGACTTTTGCCTTTTCGGGAACAGGCTCTGCCGAGGGTGCGCACCGTGAGAGATTGCGTTTTTGGGAAAGCAGAGATTCCCAGTGCGGTTGTGCCTGTGACTAGGCTGCAGGGGGAAGGTGAAGACCAGCAAGAGCTTTCAGGGCTGCCCCCTTCCGTGTGGGACAAGGAGCCGGACGTTTGCCTTTTCGGGAACAGGCTCTGCCGAGGATGCGCACCGTGAGATGTTCCTTCTCTGGGCAAGCACAGATCCCAAAACCTGTTGTGCCTGTGAATAGGCTGCAGGGGGAAGGTGAAGACCAGCAAGAGCTTTCAGGGCTGCCACCTTCCGTGTGGGACCAGGAGCCGGACATTTGCCTTTTCGGGAACAGGCTCTGCCAAGGATGCGCACCGTGAGATGTTCCTTCTCTGGGCAAGCACAGATCCCAAAACCTGTTGTGCCTGTGAATAGGCTGCAGGGGGAAGGTGAAGACCAGCAACAGCTTTCAGGGCTGCCACCTTCCGTGTGGGACCAGGAGCCGGACGTTTGCCTTTTCGGGAACAGGCTCTGCCGAGGATGCGCACCGTGAGAGATTGCGTCTTTGGGAAAGCAGAGATTCCCAGTGCGGTTGTGCCTGTGAATACGCTGCACGGGGAAGGTGAAGACCAGCAAGAGCTTTCAGGGCTGCCACCTTCCGTGTGGGACAAGGAGCCGGACGTTTGCCTTTTCGGGAACAGGCTCTGCCGAGGATGCGCACCGTGAGATGTTCCTTCTCTGGGCAAGCACAGATCCCAAAACCTGTTGTGCCTGTGAATAGGCTGCAGGGGGAAGGTGGAGACCAGCAACAGCTTTCAGGGCTGCCACCTTCCGTGTGGGACAAGGAGCCGGACGTTTGCCTTTTCGGGAACAGGCTCTGCCGAGGATGCGCACCGTGAGATTTGCATCTTTGGGAAAGCAGAGATTCCCCGTGCGGTTGTGCCTGTGAATAGGCTGCAGGGGGAAGGTGAAGACCAGCAAGAGCTTTCAGGGCTGCCACCTTCCGTGTGGGACCAGGAGCCGGACATTTGCCTTTTCGGGAACAGGCTCTGCCGAGGATGCGCACCGTGAGATGTTCCTTCTCTGGGCAAGCACAGATCCCAAAACCTGTTGTGCCTGTGAATAGGCTGCAGGGGGAAGGTGGAGACCAGCACCAGCTTTCCGGGCTGCCACCTTCCGTGTGGGACAAGGAGCCGGACGTTTGCCTTTTCGGGAACAGGCTCTGCCGAGGATGCGCACCGTGAGATGTTCCTTCTCTGGGCAAGCACAGATCCCAAACCCTGTTGTGCCTGTGAATAGGCTGCAGGGGGAAGGTGAAGACCAGCAACAGCTTTCAGGGCTGCCCCCTTCCGTGTGGGACAAGGAGCCGGACGTTTGCCTTTTCGGGAACAGGCTCTGCCGAGGATGCGCACCGTGAGATGTTCCTTCTCTGGGCAAGCACAGATCCCAAAACCTGTTGTGCCTGTGAATAGGCTGCACGGGGAAGGTGAAGACCAGCAAGAGCTTTCAGGGCTGCCACCTTCCGTGTGGGACAAGGAGCCGGACGTTTGCCTTTTCGGGAACAGGCTCTGCCGAGGATGCGCACCGTGAGAGATTGCGTCTTTGGGAAAGCAGAGATTCCCAGTGCGGTTGTGCCTGTGAATACGCTGCACGGGGAAGGTGAAGACCAGCAAGAGCTTTCAGGGCTGCCACCTTCCGTGTGGGACAAGGAGCCGGACATTTGCCTTTTCGGGAACAGGCTCTGCCAAGGATGCGCACCGTGAGATGTTCCTTCTCTGGGCAAGCACAGATCCCAAAACCTGTTGTGCCTGTGACTAGGCTGCAGGGGGAAGGTGAAGACCAGCAACAGCTTTCAGGGCTGCCACCTTCCGTGTGGGACAAGGAGCCGGACGTTTGCCTTTTCGGGAACAGGCTCTGCCGAGGATGCGCACCGTGAGATGTTCCTTCTCTGGGCAAGCACAGATCCCAAAACCTGTTGTGCCTGTGAATAGGCTGCAGGGGGAAGGTGAAGACCAGCAAGAGCTTTCCGGGCTGCCACCTTCCGTGTGGGACCAGGAGCCGGACATTTGCCTTTTGGGAACAGGCTCTGCCGAGGATGCGCACCGTGAGATGTTCCTTCTCTGGGCAAGCACAGATCCCAAAACCTGTTGTGCCTGTGAATAGGCTGCACGGGGAAGGTGGAGACCAGCACCAGCTTTCAGGGCTGCCCCCTTCCGTGTGGGACAAGGAGCCGGACGTTTGCCTTTTCAGGAACAGGCTCTGCCGAGGATGCGCACCGTGAGATGTTCCTTCTCTGGGCAAGCACAGATCCCAAAACCTGTTGTGCCTGTGAATAGGCTGCACGGGGAAGGTGAAGACCAGCAACAGCTTTCAGGGCTGCCACCTTCCGTGTGGGACCAGGAGCCGGACATTTGCCTTTTCGGGAACAGGCTCTGCCGAGGATGCGCACCGTGAGATGTTCCTTCTCTGGGCAAGCACAGATCCCAAAACCTGTTGTGCCTGTGAATAGGCTGCACGGGGAAGGTGGAGACCAGCAACAGCTTTCAGGGCTGCCCCCTTCCGTGTGGGACAAGGAGCCGGACGTTTGCCTTTTCGGGAACAGGCTCTGCCGAGGATGCGCACCGTGAGAGATTGTGTCTTTGGGAAAGCAGAGATTCCCAGTGCGGTTGTGCCTGTGAATACGCTGCACGGGGAAGGTGAAGACCAGCAAGAGCTTTCAGGGCTGCCACCTTCCGTGTGGGACCAGGAGCCGGACATTTGCCTTTTCGGGAACAGGCTCTGCCGAGGATGCGCACCGTGAGATGTTCCTTCTCTGGGCAAGCACAGATCCCAAAACCTGTTGTGCCTGTGAATAGGCTGCAGGGGGAAGGTGGAGACCAGCACCAGCTTTCCGGGCTGCCACCTTCCGTGTGGGACAAGGAGCCGGACGTTTGCCTTTTCGGGAACAGGCTCTGCCGAGGATGCGCACCGTGAGATGTTCCTTCTCTGGGCAAGCACAGATCCCAAACCCTGTTGTGCCTGTGAATAGGCTGCAGGGGGAAGGTGAAGACCAGCAACAGCTTTCAGGGCTGCCACCTTCCGTGTGGGACAAGGAGCCGGACGTTTGCCTTTTCGGGAACAGGCTCTGCCGAGGATGCGCACCGTGAGATGTTCCTTCTCTGGGCAAGCACAGATCCCAAAACCTGTTGTGCCTGTGAATAGGCTGCACGGGGAAGGTGAAGACCAGCAAGAGCTTTCCGGGCTGCCACCTTCCGTGTGGGACCAGGAGCCGGACATTTGCCTTTTCGGGAACAGGCTCTGCCGAGGATGCGCACCGTGAGATGTTCCTTCTCTGGGCAAGCACAGAGTCCAAAACCTGTTGTGCCTGTGAATAGGCTGCAGGGGGAAGGTGAAGACCAGCACCAGCTTTCCGGGCTGCCACCTTCCGTGTGGGACAAGGAGCCGGACGTTTGCCTTTTCGGGAACAGGCTCTGCCGAGGATGCGCACCGTGAGATGTTCCTTCTCTGGGCAAGCACAGATCCCAAACCCTGTTGTGCCTGTGAATAGGCTGCAGGGGGAAGGTGAAGACCAGCAAGAGCTTTCAGGGCTGCCACCTTCCGTGTGGGACAAGGAGCCGGACGTTTGCCTTTTCGGGAACAGGCTCTGCCGAGGATGCGCACCGTGAGATGTTCCTTCTCTGGGCAAGCACAGATCCCAAACCCTGTTGTGCCTGTGACTAGGCTGCAGGGGGAAGGTGAAGACCAGCACCAGCTTTCAGGGCTGCCACCTTCCGTGTGGGACAAGGAGCCGGACGTTTGCCTTTTCGGGAACAGGCTCTGCCGAGGATGCGCACCGTGAGAGATTGCGTCTTTGGGAAAGCAGAGATTCACAGTGCGGATGTGCCTGTGAATACGCTGCACGGGGAAGGTGAAGACCAGCAAGAGCTTTCAGGTCTGCCACCTTCCGTGTGGGACAAGGAGCCGGACGTTTGCCTTTTCGGGAACAGGCTCTGCCGAGGATGCGCACCGTGAGAGATTGCGTCTTTGGGAAAGCAGAGATTCCCCGTGCGGTTGTGCCTGTGAATAGGCTGCAGGGGGAAGGTGAAGACCAGCAACAGCTTTCAGGGCTGCCACCTTCCGTGTGGGACCAGGAGCCGGACGTTTGCCTTTTCGGGAACAGGCTCTGCCGAGGATGCGCACCGTGAGATGTTCCTTCTCTGGGCAAGCACAGATCCCAAAACCTGTTGTGCCTGTGACTAGGGTGCACGGGGAAGGTGAAGACCAGCAAGAGCTTTCCGGGCTGCCCCCTTCCGTGTGGGACAAGGAGCCGGACTTTTGCCTTTTCGGGAACAGGCTCTGCCGAGGATGCGCACCGTGAGATGTTCCTTCTCTGGGCAAGCACAGATCCCAAAACCTGTTGTGCCTGTGAATAGGCTGCACGGGGAAGGTGAAGACCAGCAACAGCTTTCAGGGCTGCCACCTTCCGTGTGGGACCAGGAGCCGGACGTTTGCCTTTTCGGGAACAGGCTCTGCCGAGGATGCGCACCGTGAGATGTTCCTTCTCTGGGCAAGCACAGATCCCAAAACCTGTTGTGCCTGTGACTAGGGTGCACGGGGAAGGTGAAGACCAGCAACAGCTTTCCGGGCTGCCCCCTTCCGTGTGGGACAAGGAGCCGGACTTTTGCCTTTTCGGGAACAGGCTCTGCCGAGGATGCGCACCGTGAGATGTTCCTTCTCTGGGCAAGCACAGATCCCAAAACCTGTTGTGCCTGTGACTAGGCTGCAGGGGGAAGGTGAAGACCAGCAAGAGCTTTCCGGGCTGCCACCTTCCGTGTGGGACAAGGAGCCGGACGTTTGCCTTTTCGGGAACAGGCTCTGCCGAGGATGCGCACCGTGAGATGTTCCTTCTCTGGGCAAGCACAGATCCCAAAACCTGTTGTGCCTGTGAATAGGCTGCACGGGGAAGGTGAAGACCAGCACCAGCTTTCAGGGCTGCCACCTTCCGTGTGGGACAAGGAGCCGGACGTTTGCCTTTTCGGGAACAGGCTCTGCCGAGGATGCGCACCGTGAGAGATTGCGTCTTTGGGAAAGCAGAGATTCCCAGTGCGGTTGTGCCTGTGAATAGGCTGCACGGGGAAGGTGAAGACCAGCAACAGCTTTCAGGGCTGCCACCTTCCGTGTTGGACAAGGAGCCGGACATTTGCCTTTTCAGGAACAGGCTCTGCCGAGTATGCGCACCATGAGATGTTCCTTCTCTGGGCAAGCACAGATCCCAAAACCTGTTGTGCCTGTGAATAGGCTGCACGGGGAAGGTGAAGACCAGCACCAGCTTTCCGGGCTGCCACCTTCCGTGTGGGACCAGGAGCCGGACATTTGCCTTTTCGGGAACAGGCTCTGCCGAGGATGCGCACCGTGAGATGTTCCTTCTCTGGGCAAGCACAGATCCCAAAACCTGCTGTGCCTGTGAATAGGCTGCACGGGGAAGGTGGAGACCAGCAACAGCTTTCAGGGCTGCCCCCTTCCGTGTGGGACAAGGAGCCGGACGTTTGCCTTTTCGGGAACAGGCTCTGCCGAGGATGCGCACCGTGAGAGATTGTGTCTTTGGGAAAGCAGAGATTCCCAGTGCGGTTGTGCCTGTGAATACGCTGCACGGGGAAGGTGAAGACCAGCACCAGCTTTCCGGGCTGCCACCTTCCGTGTGGGACAAGGAGCCGGACGTTTGCCTTTTCGGGAACAGGCTCTGCCGAGGATGCGCACCGTGAGATGTTCCTTCTCTGGGCAAGCACAGATCCCAAACCCTGTTGTGCCTGTGAATAGGCTGCAGGGGGAAGGTGAAGACCAGCAAGAGCTATCAGGGCTGCCCCCTTCCGTGTGGGACAAGGAGCCGGACGTTTGCCTTTTCGGGAACAGGCTCTGCCGAGGATGCGCACCGTGAGAGATTGCGTCTTTGGGAAAGCAGAGATTCCCAGTGCGGTTGTGCCTGTGAATACGCTGCACGGGGAAGGTGAAGACCAGCAAGAGCTTTCAGGGCTGCCACCTTCCGTGTGGGACAAGGAGCCGGACTTTTGCCTTTTCGGGAACAGGCTCTGCCAAGGATGCGCACCGTGAGATGTTCCTTCTCTGGGCAAGCACAGATCCCAAAACCTGTTGTGCCTGTGACTAGGCTGCAGGGGGAAGGTGAAGACCAGCAACAGCTTTCAGGGCTGCCACCTTCCGTGTGGGACAAGGAGCCGGACGTTTGCCTTTTCGGGAACAGGCTCTGCCGAGGATGCGCACCGTGAGAGATTGCGTCTTTGGGAAAGCAGAGATTCCCAGTGCGGTTGTGCCTGTGAATAGGCTGCAGGGGGAAGGTGAAGACCAGCAACAGCTTTCAGGGCTGCCACCTTCCGTGTGGGACCAGGAGCCGGACGTTTGCCTTTTCGGGAACAGGCTCTGCCGAGGATGCGCACCGTGAGATGTTCCTTCTCTGGGCAAGCACAGATCCCAAAACCTGTTGTGCCTGTGACTAGGCTGCACGGGGAAGGTGAAGACCAGCAACAGCTTTCCGGGCTGCCCCCTTCCGTGTGGGACAAGGAGCCGGACGTTTGCCTTTTCGGGAACAGGCTCTGCCGAGGATGCGCACCGTGAGATGTTCCTTCTCTGGGCAAGCACAGATCCCAAAACCTGTTGTGCCTGTGAATAGGCTGCACGGGGAAGGTGAAGACCAGCAAGAGCTTTCCGGGCTGCCACCTTCCGTGTGGGACAAGGAGCCGGACGTTTGCCTTTTCGGGAACAGGCTCTGCCGAGGATGCGCACCGTGAGATGTTCCTTCTCTGGGCAAGCACAGAGTCCAAAACCTGTTGTGCCTGTGAATAGGCTGCAGGGGGAAGGTGAAGACCAGCACCAGCTTTCCGGGCTGCCACCTTCCGTGTGGGACAAGGAGCCGGACGTTTGCCTTTTCGGGAACAGGCTCTGCCGAGGATGCGCACCGTGAGATGTTCCTTCTCTGGGCAAGCACAGATCCCAAAACCTGTTGTGCCTGTGAATAGGCTGCAGGGGGAAGGTGAAGACCAGCACCAGCTTTCAGGGCTGCCCCCTTCCGTGTGGGACAAGGAGCCGGACGTTTGCCTTTTCGGGAACAGGCTCTGCCGAGGATGCGCACCGTGAGAGATTGTGTCTTTGGGAAAGCAGAGATTCCCAGTGCGGTTGTGCCTGTGAATAGGCTGCACGGGGAAGGTGAAGACCAGCAACAGCTTTCAGGGCTGCCACCTTCCGTGTGGGACCAGGAGCCGGACATTTGCCTTTTTGGGAACAGGCTCTGCCGAGGATGCGCACCGTGAGATGTTCCTTCTCTGGGCAAGCACAGATCCCAAAACCTGTTGTGCCTGTGAATAGGCTGCACGGGGAAGGTGGAGACCAGCACCAGCTTTCCGGGCTGCCACCTTCCGTGTGGGACAAGGAGCCGGACGTTTGCCTTTTCGGGAACAGGCTCTGCCGAGGATGCGCACCGTGAGATGTTCCTTCTCTGGGCAAGCACAGATCCCAAACCCTGTTGTGCCTGTGAATAGGCTGCAGGGGGAAGGTGAAGACCAGCAAGAGCTATCAGGGCTGCCCCCTTCCGTGTGGGACAAGGAGCCGGACGTTTGCCTTTTCGGGAACAGGCTCTGCCGAGGATGCGCACCGTGAGAGATTGCGTCTTTGGGAAAGCAGAGATTCCCAGTGCGGTTGTGCCTGTGAATACGCTGCACGGGGAAGGTGAAGACCAGCAAGAGCTTTCAGGGCTGCCACCTTCCGTGTGGGACCAGGAGCCGGACGTTTGCCTTTTCGGGAACAGGCTCTGCTGAGGATGCGCACCGTGAGATGTTCCTTCTCTGGGCAAGCACAGATCCCAAAACCTGTTGTGCCTGTGAATAGGCTGCACGGGGAAGGTGGAGACCAGCAACAGCTTTCAGGGCTGCCACCTTCCGTGTGGGACAAGGAGCCGGACGTTTGCCTTTTCGGGAACAGGCTCTGCCGAGGATGCGCACCGTGAGATGTTCCTTCTCTGGGCAAGCACAGATCCCAAAACCTGTTGTGCCTGTGAATAGGCTGCAGGGGGAAGGTGAAGACCAGCAAGAGCTTTCAGGGCTGCCCCCTTCCGTGTGGGACAAGGAGCCGGACGTTTGCCTTTTCGGGAACAGGCTCTGCCGAGGATGCGCACCGTGAGATGTTCCTTCTCTGGGCAAGCACAGATCCCAAAAGCTGTTGTGCCTGTGAATAGGCTGCAGGGGGAAGGTGAAGACCAGCACCAGCTTTCCGGGCTGCCCCCTTCCGTGTGGGACAAGGAGCCGGACGTTTGCCTTTTCGGGAACAGGCTCTGCCGAGGATGCGCACCGTGAGATGTTCCTTCTCTGGGCAAGCACAGATCCCAAACCCTGTTGTACCTGTGAATAGGCTGCAGGGGGAAGGTGAAGACCAGCAAGAGCTTTCCGGGCTGCCACCTTCCGTGTGGGACAAGGAGCCGGACGTTTGCCTTTTCGGGAACAGGCTCTGCCGAGGATGCGCACCGTGAGATGTTCCTTCTCTGGGCAAGCACAGATCCCAAAACCTGTTGTGCCTGTGAATAGGCTGCACGGGGAAGGTGAAGACCAGCAACAGCTTTCAGGGCTGCCACCTTCCGTGTGGGACAAGGAGCCGGACGTTTGCCTTTTCGGGAACAGGCTCTGCCGAGGATGCGCACCGTGAGAGATTGCGTCTTTGGGAAAGCAGAGATTCCCAGTGCGGTTGTGCCTGTGAATACGCTGCACGGGGAAGGTGAAGACCAGCAACAGCTTTCAGGGCTGCCACCTTCCGTGTGGGACCAGGAGCCGGACGTTTGCCTTTTCGGGAACAGGCTCTGCCGAGGATGCGCACCGTGAGATGTTCCTTCTCTGGGCAAGCACAGATCGCACAACCTGTTGTGCCTGTGACTAGGCTGCAGGGGGAAGGTGAAGACCAGCAACAGCTTTCAGGGCTGCCACCTTCCGTGTGGGACAAGGAGCCGGACGTTTGCCTTTTCGGGAACAGGCTCTGCCGAGGATGCGCACCGTGAGAGATTGCGTCTTTGGGAAAGCAGAGATTCCCAGTGCGGTTGTGCCTGTGAATAGGCTGCACGGGGAAGGTGAAGACCAGCAAGAGCTTTCAGGGCTGCCACCTTCCGTGTGGGACCAGGAGCCGGACTTTTGCCTTTTCGGGAACAGGCTCTGCCGAGGATGCGCACCGTGAGATGTTCCTTCTCTGGGCAAGCACAGATCCCAAAACCTGTTGTGCCTGTGAATAGGCTGCACGGGGAAGGTGGAGACCAGCAACAGCTTTCAGGGCTGCCACCTTCCGTGTGGGACAAGGAGCCGGACGTTTGCCTTTTCGGGAACAGGCTCTGCCGAGGATGCGCACCGTGAGAGATTGCGTCTTTGGGAAAGCAGAGATTCCCAGTGCGGTTGTGCCTGTGAATACGCTGCACGGGGAAGGTGAAGACCAGCAACAGCTTTCAGGGCTGCCGCCTTCCGTGTGGGACAAGGAGCCGGACGTTTGCCTTTTCGGGAACAGGCTCTGCCGAGGATGCGCACCGTGAGATGTTCCTTCTCTGGGCAAGCACAGATCCCAAAAGCTGTTGTGCCTGTGACTAGGCTGCACGGGGAAGGTGGAGACCAGCAACAGCTTTCAGGGCTGCCACCTTCCGTGTGGGACCAGGAGCCGGACGTTTGCCTTTTCGGGAACAGGCTCTGCCGAGGATGCGCACCGTGAGAGATTGCGGCTTTGGGAAAGCAGAGATTCCCAGTGCGGATGTGCCTGTGAATACGCTGCACGGGGAAGGTGAAGACCAGCAAGAGCTTTCAGGTCTGCCCCCTTCCGTGTGGGACAAGGAGCCGGACGTTTGCCTTTTCGGGAACAGGCTCTGCCGAGGATGCGCACCGTGAGAGATTGCGTCTTTGGGAAAGCAGAGATTCCCCGTGCGGTTGTGCCTGTGAATAGGCTGCAGGGGGAAGGTGAAGACCAGCAACAGCTTTCAGGGCTGCCACCTTCCGTGTGGGACCAGGAGCCGGACGTTTGCCTTTTCGGGAACAGGCTCTGCCGAGGATGCGCACCGTGAGATGTTCCTTCTCTGGGCAAGCACAGATCCCAAAACCTGTTGTGCCTGTGACTAGGGTGCACGGGGAAGGTGAAGACCAGCAACAGCTTTCCGGGCTGCCACCTTCCGTGTGGGACAAGGAGCCGGACTTTTGCCTTTTCGGGAACAGGCTCTGCCGAGGGTGCGCACCGTGAGAGATTGCGTTTTTGGGAAAGCAGAGATTCCCAGTGCGGTTGTGCCTGTGAATAGGCTGCACGGGGAAGGTGAAGACCAGCACCAGCTTTCAGGGCTGCCACCTTCCGTGTGGGACAAGGAGCCGGGCGTTTGCCTTTTCGGGAACAGGCTCTGCCGAGGATGCGCACCGTGAGATGTTCCTTCTCTGGGCAAGCACAGATCCCAAAACCTGTTGTGCCTGTGAATAGGCTGCAGGGGGAAGGTGAAGACCAGCAACAGCTTTCAGGGCTGCCCCCTTCCGTGTGGGACAAGGAGCCGGACGTTTGCCTTTTCGGGAACAGGCTCTGCCGAGGATGCGCACCGTGAGATGTTCCTTCTCTGGGCAAGCACAGATCCCAAAACCTGTTGTGCCTGTGAATAGGCTGCACGGGGAAGGTGAAGACCAGCAAGAGCTTTCCGGGCTGCCACCTTCCGTGTGGGACAAGGAGCCGGACGTTTGCCTTTTCGGGAACAGGCTCTGCCGAGGATGCGCACCGTGAGATGTTCCTTCTCTGGGCAAGCACAGATCCCAAAACCTGTTGTGCCTGTGAATAGGCTGCAGGGGGAAGGTGAAGACCAGCACCAGCTTTCCGGGCTGCCACCTTCCGTGTGGGACAAGGAGCCGGACGTTTGCCTTTTCGGGAACAGGCTCTGCCGAGGATGCGCACCGTGAGATGTTCCTTCTCTGGGCAAGCACAGATCCCAAAACCTGTTGTGCCTGTGAATAGGCTGCAGGGGGAAGGTGAAGACCAGCACCAGCTTTCAGGGCTGCCACCTTCCGTGTGGGACAAGGAGCCGGACGTTTGCCTTTTCGGGAACAGGCTCTGCCGAGGATGCGCACCGTGAGATGTTCCTTCTCTGGGCAAGCACAGATCCCAAAACCTGTTGTGCCTGTGAATAGGCTGCACGGGGAAGGTGAAGACCAGCAAGAGCTTTCAGGGCTGCCACCTTCCGTGTGGGACAAGGAGCCGGACGTTTGCCTTTTCGGGAACAGGCTCTGCCGAGGATGCGCACCGTGAGAGATTGCGTCTTTGGGAAAGCAGAGATTCCCCGTGCGGTTGTGCCTGTGAATAGGCTGCAGGGGGAAGGTGGAGACCAGCACCAGCTTTCCGGGCTGCCACCTTCCGTGTGGGACAAGGAGCCGGACGTTTGCTTTTCGGGAACAGGCTCTGCCGAGGATGCGCACCGTGAGATGTTCCTTCTCTGGGCAAGCACAGATCCCAAACCCTGTTGTGCCTGTGAATAGGCTGCACGGGGAAGGTGAAGACCAGCAAGAGCTTTCCGGGCTGCCACCTTCCGTGTGGGACAAGGAGCCGGACGTTTGCCTTTTCGGGAACAGGCTCTGCCGAGGATGCGCACCGTGAGATGTTCCTTCTCTGGGCAAGCACAGATCCCAAAACCTGTTGTGCCTGTGAATAGGCTGCAGGGGGAAGGTGAAGACCAGCACCAGCTTTCCGGGCTGCCACCTTCCGTGTGGGACAAGGAGCCGGACGTTTGCCTTTTCGGGAACAGGCTCTGCCGAGGATGCGCACCGTGAGAGATTGCGTCTTTGGGAAAGCAGAGATTCCCAGTGCGGTTGTGCCTGTGAATACGCTGCACGGGGAAGGTGAAGACCAGCAAGAGCTTTCAGGGCTGCCACCTTCCGTGTGGGACAAGGAGCCGGACATTTGCCTTTTCGGGAACAGGCTCTGCCAAGGATGCGCACCGTGAGATGTTCCTTCTCTGGGCAAGCACAGATCCCAAAACCTGTTGTGCCTGTGAATAGGCTGCAGGGGGAAGGTGAAGACCAGCAAGAGCTTTCCGGGCTGCCACCTTCCGTGTGGGACAAGGAGCCGGACGTTTGCCTTTTCGGGAAAAGGCTCTGCCGAGGATGCGCACCGTGAGATGTTCCTTCTCTGGGCAAGCACAGATCCCAAAACCTGTTGTGCCTGTGAATAGGCTGCACGGGGAAGGTGAAGACCAGCAACAGCTTTCAGGGCTGCCACCTTCCGTGTGGGACAAGGAGCCGGACGTTTGCCTTTTCGGGAACAGGCTCTGCCGAGGATGCGCACCGTGAGATGTTCCTTCTCTGGGCAAGCACAGATCCCAAAACCTGTTGTGCCTGTGAATAGGCTGCACGGGGAAGGTGGAGACCAGCAACAGCTTTCAGGGCTGCCACCTTCCGTGTGGGACAAGGAGCCGGACGTTTGCCTTTTCGGGAACAGGCTCTGCCGAGGATGCGCACCGTGAGATTTGCATCTTTGGGAAAGCAGAGATTCCCAGTGCGGTTGTGCCTGTGAATAGGCTGCAGGGGGAAGGTGAAGACCAGCAACAGCTTTCAGGGCTGCCACCTTCCGTGTGGGACCAGGAGCCGGACGTTTGCCTTTTCGGGAACAGGCTCTGCCGAGGATGCGCACCGTGAGATGTTCCTTCTCTGGGCAAGCACAGATCCCAAAACCTGTTGTGCCTGTGACTAGGGTGCACGGGGAAGGTGAAGACCAGCAACAGCTTTCCGGGCTGCCACCTTCCGTGTGGGACAAGGAGCCGGACTTTTGCCTTTTCGGGAACAGGCTCTGCCGAGGGTGCGCACCGTGAGAGATTGCGTTTTTGGGAAAGCAGAGATTCCCAGTGCGGTTGTGCCTGTGAATAGGCTGCACGGGGAAGGTGAAGACCAGCAAGAGCTTTCAGGGCTGCCACCTTCCGTGTGGGACAAGGAGCCGGACGTTTGCCTTTTCGGGAACAGGCTCTGCCGAGGATGCGCACCGTGAGATGTTCCTTCTCTGGGCAAGCACAGATCCCAAACCCTGTTGTGCCTGTGAATAGGCTGCAGGGGGAAGGTGAAGACCAGCAAGAGCTTTCAGGGCTGCCCCCTTCCGTGTGGGACAAGGAGCCGGACGTTTGCCTTTTCGGGAACAGGCTCTGCCGAGGATGCGCACCGTGAGATGTTCCTTCTCTGGGCAAGCACAGATCCCAAAACCTGTTGTGCCTGTGAATAGGCTGCAGGGGGAAGGTGAAGACCAGCAAGAGCTTTCCGGGCTGCCACCTTCCGTGTGGGACAAGGAGCCGGACGTTTGCCTTTTCGGGAACAGGCTCTGCCGAGGATGCGCACCGTGAGATGTTCCTTCTCTGGGCAAGCACAGATCCCAAAACCTGTTGTGCCTGTGAATAGGCTGCACGGGGAAGGTGAAGACCAGCAAGAGCTTTCAGGGCTGCCACCTTCCGTGTGGGACAAGGAGCCGGACGTTTGCCTTTTCGGGAACAGGCTCTGCCGAGGATGCGCACCGTGAGAGATTGCGTCTTTGGGAAAGCAGAGATTCCCAGTGCGGTTGTGCCTGTGAATACGCTGCACGGGGAAGGTGAAGACCAGCAACAGCTTTCAGGGCTGCCACCTTCCGTGTGGGACAAGGAGACGGACGTTTGCCTTTTCAGGAACAGGCTCTGCCGAGGATGCGCACCATGAGATGTTCCTTCTCTGGGCAAGCACAGATCCCAAAACCTGTTGTGCCTGTGAATAGGCTGCACGGGGAAGGTGAAGACCAGCAACAGCTTTCAGGGCTGCCACCTTCCGTGTGGGACCAGGAGCCGGACGTTTGCCTTTTCGGGAACAGGCTCTGCCGAGGATGCGCACCGTGAGATGTTCCTTCTCTGGGCAAGCACAGATCCCAAAACCTGTTGTGCCTGTGAATAGGCTGCACGGGGAAGGTGGAGACCAGCAACAGCTTTCCGGGCTGCCACCTTCCGTGTGGGACAAGGAGCCGGACGTTTGCCTTTTCGGGAACAGGCTCTGCCGAGGATGCGCACCGTGAGAGATTGCGTCTTTGGGAAAGCAGAGATTCCCAGTGCGGTTGTGCCTGTGAATACGCTGCACGGGGAAGGTGAAGACCAGCAAGAGCTTTCAGGGCTGCCACCTTCCGTGTGGGACAAGGAGCCGGACATTTGCCTTTTCGGGAACAGGCTCTGCCGAGGATGCGCACCGTGAGATGTTCCTTCTCTGGGCAAGCACAGATCCCAAAACCTGTTGTGCCTGTGAATAGGCTGCAGGGGGAAGGTGAAGACCAGCAAGAGCTTTCCGGGCTGCCACCTTCCGTGTGGGACAAGGAGCCGGACGTTTGCCTTTTCGGGAACAGGCTCTGCCGAGGATGCGCACCGTGAGATGTTCCTTCTCTGGGCAAGCACAGATCCCAAAACCTGTTGTGCCTGTGAATAGGCTGCACGGGGAAGGTGAAGACCAGCAACAGCTTTCAGGGCTGCCACCTTCCGTGTGGGACAAGGAGCCGGACGTTTGCCTTTTCGGGAACAGGCTCTGCCGAGGATGCGCACCGTGAGATGTTCCTTCTCTGGGCAAGCACAGATCCCAAAACCTGTTGTGCCTGTGAATAGGCTGCACGGGGAAGGTGAAGACCAGCAAGAGCTTTCCGGGCTGCCACCTTCCGTGTGGGACCAGGAGCCGGACGTTTGCCTTTTCGGGAACAGGCTCTGCCGAGGATGCGCACCGTGAGATGTTCCTTCTCTGGGCAAGCACAGATCCCAAAACCTGTTGTGCCTGTGAATAGCCTGCAGGGGGAAGGTGGAGACCAGCACCAGCTTTCCGGGCTGCCACCTTCCGTGTGGGACCAGGAGCCGGACGTCTGCCTTTTCGGGAACAGGCTCTGCCGAGGATGCGCACCGTGAGATGTTCCTTCTCTGGGCAAGCACAGATCCCAAAACCTGTTGTGCCTGTGAATAGGCTGCACGGGGAAGGTGAAGACCAGCAAGAGCTTTCCGGGCTGCCACCTTCCGTGTGGGACAAGGAGCCCGACGTTTGCCTTTTCGGGAACAGGCTCTGCCGAGGTTGCGCACCGTGAGATGTTCCTTCTCTGGGCAAGCACAGATCCCAAAACCTGTTGTGCCTGTGAATAGGCTGCACAGGGAAGGTGGAGACCAGCAACAGCTTTCAGGGCTGCCACCTTCCGTGTGGGACAAGGAGCCGGATGTTTGCCTTTTCGGGAACAGGCTCTGCCGAGGATGCGCACCGTGAGATTTGCGTCTTTGGGAAAGCAGAGATTCCCAGTGCGGTTGTGCCTGTGAATACGCTGCAGGGGGAAGGTGGAGACCAGCAAGAGCTTTCCGGGCTGCCACCTTCCGTGTGGGACAAGGAGCCGGACATTAGCCTTTTCGGGAACAGGCTCTGCCGAGGATGCGCACCGTGAGATGTTCCTTCTCTGGGCAAGCACAGATCCCAAAACCTGTTGTGCCTGTGAATAGGCTGCACGGGGAAGGTGAAGACCAGCAACAGCTTTCAGGGCTGCCACCTTCCGTGTGGGACAAGAAGCCGGACGTTTGCCTTTTCGGGAACAGGCTCTGCCGAGGATGCGCACCGTGAGATGTTCCTTCTCTGGGCAAGCACAGATCCCAAAACCTTGTGCCTGTGAATAGGCTGCACGGGGAAGGTGGAGACCAGCAACAGCTTTCAGGGCTGCCCCCTTCCGTGTGGGACAAGGAGCCGGACGTTTGCCTTTTCGGGAACAGGCTCTGCCGAGGATGCGCACCGTGAGAGATTGCGTCTTTGGGAAAGCAGAGATTCCCAGTGCGGTTGTGCCTGTGACTAGGCTGCACGGGGAAGGTGAAGACCAGCAAGAGCTTTCAGGGCTGCCACCTTCCGTGTGGGACCAGGAGCCGGACATTTGCCTTTTCGGGAACAGGCTCTGCCAAGGATGCGCACCGTGAGATGTTCCTTCTCTGGGCAAGCACAGATCCCAAAACCTGTTGTGCCTGTGACTAGGCTGCAGGGGGAAGGTGAAGACCAGCAACAGCTTTCAGGGCTGCCACCTTCCGTGTGGGACAAGGAGCCGGACGTTTGCCTTTTCGGGAACAGGCTCTGCCGAGGATGCGCACCGTGAGAGATTGCGTCTTTGGGAAAGCAGAGATTCCCAGTGCGGTTGTGCCTGTGAATACGCTGCACGGGGAAGGTGAAGACCAGCAACAGCTTTCAGGGCTGCCACCTTCCGTGTGGGACAAGGAGCCGGACGTTTGCCTTTTCGGGAACAGGCTCTGCCGAGGATGCGCACCGTGAGATGTTCCTTCTCTGGGCAAGCACAGATCCCAAAACCTGTTGTGCCTGTGACTAGGCTGCAGGGGGAAGGTGGAGACCAGCAACAGCTTTCAGGGCTGCCACCTTCCGTGTGGGACAAGGAGCCGGACGTTTGCCTTTTCGGGAACAGGCTCTGCCGAGGATGCGCACCGTGAGATTTGCATCTTTGGGAAAGCAGAGATTCCCAGTGCGGTTGTGCCTGTGAATAGGCTGCAGGGGGAAGGTGAAGACCAGCAACAGCTTTCAGGGCTGCCACCTTCCGTGTGGGACCAGGAGCCGGACGTTTGCCTTTTCGGGAACAGGCTCTGCCGAGGATGCGCACCGTGAGATGTTCCTTCTCTGGGCAAGCACAGATCCCAAAACCTGTTGTGCCTGTGAATAGGCTGCACGGGGAAGGTGAAGACCAGCAAGAGCTTTCAGGGCTGCCACCTTCCGTGTGGGACCAGGAGCCGGACGTTTGCCTTTTCGGGAACAGGCTCTGCCGAGGATGCGCACCGTGAGAGATTGCGTCTTTGGGAAAGCAGAGATTCCCAGTGCGGTTGTGCCTGTGAATACGCTGCACGGGGAAGGTGAAGACCAGCAACAGCTTTCAGGGCTGCCACCTTCCGTGTGGGACAAGGAGACGGACGTTTGCCTTTTCAGGAACAGGCTCTGCCGAGGATGCGCACCATGAGATGTTCCTTCTCTGGGCAAGCACAGATCCCAAAACCTGTTGTGCCTGTGAATAGGCTGCACGGGGAAGGTGAAGACCAGCAACAGCTTTCAGGGCTGCCACCTTCCGTTTGGGACCAGGAGCCGGACATTTGCCTTTTCGGGAACAGGCTCTGCCGAGGATGCGCACCGTGAGATGTTCCTTCTCTGGGCAAGCACAGATCCCAAAACCTGTTGTGCCTGTGAATAGGCTGCACGGGGAAGGTGGAGACCAGCAACAGCTTTCAGGGCTGCCCCCTTCCGTGTGGGACAAGGAGCCGGACGTTTGCCTTTTCGGGAACAGGCTCTGCCGAGGATGCGCACCGTGAGAGATTGTGTCTTTGGGAAAGCAGAGATTCCCAGTGCGGTTGTGCCTGTGAATACGCTGCACGGGGAAGGTGAAGACCAGCAAGAGCTTTCAGGGCTGCCACCTTCCGTGTGGGACCAGGAGCCGGACATTTGCCTTTTCGGGAACAGGCTCTGCCGAGGATGCGCACCGTGAGATGTTCCTTCTCTGGGCAAGCACAGATCCCAAAACCTGTTGTGCCTGTGAATAGGCTGCAGGGGGAAGGTGGAGACCAGCACCAGCTTTCCGGGCTGCCACCTTCCGTGTGGGACAAGGAGCCGGACGTTTGCCTTTTCGGGAACAGGCTCTGCCGAGGATGCGCACCGTGAGATGTTCCTTCTCTGGGCAAGCACAGATCCCAAACCCTGTTGTGCCTGTGAATAGGCTGCAGGGGGAAGGTGAAGACCAGCAACAGCTTTCAGGGCTGCCCCCTTCCGTGTGGGACAAGGAGCCGGACGTTTGCCTTTTCGGGAACAGGCTCTGCCGAGGATGCGCACCGTGAGATGTTCCTTCTCTGGGCAAGCACAGATCCCAAAACCTGTTGTGCCTGTGAATAGGCTGCACGGGGAAGGTGAAGACCAGCAAGAGCTTTCAGGGCTGCCACCTTCCGTGTGGGACAAGGAGCCGGACGTTTGCCTTTTCGGGAACAGGCTCTGCCGAGGATGCGCACCGTGAGAGATTGCGTCTTTGGGAAAGCAGAGATTCCCAGTGCGGTTGTGCCTGTGAATACGCTGCACGGGGAAGGTGAAGACCAGCAAGAGCTTTCAGGGCTGCCACCTTCCGTGTGGGACAAGGAGCCGGACATTTGCCTTTTCGGGAACAGGCTCTGCCAAGGATGCGCACCGTGAGATGTTCCTTCTCTGGGCAAGCACAGATCCCAAAACCTGTTGTGCCTGTGAATAGGCTGCACGGGGAAGGTGGAGACCAGCACCAGCTTTCAGGGCTGCCCCCTTCCGTGTGGGACAAGGAGCCGGACGTTTGCCTTTTCAGGAACAGGCTCTGCCGAGGATGCGCACCGTGAGATGTTCCTTCTCTGGGCAAGCACAGATCCCAAAACCTGTTGTGCCTGTGAATAGGCTGCACGGGGAAGGTGAAGACCAGCAACAGCTTTCAGGGCTGCCACCTTCCGTGTGGGACCAGGAGCCGGACATTTGCCTTTTCGGGAACAGGCTCTGCCGAGGATGCGCACCGTGAGATGTTCCTTCTCTGGGCAAGCACAGATCCCAAAACCTGTTGTGCCTGTGAATAGGCTGCACGGGGAAGGTGGAGACCAGCAACAGCTTTCAGGGCTGCCCCCTTCCGTGTGGGACAAGGAGCCGGACGTTTGCCTTTTCGGGAACAGGCTCTGCCGAGGATGCGCACCGTGAGAGATTGTGTCTTTGGGAAAGCAGAGATTCCCAGTGCGGTTGTGCCTGTGAATACGCTGCACGGGGAAGGTGAAGACCAGCAAGAGCTTTCAGGGCTGCCACCTTCCGTGTGGGACCAGGAGCCGGACATTTGCCTTTTCGGGAACAGGCTCTGCCGAGGATGCGCACCGTGAGATGTTCCTTCTCTGGGCAAGCACAGATCCCAAAACCTGTTGTGCCTGTGAATAGGCTGCAGGGGGAAGGTGGAGACCAGCACCAGCTTTCCGGGCTGCCACCTTCCGTGTGGGACAAGGAGCCGGACGTTTGCCTTTTCGGGAACAGGCTCTGCCGAGGATGCGCACCGTGAGATGTTCCTTCTCTGGGCAAGCACAGATCCCAAACCCTGTTGTGCCTGTGAATAGGCTGCAGGGGGAAGGTGAAGACCAGCAACAGCTTTCAGGGCTGCCACCTTCCGTGTGGGACAAGGAGCCGGACGTTTGCCTTTTCGGGAACAAGCTCTGCCGAGGATGCGCACCGTGAGATGTTCCTTCTCTGGGCAAGCACAGATCCCAAAACCTGTTGTGCCTGTGAATAGGCTGCACGGGGAAGGTGAAGACCAGCAAGAGCTTTCAGGGCTGCCACCTTCCGTGTGGGACAAGGAGCCGGATATTTGCCTTTTCGGGAACAGGCTCTGCCGAGGATGCGCACCGTGAGAGATTGCGTCTTTGGGAAAGCAGAGATTCCCAGTGCGGTTGTGCCTGTGAATACGCTGCACGGGGAAGGTGAAGACCAGCAAGAGCTTTCCGGGCTGCCACCTTCCGTGTGGGACAAGGAGCCGGACATTTGCCTTTTCGGGAACAGGCTCTGCCAAGGATGTGCACCGTGAGATGTTCCTTCTCTGGGCAAGCACAGATCCCAAAACCTGTTGTGCCTGTGACTAGGCTGCAGGGGGAAGGTGAAGACCAGCAACAGCTTTCAGGGCTGCCACCTTCCGTGTGGGACAAGGAGCCGGACGTTTGCCTTTTCGGGAACAGGCTCTGCCGAGGATGCGCACCGTGAGATGTTCCTTCTCTGGGCAAGCACAGATCCCAAACCCTGTTGTGCCTGTGAATAGGCTGCAGGGGGAAGGTGAAGACCAGCAAGAGCTTTCAGGGCTGCCACCTTCCGTGTGGGACCAGGAGCCGGACATTTGCCTTTTCGGGAACAGGCTCTGCCGAGGATGCGCACCGTGAGATGTTCCTTCTCTGGGCAAGCACAGATCCCAAAACCTGTTGTGCCTGTGAATAGGCTGCACAGGGAAGGTGGAGACCAGCAACAGCTTTCAGGGCTGCCACCTTCCGTGTGGGACAAGGAGCCGGATGTTTGCCTTTTCGGGAACAGGCTCTGCCGAGGATGCGCACCGTGAGATTTGCGTCTTTGGGAAAGCAGAGATTCCCAGTGCGGTTGTGCCTGTGAATACGCTGCACGGGGAAGGTGGAGACCAGCAAGAGCTTTCCGGGCTGCCACCTTCCGTGTGGGACAAGGAGCCGGACATTAGCCTTTTCGGGAACAGGCTCTGCCGAGGATGCGCACCGTGAGATGTTCCTTCTCTGGGCAAGCACAGATCCCAAAACCTGTTGTGCCTGTGAATAGGCTGCACGGGGAAGGTGAAGACCAGCAACAGCTTTCAGGGCTGCCACCTTCCGTGTGGGACAAGAAGCCGGACGTTTGCCTTTTCGGGAACAGGCTCTGCCGAGGATGCGCACCGTGAGATGTTCCTTCTCTGGGCAAGCACAGATCCCAAAACCTTGTGCCTGTGAATAGGCTGCACGGGGAAGGTGGAGACCAGCAAGAGCTTTCAGGGCTGCCCCCTTCCGTGTGGGACAAGGAGCCGGACGTTTGCCTTTTCGGGAACAGGCTCTGCCGAGGATGCGCACCGTGAGAGATTGCGTCTTTGGGAAAGCAGAGATTCCCAGTGCGGTTGTGCCTGTGACTAGGCTGCACGGGGAAGGTGAAGACCAGCAAGAGCTTTCAGGGCTGCCACCTTCCGTGTGGGACCAGGAGCCGGACATTTGCCTTTTCGGGAACAGGCTCTGCCAAGGATGCGCACCGTGAGATGTTCCTTCTCTGGGCAAGCACAGATCCCAAAACCTGTTGTGCCTGTGACTAGGCTGCAGGGGGAAGGTGAAGACCAGCAACAGCTTTCAGGGCTGCCCCCTTCCGTGTGGGACAAGGAGCCGGACGTTTGCCTTTTCGGGAACAGGCTCTGCCGAGGATGCGCACCGTGAGAGATTGCGTCTTTGGGAAAGCAGAGATTCCCAGTGCGGTTGTGCCTGTGAATACGCTGCACGGGGAAGGTGAAGACCAGCAACAGCTTTCAGGGCTGCCACCTTCCGTGTGGGACAAGGAGCCGGACGTTTGCCTTTTCGGGAACAGGCTCTGCCGAGGATGCGCACCGTGAGATGTTCCTTCTCTGGGCAAGCACAGATCCCAAAACCTGTTGTGCCTGTGAATAGGCTGCACGGGGAAGGTGGAGACCAGCAACAGCTTTCAGGGCTGCCACCTTCCGTGTGGGACAAGGAGCCGGACGTTTGCCTTTTCGGGAACAGGCTCTGCCGAGGATGCGCACCGTGAGATTTGCATCTTTGGGAAAGCAGAGATTCCCCGTGCGGTTGTGCCTGTGAATAGGCTGCAGGGGGAAGGTGAAGACCAGCACCAGCTTTCAGGGCTGCCACCTTCCGTGTGGGACCAGGAGCCGGACGTTTGCCTTTTCGGGAACAGGCTCTGCCGAGGATGCGCACCGTGAGATGTTCCTTCTCTGGGCAAGCACAGATCCCAAAACCTGTTGTGCCTGTGACTAGGGTGCACGGGGAAGGTGAAGACCAGCAAGAGCTTTCAGGGCTGCCACCTTCCGTGTGGGACAAGGAGCCGGACTTTTGCCTTTTCGGGAACAGGCTCTGCCGAGGGTGCGCACCGTGAGAGATTGCGTTTTTGGGAAAGCAGAGATTCCCAGTGCGGTTGTGCCTGTGAATAGGCTGCACGGGGAAGGTGAAGACCAGCAAGAGCTTTCAGGGCTGCCACCTTCCGTGTGGGACAAGGAGCCGGACGTTTGCCTTTTCGGGAACAGGCTCTGCTGAGGATGCGCACCGTGAGATGTTCCTTCTCTGGGCAAGCACAGATCCCAAAACCTGTTGTGCCTGTGAATAGGCTGCAGGGGGAAGGTGAAGACCAGCACCAGCTTTCAGGGCTGCCCCCTTCCGTGTGGGACAAGGAGCCGGACGTTTGCCTTTTCGGGAACAGGCTCTGCCGAGGATGCGCACCGTGAGATGTTCCTTCTCTGGGCAAGCACAGATCCCAAAACCTGTTGTGCCTGTGAATAGGCTGCAGGGGGAAGGTGAAGACCAGCAAGAGCTTTCCGGGCTGCCACCTTCCGTGTGGGACAAGGAGCCGGACGTTTGCCTTTTCGGGAACAGGCTCTGCCGAGGATGCGCACCGTGAGATGTTCCTTCTCTGGGCAAGCACAGATCCCAAAACCTGTTGTGCCTGTGAATAGGCTGCACGGGGAAGGTGAAGACCAGCAAGAGCTTTCAGGGCTGCCACCTTCCGTGTGGGACAAGGAGCCGGACGTTTGCCTTTTCGGGAACAGGCTCTGCCGAGGATGCGCACCGTGAGAGATTGCGTCTTTGGGAAAGCAGAGATTCCCAGTGCGGTTGTGCCTGTGAATACGCTGCACGGGGAAGGTGAAGACCAGCAACAGCTTTCAGGGCTGCCACCTTCCGTGTGGGACAAGGAGACGGACGTTTGCCTTTTCAGGAACAGGCTCTGCCGAGGATGCGCACCATGAGATGTTCCTTCTCTGGGCAAGCACAGATCCCAAAACCTGTTGTGCCTGTGAATAGGCTGCACGGGGAAGGTGAAGACCAGCAACAGCTTTCAGGGCTGCCACCTTCCGTGTGGGACCAGGAGCCGGACATTTGCCTTTTCGGGAACAGGCTCTGCCGAGGATGCGCACCGTGAGATGTTCCTTCTCTGGGCAAGCACAGATCCCAAAACCTGTTGTGCCTGTGAATAGGCTGCACGGGAAAGGTGGAGACCAGCAACAGCTTTCAGGGCTGCCCCCTTCCGTGTGGGACAAGGAGCCGGACGTTTGCCTTTTCGGGAACAGGCTCTGCCGAGGATGCGCACCGTGAGAGATTGTGTCTTTGGGAAAGCAGAGATTCCCAGTGCGGTTGTGCCTGTGAATACGCTGCACGGGGAAGGTGAAGACCAGCAAGAGCTTTCAGGGCTGCCACCTTCCGTGTGGGACCAGGAGCCGGACATTTGCCTTTTCGGGAACAGGCTCTGCCGAGGATGCGCACCGTGAGATGTTCCTTCTCTGGGCAAGCACAGATCCCAAAACCTGTTGTGCCTGTGAATAGGCTGCAGGGGGAAGGTGGAGACCAGCACCAGCTTTCCGGGCTGCCACCTTCCGTGTGGGACAAGGAGCCGGACGTTTGCCTTTTCGGGAACAGGCTCTGCCGAGGATGCGCACCGTGAGATGTTCCTTCTCTGGGCAAGCACAGATCCCAAACCCTGTTGTGCCTGTGAATAGGCTGCAGGGGGAAGGTGAAGACCAGCAACAGCTTTCAGGGCTGCCCCCTTCCGTGTGGGACAAGGAGCCGGACGTTTGCCTTTTCGGGAACAGGCTCTGCCGAGGATGCGCACCGTGAGATGTTCCTTCTCTGGGCAAGCACAGATCCCAAAACCTGTTGTGCCTGTGAATAGGCTGCACGGGGAAGGTGAAGACCAGCAAGAGCTTTCAGGGCTGCCACCTTCCGTGTGGGACAAGGAGCCGGACGTTTGCCTTTTCGGGAACAGGCTCTGCCGAGGATGCGCACCGTGAGAGATTGCGTCTTTGGGAAAGCAGAGATTCCCAGTGCGGTTGTGCCTGTGAATACGCTGCACGGGGAAGGTGAAGACCAGCAAGAGCTTTCAGGGCTGCCACCTTCCGTGTGGGACAAGGAGCCGGACATTTGCCTTTTCGGGAACAGGCTCTGCCAAGGATGCGCACCGTGAGATGTTCCTTCTCTGGGCAAGCACAGATCCCAAAACCTGTTGTGCCTGTGACTAGGCTGCAGGGGGAAGGTGAAGACCAGCAACAGCTTTCAGGGCTGCCACCTTCCGTGTGGGACAAGGAGCCGGACGTTTGCCTTTTCGGGAACAGGCTCTGCCGAGGATGCGCACCGTGAGATGTTCCTTCTCTGGGCAAGCACAGATCCCAAAACCTGTTGTGCCTGTGAATAGGCTGCAGGGGGAAGGTGAAGACCAGCAAGAGCTTTCCGGGCTGCCACCTTCCGTGTGGGACCAGGAGCCGGACGTTTGCCTTTTCGGGAACAGGCTCTGCCGAGGATGCGCACCGTGAGATGTTCCTTCTCTGGGCAAGCACAGATCCCAAAACCTGTTGTGCCTGTGAATAGGCTGCACGGGGAAGGTGGAGACCAGCACCAGCTTTCAGGGCTGCCCCCTTCCGTGTGGGACAAGGAGCCGGACGTTTGCCTTTTCAGGAACAGGCTCTGCCGAGGATGCGCACCGTGAGATGTTCCTTCTCTGGGCAAGCACAGATCCCAAAACCTGTTGTGCCTGTGAATAGGCTGCACGGGGAAGGTGAAGACCAGCAACAGCTTTCAGGGCTGCCACCTTCCGTGTGGGACCAGGAGCCGGACATTTGCCTTTTCGGGAACAGGCTCTGCCGAGGATGCGCACCGTGAGATGTTCCTTCTCTGGGCAAGCACAGATCCCAAAACCTGTTGTGCCTGTGAATAGGCTGCACGGGGAAGGTGGAGACCAGCAACAGCTTTCAGGGCTGCCACCTTCCGTGTGGGACAAGGAGCCGGACGTTTGCCTTTTCGGGAACAGGCTCTGCCGAGGATGCGCACCGTGAGAGATTGTGTCTTTGGGAAAGCAGAGATTCCCAGTGCGGTTGTGCCTGTGAATACGCTGCACGGGGAAGGTGAAGACCAGCAAGAGCTTTCAGGGCTGCCACCTTCCGTGTGGGACCAGGAGCCGGACATTTGCCTTTTCGGGAACAGGCTCTGCCGAGGATGCGCACCGTGAGATGTTCCTTCTCTGGGCAAGCACAGATCCCAAAACCTGTTGTGCCTGTGAATAGGCTGCACGGGGAAGGTGGAGACCAGCACCAGCTTTCCGGGCTGCCACCTTCCGTGTGGGACAAGGAGCCGGACGTTTGCCTTTTCGGGAACAGGCTCTGCCGAGGATGCGCACCGTGAGATGTTCCTTCTCTGGGCAAGCACAGATCCCAAACCCTGTTGTGCCTGTGAATAGGCTGCAGGGGGAAGGTGAAGACCAGCAACAGCTTTCAGGGCTGCCCCCTTCCGTGTGGGACAAGGAGCCGGACGTTTGCCTTTTCGGGAACAGGCTCTGCCGAGGATGCGCACCGTGAGATGTTCCTTCTCTGGGCAAGCACAGATCCCAAAACCTGTTGTGCCTGTGAATAGGCTGCACGGGGAAGGTGAAGACCAGCAAGAGCTTTCAGGGCTGCCACCTTCCGTGTGGGACAAGGAGCCGGATATTTGCCTTTTCGGGAACAGGCTCTGCCGAGGATGCGCACCGTGAGAGATTGCGTCTTTGGGAAAGCAGAGATTCCCAGTGAGGTTGTGCCTGTGAATAGGCTGCAGGGGGAAGGTGAAGACCAGCAACAGCTTTCAGGGCTGCCACCTTCCGTGTGGGACAAGGAGCCGGACGTTTGCCTTTTCGGGAACAGGCTCTGCCGAGGATGCGCACCGTGAGATGTTCCTTCTCTGGGCAAGCACAGATCCCAAAACCTGTTGTGCCTGTGAATAGGCTGCACGGGGAAGGTGAAGACCAGCAAGAGCTTTCAGGGCTGCCACCTTCCGTGTGGGACAAGGAGCCGGACGTTTGCCTTTTCGGGAACAGGCTCTGCCGAGGATGCGCACCGTGAGATGTTCCTTCTCTGGGCAAGCACAGATCCCAAACCCTGTTGTGCCTGTGAATAGGCTGCAGGGGGAAGGTGAAGACCAGCAAGAGCTTTCAGGGCTGCCACCTTCCGTGTGGGACCAGGAGCCGGACATTTGCCTTTTCGGGAACAGGCTCTGCCGAGGATGCGCACCGTGAGATGTTCCTTCTCTGGGCAAGCACAGATCCCAAAACCTGTTGTGCCTGTGAATAGGCTGCACGGGGAAGGTGGAGACCAGCAACAGCTTTCAGGGCTGCCCCCTTCCGTGTGGGACAAGGAGCCGGACGTTTGCCTTTTCGGGAACAGGCTCTGCCGAGGATGCGCACCGTGAGAGATTGTGTCTTTGGGAAAGCAGAGATTCCCAGTGCGGTTGTGCCTGTGAATACGCTGCACGGGGAAGGTGAAGACCAGCAAGACCTTTCAGGGCTGCCACCTTCCGTGTGGGACCAGGAGCCGGACATTTGCCTTTTCGGGAACAGGCTCTGCCGAGGATGCGCACCGTGAGATGTTCCTTCTCTGGGCAAGCACAGATCCCAAAACCTGTTGTGCCTGTGAATAGGCTGCAGGGGGAAGGTGGAGACCAGCACCAGCTTTCCGGGCTGCCACCTTCCGTGTGGGACAAGGAGCCGGACGTTTGCCTTTTCGGGAACAGGCTCTGCCGAGGATGCGCACCGTGAGATGTTCCTTCTCTGGGCAAGCACAGATCCCAAACCCTGTTGTGCCTGTGAATAGGCTGCAGGGGGAAGGTGAAGACCAGCAACAGCTTTCAGGGCTGCCCCCTTCCGTGTGGGACAAGGAGCCGGACGTTTGCCTTTTCGGGAACAGGCTCTGCCGAGGATGCGCACCGTGAGATGTTCCTTCTCTGGGCAAGCACAGATCCCAAAACCTGTTGTGCCTGTGAATAGGCTGCACGGGGAAGGTGAAGACCAGCAAGAGCTTTCAGGGCTGCCACCTTCCGTGTGGGACAAGGAGCCGGATATTTGCCTTTTCGGGAACAGGCTCTGCCGAGGATGCGCACCGTGAGAGATTGCGTCTTTGGGAAAGCAGAGATTCCCAGTGCGGTTGTGCCTGTGAATACGCTGCACGGGGAAGGTGAAGACCAGCAAGAGCTTTCAGGGCTGCCACCTTCCGTGTGGGACAAGGAGCCGGACATTTGCCTTTTCGGGAACAGGCTCTGCCAAGGATGCGCACCGTGAGATGTTCCTTCTCTGGGCAAGCACAGATCCCAAAACCTGTTGTGCCTGTGACTAGGCTGCAGGGGGAAGGTGAAGACCAGCAACAGCTTTCAGGGCTGCCACCTTCCGTGTGGGACAAGGAGCCGGACGTTTGCCTTTTCGGGAACAGGCTCTGCCGAGGATGCGCACCGTGAGATGTTCCTTCTCTGGGCAAGCACAGATCCCAAAACCTGTTGTGCCTGTGAATAGGCTGCAGGGGGAAGGTGAAGACCAGCAAGAGCTTTCAGGGCTGCCACCTTCCGTGTGGGACAAGGAGCCGGACGTTTGCCTTTTCGGGAACAGGCTCTGCCGAGGATGCGCACCGTGAGATGTTCCTTCTCTGGGCAAGCACAGATCCCAAAACCTGTTGTGCCTGTGAATAGGCTGCACGGGGAAGGTGAAGACCAGCAACAGCTTTCAGGGCTGCCACCTTCCGTGTGGGACCAGGAGCCGGACATTTGCCTTTTCGGGAACAGGCTCTGCCGAGGATGCGCACCGTGAGATGTTCCTTCTCTGGGCAAGCACAGATCCCAAAACCTGTTGTGCCTGTGAATAGGCTGCACGGGGAAGGTGGAGACCAGCAACAGCTTTCAGGGCTGCCCCCTTCCGTGTGGGACAAGGAGCCGGACGTTTGCCTTTTCGGGAACAGGCTCTGCCGAGGATGCGCACCGTGAGAGATTGTGTCTTTGGGAAAGCAGAGATTCCCAGTGCGGTTGTGCCTGTGAATACGCTGCACGGGGAAGGTGAAGACCAGCAAGAGCTTTCAGGGCTGCCACCTTCCGTGTGGGACCAGGAGCCGGACATTTGCCTTTTCGGGAACAGGCTCTGCCGAGGATGCGCACCGTGAGATGTTCCTTCTCTGGGCAAGCACAGATCCCAAAACCTGTTGTGCCTGTGACTAGGCTGCAGGGGGAAGGTGAAGACCAGCAACAGCTTTCAGGGCTGCCCCCTTCCGTGTGGGACAAGGAGCCGGACGTTTGCCTTTTCGGGAACAGGCTCTGCCGAGGATGCACACCGTGAGATGTTCCTTCTCTGGGCAAGCACAGATCCCAAAACCTGTTGTGCCTGTGAATAGGCTGCACGGGGAAGGTGAAGACCAGCACCAGCTTTCAGGGCTGCCACCTTCCGTGTGGGACCAGGAGCCGGACGTTTGCCTTTTCGGGAACAGGCTCTGCCGAGGATGCGCACCGTGAGATGTTCCTTCTCTGGGCAAGCAGAGATCCCAAAACCTGTTGTGCCTGTGAATAGGCTGCAGGGGGAAGGTGAAGACCAGCAACAGCTTTCAGGGCTGCCACCTTCCGTGTGGGACAAGGAGCCGGACGTTTGCCTTTTCGGGAACAGGCTCTGCCGAGGATGCGCACCGTGAGATGTTCCTTCTCTGGGCAAGCACAGATCCCAAACCCTGTTGTGCCTGTGAATACGCTGCACGGGGAAGGTGAAGACCAGCAAGAGCTTTCAGGTCTGCCACCTTCCGTGTGGGACCAGGAGCCGGACATTTGCCTTTTCGGGAACAGGCTCTGCCGAGGATGCGCACCGTGAGATGTTCCTTCTCTGGGCAAGCACAGATCCCAAAACCTGTTGTGCCTGTGAATAGGCTGCACGGGGAAGGTGGAGACCAGCAACAGCTTTCAGGGCTGCCCCCTTCCGTGTGGGACAAGGAGCCGGACGTTTGCCTTTTCGGGAACAGGCTCTGCCGAGGATGCGCACCGTGAGAGATTGTGTCTTTGGGAAAGCAGAGATTCCCCGTGCGGTTGTGCCTGTGAATACGCTGCACGGGGAAGGTGAAGACCAGCACCAGCTTTCAGGGCTGCCACCTTCCGTGTGGGACCAGGAGCCGGACGTTTGCCTTTTCGGGAACAGGCTCTGCCGAGGATGCGCACCGTGAGATGTTCCTTCTCTGGGCAAGCACAGATCCCAAAACCTGTTGTGCCTGTGAATAGGCTGCACGGGGAAGGTGGAGACCAGCAACAGCTTTCAGGGCTGCCACCTTCCGTGTGGGACAAGGAGCCGGACGTTTGCCTTTTCGGGAACAGGCTCTGCCGAGGATGCGCACCGTGAGATGTTCCTTCTCTGGGCAAGCACAGATCGCACAACCTGTTGTGCCTGTGAATAGGCTGCAGGGGGAAGGTGAAGACCAGCACCAGCTTTCAGGGCTGTCCCCTTCCGTGTGGGACAAGGAGCCGGACGTTTGCCTTTTCGGGAACAGGCTCTGCCGAGGATGCGCACCGTGAGATGTTCCTTCTCTGGGCAAGCACAGATCCCCAAACCTGTTGTGCCTGTGAATAGGCTGCAGGGGGAAGGTGAAGACCAGCACCAGCTTTCAGGGCTGCCACCTTCCGTGTGGGACAAGGAGCCGGACGTTTGCCTTTTCGGGAACAGGCTCTGCCGAGGATGCGCACCGTGAGATGTTCCTTCTCTGGGCAAGCACAGATCCCAAAACCTGTTGTGCCTGTGAATAGGCTGCAGGGGGAAGGTGAAGACCAGCAAGAGCTTTCCGGGCTGCCACCTTCCGTGTGGGACAAGGAGCCGGACGTTTGCCTTTTCGGGAACAGGCTCTGCCGAGGATGCGCACCGTGAGATGTTCCTTCTCTGGGCAAGCACAGATCCCAAAACCTGTTGTGCCTGTGAATAGGCTGCACGGGGAAGGTGAAGACCAGCACCAGCTTTCAGGGCTGCCACCTTCCGTGTGGGACAAGGAGCCGGACGTTTGCCTTTTCGGGAACAGGCTCTGCCGAGGATGCGCACCGTGAGAGATTGCGTCTTTGGGAAAGCAGAGATTCCCAGTGCGGTTGTGCCTGTGAATACGCTGCACGGGGAAGGTGAAGACCAGCAACAGCTTTCCGGGCTGCCACCTTCCGTGTGGGACAAGGAGCCGGACATTAGCCTTTTCAGGAACAGGCTCTGCCGAGGATGCGCACCATGAGATGTTCCTTCTCTGGGCAAGCACAGATACCAAAACCTGTTGTGCCTGTGAATAGGCTGCAGGGGGAAGGTGAAGACCAGCAACAGCTTTCAGAGCTGCCACCTTCCGTGTGGGACAAGGAGCCGGACGTTTGCCTTTTCGGGAACAGACTCTGCCGAGGATGCGCACCATGAGATGTTCCTTCTCTGGGCAAGCACAGATCCCAAAACCTGTTGTGCCTGTGAATAGGCTGCAGGGGGAAGGTGGAGACCAGCAACAGCTTTCAGGGCTGCCCACTTCCGTGTGGGACAAGGAGCCGGACGTTTGCCTTTTCGGGAACAGGCTCTGCCGAGGATGCGCACCGTGAGAGATTGAGTCTTTGGGAAAGCAGAGATTCCCAGTGCGGTTGTGCCTGTGACTAGGCTGCAGGGGGAAGGTGAAGACCAGCAAGAGCTTTCAGGGCTGCCACCTTCCGTGTGGGACAAGGAGCCGGACATTTGCCTTTTCGGGAACAGGCTCTGCCAAGGATGCGCACCGTGAGATGTTCCTTCTCTGGGCAAGCACAGATCCCAAAACCTGTTGTGCCTGTGAATAGGCTGCACGGGGAAGGTGAAGACCAGCACCAGCTTTCAGGGCTGCCACCTTCCGTGTGGGACAAGGAGCCGGACGTTTGCCTTTTCGGGAACAGGCTCTGCCGAGGATGCGCACCGTGAGAGATTGCGTCTTTGGGAAAGCAGAGATTCCCAGTGCGGTTGTGCCTGTGAATACGCTAGACGGGGAAGGTGAAGACCAGCAACAGCTTTCCGGGCTGCCACCTTCCGTGTGGGACAAGGAGCCGGACATTAGCCTTTTCAGGAACAGGCTCTGCCGAGGATGCGCACCATGAGATGTTCCTTCTCTGGGCAAGCACAGATCCCAAAAGCTGTTGTGCCTGTGAATAGGCTGCAGGGGGAAGGTGGAGACCAGCAACAGCTTTCAGGGCTGCCCCCTTCCGTGTGGGACAAGGAGCCGGACGTTTGCCTTTTCGGGAACAGGCTCTGCCGAGGATGCGCACCGTGAGAGATTGCGTCTTTGGGAAAGCAGAGATTCCCAGTGCGGTTGTGCCTGTGAATACGCTGCACGGGGAAGGTGAAGACCAGCAAGAGCTTTCAGGGCTGCCACCTTCCGTGTGGGACAAGGAGCCGGACATTTGCCTTTTCGGGAACAGGCTCTGCCAAGGATGCGCACCGTGAGATGTTCCTTCTCTGGGCAAGCAGAGATCCCAAAACCTGTTGTGCCTGTGACTAGGCTGCAGGGGGAAGGTGAAGACCAGCAACAGCTTTCAGGGCTGCCACCTTCCGTGTGGGACAAGGAGCCGGACGTTTGCCTTTTCGGGAACAGGCTCTGCCGAGGATGCGCACCGTGAGAGATTGCGTCTTTGGGAAAGCAGAGATTCCCAGTGCGGTTGTGCCTGTGAATACGCTGCACGGGGAAGGTGAAGACCAGCAACAGCTTTCCGGGCTGCCACCTTCCGTGTGGGACAAGGAGCCGGACGTTTGCCTTTTCGGGAACAGGCTCTGCCGAGGATGCGCACCGTGAGATGTTCCTTCTCTGGGCAAGCACAGATCCCAAAACCTGTTGTGCCTGTGAATACGCTGCAGGGGGAAGGTGAAGACCAGCACCAGCTTTCAGGGCTGCCCCCTTCCGTGTGGGACAAGGAGCCGGAGGTTTGCCTTTTGGGGAACAGGCTCTGCCGAGGATGCGCACCGTGAGATGTTCCTTCTCTGGGCAAGCACAGATCCCAAAACCTGTTGTGCCTGTGAATAGGCTGCACGGGGAAGGTGAAGACCAGCAAGAGCTTTCAGGGCTGCCACCTTCCGTGTGGGACAAGGAGCCGGACGTTTGCCTTTTCGGGAACAGGCTCTGCCGAGGATGCGCACCGTGAGAGATTGCGTCTTTGGGAAAGCAGAGATTCCCAGTGCGGTTGTGCCTGTGAATACGCTGCACGGGGAAGGTGAAGACCAGCAAGAGCTTTCAGGGCTGCCACCTTCCGTGTGGGACAAGGAGCCGGACGTTTGCCTTTTCGGGAACAGGCTCTGCCAAGGATGCGCACCGTGAGATGTTCCTTCTCTGGGCAAGCACAGATCCCAAAACCTGTTGTGCCTGTGACTAGGCTGCACGGGGAAGGTGAAGACCAGCAAGAGCTTTCCGGGCTGCCCCCTTCCGTGTGGGACAAGGAGCCGGACGTTTGCCTTTTCGGGAACAGGCTCTGCCGAGGATGCGCACCGTGAGAGATTGTGTCTTTGGGAAAGCAGAGATTCCCAGTGCGGTTGTGCCTGTGAATACGCTGCACGGGGAAGGTGAAGACCAGCAACAGCTTTCAGGGCTGCCACCTTCCGTGTTGGACCAGGAGCCGGACGTTTGCCTTTTCGGGAACAGGCTCTGCCGAGGATGCGCACCGTGAGATGTTCCTTCTCTGGGCAAGCACAGATCCCAAAACCTGTTGTGCCTGTGAATAGGCTGCACGGGGAAGGTGGAGACCAGCAACAGCTTTCCGGGCTGCCACCTTCCGTGTGGGACAAGGAGCCGGACGTTTGCCTTTTCGGGAACAGGCTCTGCCGAGGATGCGCACCGTGAGATGTTCCTTCTCTGGGCAAGCACAGATCCCAAAACCTGTTGTGCCTGTGAATAGGCTGCAGGGGGAAGGTGAAGACCAGCAAGAGCTTTCAGGGCTGCCCCCTTCCGTGTGGGACAAGGAGCCGGACGTTTGCCTTTTCGGGAACAGGCTCTGACGAGGATGCGCACCGTGAGATGTTCCTTCTCTGGGCAAGCGCAGATCGCAAAAACTGTTGTGCCTGTGAATAGGCTGCAGGGGGAAGGTGAAGACCAGCACCAGCTTTCAGGGCTGCCACCTTCCGTGTGGGACAAGGAGCCGGACGTTTGCCTTTTCGGGAACAGGCTCTGCCGAGGATGCGCACCGTGAGATGTTCCTTCTCTGGGCAAGCACAGATCCCAAACCCTGTTGTACCTGTGAATAGGCTGCAGGGGGAAGGTGAAGACCAGCAAGAGCTTTCCGGGCTGCCACCTTCCGTGTGGGACCAGGAGCCGGACATTTGCCTTTTCGGGAACAGGCTCTGCCGAGGATGCGCACCGTGAGATGTTCCTTCTCTGGGCAAGCACAGATCCCAAAACCTGTTGTGCCTGTGAATAGGCTGCACGGGGAAGGTGGAGACCAGCAACAGCTTTCAGGGCTGCCCCCTTCCGTGTGGGACAAGGAGCCGGAAGTTTGCCTTTTCGGGAACAGGCTCTGCCGAGGATGCGCACCGTGAGATGTTCCTTCTCTGGGCAAGCACAGATCCCAAACCCTGTTGTGCTTGTGAATAGGCTGCAGGGGGAAGGTGAAGACCAGCAACAGCTTTCAGAGCTGCCACCTTCCGTGTGGGACAAGGAGCCGGACGTTTGCCTTTTCGGGAACAGGCTCTGCCGAGGATGCGCACCGTGAGATGTTCCTTCTCTGGGCAAGCACAGATCCCAAAACCTGTAGTGCCTGTGAATAGCCTGCAGGGGGAAGGTGAAGACCAGCAAGAGCTTTCAGGGCTGCCACCTTCCGTGTGGGACAAGGAGCCGGACGTTTGCCTTTTCGGGAACAGGCTCTGCCGAGGATGCACACCGTGAGATGTTCCTTCTCTGGGCAAGCACAGATCCCAAAACCTGTTGTGCCTGTGAATAGGCTGCACGGGGAAGGTGAAGACCAGCACCAGCTTTCAGGGCTGCCACCTTCCGTGTGGGACCAGGAGCCGGACGTTTGCCTTTTCGGGAACAGGCTCTGCCGAGGATGCGCACCGTGAGATGTTCCTTCTCTGGGCAAGCACAGATCCCAAAACCTGTTGTGCCTGTGAATAGGCTGCACGGGGAAGGTGGAGACCAGCAACAGCTTTCAGGGCTGCCACCTTCCGTGTGGGACAAGGAGCCGGACGTTTGCCTTTTCGGGAACAGGCTCTGCCGAGGATGCGCACCGTGAGATGTTCCTTCTCTGGGCAAGCACAGATCGCACAACCTGTTGTGCCTGTGAATAGGCTGCAGGGGGAAGGTGAAGACCAGCAACAGCTTTCAGGGCTGCCACCTTCCGTGTGGGACAAGGAGCCGGACGTTTGCCTTTTCGGGAACAGGCTCTGCCGAGGATGCGCACCGTGAGATGTTCCTTCTCTGGGCAAGCACAGATCCCAAAACCTGTTGTGCCTGTGAATAGGCTGCACGGGGAAGGTGAAGACCAGCAAGAGCTTTCAGGGCTGCCACCTTCCGTGTGGGACAAGGAGCCGGACGTTTGCCTTTTCGGGAACAGGCTCTGCCGAGGATGCGCACCGTGAGAGATTGCGTTTTTGGGAAAGCAGAGATTCCCAGTGCGGTTGTGCCTGTGAATACGCTAGACGGGGAAGGTGAAGACCAGCAACAGCTTTCCGGGCTGCCACCTTCCGTGTGGGACAAGGAGCCGGACATTAGCCTTTTCAGGAACAGGCTCTGCCGAGGATGCGCACCATGAGATGTTCCTTCTATGGGCAAGCACAGATCCCAAAACCTGTTGTGCCTGTGAATAGGCTGCAGGGGGAAGGTGAAGACCAGCAACAGCTTTCAGGGCTGCCCCCTTCCGTGTGGGACCAGGAGCCGGACGTTTGCCTTTTCGGGAACAGACTCTGCCGAGGATGCGCACCGTGAGATGTTCCTTCTCTGGGCAAGCACAGATCCCAAAACCTGTTGTGCCTGTGAATAGGCTGCAGGGGGAAGCTGGAGACCAGCAACAGCTTTCAGGGCTGCCCACTTCCGTGTGGGACAAGGAGCCGGACATTAGCCTTTTCAGGAACAGGCTCTGCCGAGGATGCGCACCATGAGATGTTCCTTCTATGGGCAAGCACAGATCCCAAAACCTGTTGTGCCTGTGAATAGGCTGCAGGGGGAAGGTGAAGACCAGCAACAGCTTTCAGGGCTGCCACCTTCCGTGTGGGACCAGGAGCCGGACGTTTGCCTTTTCGGGAACAGACTCTGCCGAGGATGCGCACCATGAGATGTTCCTTCTCTGGGCAAGCACAGATCCCAAAACCTGTTGTGCCTGTGAATAGGCTGCAGGGGGAAGGTGGAGACCAGCAACAGCTTTCAGGGCTGCCCCCTTCCGTGTGGGACAAGGAGCCGGACGTTTGCCTTTTCGGGAACAGGCTCTGCCGAGGATGCGCACCGTGAGAGATTGCGTCTTTGGGAAAGCAGAGATTCCCAGTGCGGTTGTGCCTGTGAATACGCTGCACGGGGAAGGTGAAGACCAGCAACAGCTTTCAGGGCTGCCACCTTCCGTGTGGGACAAGGAGCCGGACATTTGCCTTTTCGGGAACAGGCTCTGCCAAGGATGCGCACCGTGAGATGTTCCTTCTCTGGGCAAGCACAGATCCCAAAACCTGTTGTGCCTGTGACTAGGCTGCAGGGGGAAGGTGAAGACCAGCAACAGCTTTCAGGGCTGCCACCTTCCGTGTGGGACAAGGAGCCGGACGTTTGCCTTTTCGGGAACAGGCTCTGCCGAGGATGCGCACCGTGAGAGATTGCGTCTTTGGGAAAGCAGAGATTCCCAGTGCGGTTGTGCCTGTGAATACGCTGCACGGGGAAGGTGAAGACCAGCAACAGCTTTCCGGGCTGCCACCTTCCGTGTGGGACAAGGAGCCGGACGTTTGCCTTTTCAAGAACAGGCTCTGCCGAGGATGCGCACCGTGAGATGTTCCTTCTCTGGGCAAGCACAGATCCCAAAACCTGTTGTGCCTGTGAATAGGCTGCAGGGGGAAGGTGAAGACCAGCACCAGCTTTCAGGGCTGCCCCCTTCCGTGTGGGACAAGGAGCCGGAGGTTTGCCTTTTGGGGAACAGGCTCTGCCGAGGATGCGCACCGTGAGATGTTCCTTCTCTGGGCAAGCACAGATCCCAAAACCTGTTGTGCCTGTGAATAGGCTGCACGGGGAAGGTGAAGACCAGCAAGAGCTTTCAGGGCTGCCACCTTCCGTGTGGGACAAGGAGCCGGACGTTTGCCTTTTAGGGAACAGGCTCTGCCGAGGATGCGCACCGTGAGAGATTGCGTCTTTGGGAAAGCAGAGATTCCCAGTGCGGTTGTGCCTGTGAATACGCTGCACGGGGAAGGTGAAGACCAGCAACAGCTTTCAGGGCTGCCACCTTCCGTGTGGGACAAGGAGCCGGACGTTTGCCTTTTCGGGAACAGGCTCTGCCGAGGATGCGCACCGTGAGATGTTCCTTCTCTGGGCAAGCACAGATCCCAAAACCTGTTGTGCCTGTGAATAGGCTGCACGGGGAAGGTGGAGACCAGCAACAGCTTTCCGGGCTGCCACCTTCCGTGTGGGACAAGGAGCCGGACGTTTGCCTTTTCGGGAACAGGCTCTGCCGAGGATGCGCACCGTGAGATGTTCCTTCTCTGGGCAAGCACAGATCCCAAAACCTGTTGTGCCTGTGAATAGGCTGCAGGGGGAAGGTGAAGACCAGCAAGAGCTTTCAGGGCTGCCCCCTTCCGTGTGGGACAAGGAGCCGGACGTTTGCCTTTTCGGGAACAGGCTCTGACGAGGATGCGCACCGTGAGATGTTCCTTCTCTGGGCAAGCGCAGATCGCAAAAACTGTTGTGCCTGTGAATAGGCTGCAGGGGGAAGGTGAAGACCAGCACCAGCTTTCAGGGCTGCCACCTTCCGTGTGGTACAAGGAGCCGGACGTTTGCCTTTTCGGGAACAGGCTCTGCCGAGGATGCGCACCGTGAGATGTTCCTTCTCTGGGCAAGCACAGATCCCAAACCCTGTTGTACCTGTGAATAGGCTGCAGGGGGAAGGTGAAGACCAGCAAGAGCTTTCCGGGCTGCCACCTTCCGTGTGGGACCAGGAGCCGGACATTTGCCTTTTCGGGAACAGGCTCTGCCGAGGATGCGCACCGTGAGATGTTCCTTCTCTGGGCAAGCACAGATCCCAAAACCTGTTGTGCCTGTGAATAGGCTGCACGGGGAAGGTGGAGACCAGCAACAGCTTTCAGGGCTGCCACCTTCCGTGTGGGACAAGGAGCCAGAAGTTTGCCTTTTCGGGAACAGGCTCTGCCGAGGATGCGCACCGTGAGAGATTGCGTCTTTGGGAAAGCAGAGATTCCCAGTGCGGTTGTGCCTGTGAATAGGCTGCAGGGGGAAGGTGAAGACCAGCAACAGCTTTCAGGGCTGCCACCTTCCGTGTGGGACAAGGAGCCGGACGTTTGCCTTTTCGGGAACAGGCTCTGCCGAGGATGCGCACCGTGAGATGTTCCTTCTCTGGGCAAGCACAGATCCCAAAACCTGTAGTGCCTGTGAATAGCCTGCAGGGGGAAGGTGAAGACCAGCAAGAGCTTTCAGGGCTGCCACCTTCCGTGTGGGACAAGGAGCCGGACGTTTGCCTTTTCGGGAACAGGCTCTGCCGAGGATGCGCACCGTGAGAGATTGCGTTTTTGGGAAAGCAGAGATTCCCAGTGCGGTTGTGCCTGTGAATACGCTGCACGGGGAAGGTGAAGACCAGCAACAGCTTTCAGGGCTGCCACCTTCCGTGTGGGACAAGGAGCCGGACGTTTGCCTTTTCGGGAACAGGCTCTGCCGAGGATGCGCACCGTGAGATGTTCCTTCTCTGGGCAAGCACAGATCCCAAAAGCTGTTGTGCCTGTGACTAGGCTGCACGGGGAAGGTGGAGACCAGCAACAGCTTTCAGGGCTGCCACCTTCCGTGTGGGACCAGGAGCCGGACGTTTGCCTTTTCGGGAACAGGCTCTGCCGAGGATGCGCACCATGAGATGTTCCTTCTCTGGGCAAGCACAGATCCCAAAACCTGTTGTGCCTGTGAATAGGCTGCAGGGGGAAGGTGAAGACCAGCACCAGCTTTCAGGGCTGCCACCTTCCGTGTGGGACAAGGAGCCGGACGTTTGCCTTTTCGGGAACAGGCTCTGACGAGGATGCGCACCGTGAGAGATTGCGTCTTTGGGAAAGCAGAGATTCCCCGTGCGGTTGTGCCTGTGAATAGGCTGCAGGGGGAAGGTGAAGACCAGCACCAGCTTTCAGGGCTGCCACCTTCCGTGTGGGACAAGGAGCCGGACGTTTGCCTTTTCGGGAACAGGCTCTGCCGAGGATGCGCACCGTGAGATGTTCCTTCTCTGGGCAAGCACAGATCCCAAAACCTGTTGTGCCTGTGAATAGGCTGCACGGGGAAGGTGGAGACCAGCAACAGCTTTCAGGGCTGCCCCCTTCCGTGTGGGACAAGGAGCCGGACGTTTGCCTTTTCGGGAACAGGCTCTGCCGAGGATGCGCACCGTGAGAGATTGCGTCTTTGGGAAAGCAGAGATTCCCCGTGCGGTTGTGCCTGTGAATAGGCTGCAGGGGGAAGGTGAAGACCAGCAACAGCTTTCAGGGCTGCCACCTTCCGTGTGGGACAAGGAGCCGGACGTTTGCCTTTTCGGGAACAGGCTCTGCCGAGGATGCGCACCGTGAGATGTTCCTTCTCTGGGCAAGCACAGATCCCAAAACCTGTTGTGCCTGTGACTAGGGTGCACGGGGAAGGTGAAGACCAGCACCAGCTTTCAGGGCTGCCACCTTCCGTGTGGAACAAGGAGCCGGACTTTTGACTTTTCGGGAACAGGCTCTGCCGAGGGTGCGCACCGTGAGAGATTGCGTTTTTGGGAAAGCAGAGATTCCCAGTGCGGTTGTGCCTGTGAATAGGCTGCACGGGGAAGGTGAAGACCAGCAAGAGCTTTCAGGTCTGCCACCTTCCGTGTGGGACCAGGAGCCGGACATTTGCCTTTTCGGGAACAGGCTCTGCCGAGGATGCGCACCGTGAGATGTTCCTTCTCTGGGCAAGCACAGATCCCAAAACCTGTTGTGCCTGTGAATAGGCTGCAGGGGGAAGGTGAAGACCAGCACCAGCTTTCAGGGCTGCCCCCTTCCGTGTGGGACAAGGAGCCGGACGTTTGCCTTTTCGGGAAAAGGCTCTGCCGAGGATGCGCACCGTGAGATGTTCCTTCTCTGGGCAAGCGCAGATCCCAAAACCTGTTGTGCCTGTGAATAGGCTGCAGGGGGAAGGTGAAGACCAGCAAGAGCTTTCAGGGCTGCCACCTTCCGTGTGGGACAAGGAGCTGGACGTTTGCCTTTTCGGGAACAGGCTCTGCCGAGGATGCGCACCGTGAGATGTTCCTTCTCTGGGCAAGCACAGATCCCAAAACCTGTTGTGCCTGTGAATAGGCTGCAGGGGGAAGGTGAAGAGTAGCACCATCTTTCAGGGCTGCCACCTTCCGTGTGGGACAAGGAGCCGGACGTTTGCCTTTTCGGGAACAGGCTCTGCCGAGGATGCGCACCGTGAGATGTTCCTTCTCTGGGCAAGCACAGATCCCAAACCCTGTTGTGCCTGTGACTAGGCTGCAGGGGGAAGGTGAAGACCAGCAACAGCTTTCAGGGCTGCCCCCTTCCGTGTGGGACAAGGAGCCGGACGTTTGCCTTTTCGGGAACAGGCTCTGCCGAGGATGCGCACCGTGAGATGTTCCTTCTCTGGGCAAGCACAGATCCCAAAACCTGTTGTGCCTGTGACTAGGCTGCAGGGGGAAGGTGAAGACCAGCAAGAGCTTTCAGGGCTGCCCCCTTCCGTGTGGGACAAGGAGCCGGACGTTTGCCTTTTCGGGAACAGGCTCTGCCGAGGATGCGCACCGTGAGAGATTGCGTCTTTGGGAAAGCAGAGATTCCCAGTGCGGTTGTGCCTGTGAATAGGCTGCAGGGGGAAGGTGAAGACCAGCAACAGCTTTCAGGGCTGCCACCTTCCGTGTGGGACCAGGAGCCGGACGTTTGCCTTTTCGGGAACAGGCTCTGCCGAGGATGCGCACCGTGAGATGTTCCTTCTCTGGGCAAGCACAGATCCCAAAACCTGTTGTGCCTGTGAATAGGCTGCACGGGGAAGGTGGAGACCAGCAACAGCTTTCAGGGCTGCCCCCTTCCGTGTGGGACAAGGAGCCGGACGTTTGCCTTTTCGGGAACAGGCTCTGCCGAGGATGCGCACCGTGAGAGATTGCGTCTTTGGGAAAGCAGAGATTCCCCGTGCGGTTGTGCCTGTGAATAGGCTGCACGGGGAAGGTGAAGACCAGCAACAGCTTTCAGGGCTGCCACCTTCCGTGTGGGACCAGGAGCCGGACGTTTGCCTTTTCGGGAACAGGCTCTGCCGAGGATGCGCACCGTGAGATGTTCCTTCTCTGGGCAAGCACAGATCCCAAAACCTGTTGTGCCTGTGACTAGGGTGCACGGGGAAGGTGAAGACCAGCACCAGCTTTCAGGGCTGCCACCTTCCGTGTGGGACAAGGAGCCGGACTTTTGACTTTTCGGGAACAGGCTCTGCCGAGGTTGCGCACCGTGAGAGATTGCGTTTTTGGGAAAGCAGAGATTCCCAGTGCGGTTGTGCCTGTGAATAGGCTGCACGGGGAAGGTGAAGACCAGCAAGAGCTTTCAGGTCTGCCACCTTCCGTGTGGGACCAGGAGCCGGACATTTGCCTTTTCGGGAACAGGCTCTGCCGAGGATGCGCACCGTGAGATGTTCCTTCTCTGGGCAAGCACAGATCCCAAAACCTGTTGTGCCTGTGAATAGGCTGCAGGGGGAAGGTGAAGACCAGCACCAGCTTTCAGGGCTGCCCCCTTCCGTGTGGGACAAGGAGCCGGACGTTTGCCTTTTCGGGAAAAGGCTCTGCCGAGGATGCGCACCGTGAGATGTTCCTTCTCTGGGCAAGCACAGATCCCAAAACCTGTTGTGCCTGTGAATAGGCTGCACGGGGAAGGTGAAGACCAGCAAGAGCTTTCCGGGCTGCTACCTTCCGTGTGGGACAAGGAGCTGGACGTTTGCCTTTTCGGGAACAGGCTCTGCCGAGGATGCGCACCGTGAGATGTTCCTTCTCTGGGCAAGCACAGATCCCAAAACCTGTTGTGCCTGTGAATAGGCTGCAGGGGGAAGGTGAAGAGTAGCACCATCTTTCAAGGCTGCCACCTTCCGTGTGGGACAAGGAGCCGGACGTTTGCCTTTTCGGGAACAGGCTCTGCCGAGGATGCGCACCGTGAGATGTTCCTTCTCTGGGCAAGCACAGATCCCAAACCCTGTTGTGCCTGTGACTAGGCTGCAGGGGGAAGGTGAAGACCAGCAACAGCTTTCAGGGCTGCCCCCTTCCGTGTGGGACAAGGAGCCGGACGTTTGCCTTTTCGGGAACAGGCTCTGCCGAGGATGCGCACCGTGAGATGTTCCTTCTCTGGGCAAGCACAGATCCCAAAACCTGTTGTGCCTGTGAATAGGCTGCAGGGGGAAGGTGAAGACCAGCAAGAGCTTTCAGGGCTGCCCCCTTCCGTGTGGGACAAGGAGCCGGACGTTTGCCTTTTCGGGAACAGGCTCTGCCGAGGATGCGCACCGTGAGATTTGCGTCTTTGGGAAAGCAGAGATTCCCAGTGCGGTTGTGCCTGTGAATAGGCTGCAGGGGGAAGGTGGAGACCAGCAAGAGCTTTCCGGGCTTCCACCTTCCGTGTGGGATCAGGAGCCGGACGTTTGCCTTTTCGGGAACAGGCTCTGCCGAGGATGCGCACCGTGAGAGATTGCGTCTTTGGGAAAGCAGAGATTCCCAGTGCGGTTGTGCCTGTGACTAGGGTGCACGGGGAAGGTGAAGACCAGCAACAGCTTCAGGGCTGCCACCTTCCGTGTGGGACCAGGAGCCGGACGTTTGCCTTTTCGGGAACAGGCTCTGCCGAGGATGCGCACCGTGAGATGTTCCTTCTCTGGGCAAGCACAGATCCCAAAACCTGTTGTGCCTGTGAATAGGCTGCACGGGGAAGGTGAAGACCAGCAACAGCTTTCAGGGCTGCCACCTTCCGTGTGGGACCAGGAGCCGGACATTTGCCTTTTCGGGAACAGGCTCTGCCGAGGATGCGCACCGTGAGATGTTCCTTCTCTGGGCAAGCACAGATACCAAAACCTGTTGTGCCTGTGAATAGGCTGCACGGGGAAGGTGGAGACCAGCAACAGCTTTCAGGGCTGCCCCCTTCCGTGTGGGACAAGGAGCCGGACGTTTGCCTTTTCGGGAACAGGCTCTGCCGAGGATGCGCACCGTGAGATGTTCCTTCTCTGGGCAAGCACAGATCCCCAAACCTGTTGTGCCTGTGAATAGGCTGCAGGGGGAAGGTGAAGACCAGCACCAGCTTTCCAGGCTGCCACCTTCCGTGTGGGACAAGGAGCCGGACGTTTGCCTTTTCGGGAACAGGCTCTGCCGAGGATGCGCACCGTGAGATGTTCCTTCTCTGGGCAAGCACAGATCCCAAAACCTGTTGTGCCTGTGAATAGGCTGCACGGGGAAGGTGGAGACCAGCAACAGCTTTCCGGGCTGCCACCTTCCGTGTGGGACAAGGAGCCGGACGTTTGCCTTTTCGGGAACAGGCTCTGCCGAGGATGCGCACCGTGAGATGTTCCTTCTCTGGGCAAGCACAGATCCCAAAACCTGTTGTGCCTGTGACTAGGCTGCAGGGGGAAGGTGAAGACCAGCAAGAGCTTTCAGGGCTGCCCCCTTCCGTGTGGGACAAGGAGCCGGACGTTTGACTTTTCGGGAACAGGCTCTGCCGAGGATGCGCACCGTGAGAGATTGCGTCTTTGGGAAAGCAGAGATTCCCAGTGCGGTTGTGCCTGTGAATAGGCTGCAGGGGGAAGGTGAAGACCAGCAACAGCTTTCAGGGCTGCCACCTTCCGTGTGGGACCAGGAGCCGGACGTTTGCCTTTTCGGGAACAGGCTCTGCCGAGGATGCGCACCGTGAGATGTTCCTTCTCTGGGCAAGCACAGATCCCAAAACCTGTTGTGCCTGTGAATAGGCTGCACGGGGAAGGTGGAGACCAGCACCAGCTTTCAGGGCTGCCACCTTCCGTGTGGGACAAGGAGCCGGACGTTTGCCTTTTCGGGAACAGGCTCTGCCGAGGATGCGCACCGTGAGAGATTGCGTCTTTGGGAAAGCAGAGATTCCCAGTGCGGTTGTGCCTATGACTAGGCTGCAGGGGGAAGGTGAAGACCAGCAACAGCTTCAGGGCTGCCACCTTCCGTGTGGGACCAGGAGCCGGACGTTTGCCTTTTCGGGAACAGGCTCTGCCGAGGATGCGCACCATGAGATGTTCCTTCTCTGGGCAAGCACAGATCCCAAAACCTGTTGTGCCTGTGACTAGGCTGCACGGGGAAGGTGAAGACCAGCAACAGCTTTCAGGGCTGCCCCCTTCCGTGTGGGACCAGGAGCCGGACATTTGCCTTTTCGGGAACAGGCTCTGCCGAGGATGCGCACCGTGAGATGTTCCTTCTCTGGGCAAGCACAGATCCCAAAAGCTGTTGTGCCTGTGAATAGGCTGCAGGGGGAAGGTGGAGACCAGCAACAGCTTTCAGGGCTGCCCCCTTCCGTGTGGGACAAGGAGCCGGACGTTTGCCTTTTCGGGAACAGGCTCTGCCGAGGATGCGCACCGTGAGAGATTGTGTCTTTGGGAAAGCAGAGATTCCCAGTGCGGTTGTGCCTGTGAATACGCTGCACGGGGAAGGTGAAGACCAGCAAGAGCTTTCAGGGCTGCCACCTTCCGTGTGGGACCAGGAGCCGGACGTTTGCCTTTTCGGGAACAGGCTCTGCCGAGGATGCGCACCGTGAGATGTTCCTTCTCTGGGCAAGCACAGATCCCAAAACCTGTTGTGCCTGTGAATAGGCTGCACGGGGAAGGTGGAGACCAGCAAGAGCTTTCCGGGCTGCCACCTTCCGTGTGGGACAAGGAGCCGGACGTTTGCCTTTTCGGGATCAGGCTCTGCCGAGGATGCGCACCGTGAGATGTTCCTTCTCTGGGCAAGCACAGATCCCAAAACCTGTTGTGCCTGTGACTAGGCTGCACGGGGAAGGTGAAGACCAGCAAGAGCTTTCAGGGCTGCCACCTTCCGTGTGGGACAAGGAGCCGGACGTTTGCCTTTTCGGGAACAGGCTCTGACGAGGATGCGCACCGTGAGAGATTGCGTCTTTGGGAAAGCAGAGATTCCCCGTGCGGTTGTGCCTGTGAATAGGCTGCAGGGGGAAGGTGAAGACCAGCACCAGCTTTCAGGGCTGCCACCTTCCGTGTGGGACAAGGAGCCGGACGTTTGCCTTTTCGGGAACAGGCTCTGCCGAGGATGCGCACCGTGAGATGTTCCTTCTCTGGGCAAGCACAGATCCCAAAAGCTGTTGTGCCTGTGACTAGGCTGCACGGGGAAGGTGGAGACCAGCAACAGCTTTCAGGGCTGCCCCCTTCCGTGTGGGACAAGGAGCCGGACGTTTGCCTTTTCGGGAACAGGCTCTGCCGAGGATGCGCACCGTGAGAGATTGCGTCTTTGGGAAAGCAGAGATTCCCCGTGCGGTTGTGCCTGTGAATAGGCTGCAGGGGGAAGGTGAAGACCAGCAACAGCTTTCAGGGCTGCCACCTTCCGTGTGGGACCAGGAGCCGGACGTTTGCCTTTTCGGGAACAGGCTCTGCCGAGGATGCGCACCGTGAGATGTTCCTTCTCTGGGCAAGCACAGATCCCAAAACCTGTTGTGCCTGTGACTAGGGTGCACGGGGAAGGTGAAGACCAGCACCAGCTTTCAGGGCTGCCACCTTCCGTGTGGGACAAGGAGCCGGACTTTTGCCTTTTCGGGAACAGGCTCTGCCGAGGGTGCGCACCGTGAGAGATTGCGTTTTTGGGAAAGCAGAGATTCCCAGTGCGGTTGTGCCTGTGAATAGGCTGCACGGGGAAGGTGAAGACCAGCAACAGCTTTCAGGTCTGCCACCTTCCGTGTGGGACCAGGAGCCGGACATTTGCCTTTTCGGGAACAGGCTCTGCCGAGGATGCGCACCGTGAGATGTTCCTTCTCTGGGCAAGCACAGATCCCAAAACCTGTTGTGCCTGTGAATAGGCTGCAGGGGGAAGGTGAAGACCAGCAAGAGCTTTCAGGGCTGCCACCTTCCGTGTGGGACCAGGAGCCGGACGTTTGCCTTTTCGGGAAAAGGCTCTGCCGAGGATGCGCACCGTGATATGTTCCTTCTCTGGGCAAGCACAGATCCCAAAACCTGTTGTGCCTGTGAATAGGCTGCACGGGGAAGGTGAAGACCAGCAAGAGCTTTCCGGGCTGCCACCTTCCGTGTGGGACAAGGAGCTGGACGTTTGCCTTTTCGGGAACAGGCTCTGCCGAGGATGCGCACCGTGAGATGTTCCTTCTCTGGGCAAGCACAGATCCCAAAACCTGTTGTGCCTGTGAATAGGCTGCAGGGGGAAGGTGAAGACCAGCAACAGCTTTCCGGGCTGCCACCTTCCGTGTGGGACAAGGAGCCGGACGTTTGCCTTTTCGGGAACAGGCTCTGCCGAGGATGCGCACCGTGAGATGTTCCTTCTCTGGGCAAGCACAGATCCCAAAACCTGTTGTGCCTGTGAATAGGCTGCACGGGGAAGCTGAAGACCAGCAAGAGCTTTCCGGGCTGCCACCTTCCGTGTGGGACCAGGAGCCGGACGTTTGCCTTTTCGGGAACAGGCTCTGCTGAGGATGCGCACCGTGAGAGATTGCGTCTTTGGGAAAGCAGAGATTCCCAGTGCGGTTGTGCCTGTGACTAGGGTGCACGGGGAAGGTGAAGACCAGCAACAGCTTCAGGGCTGCCACCTTCCGTGTGGGACCAGGAGCCGGACGTTTGCCTTTTCGGGAACAGGCTCTGCCGAGGATGCGCACCGTGAGATGTTCCTTCTCTGGGCAAGCACAGATCCCAAAACCTGTTGTGCCTGTGAATAGGCTGCACGGGGAAGGTGAAGACCAGCAACAGCTTTCAGGGCTGCCACCTTCCGTGTGGGACCAGGAGCCGGACATTTGCCTTTTTGGGAACAGGCTCTGCCGAGGATGCGCACCGTGAGATGTTCCTTCTCTGGGCAAGCACAGATACCAAAACCTGTTGTGCCTGTGAATAGGCTGCACGGGGAAGTTGGAGACCAGCAACAGCTTTCAGGGCTGCCCCCTTCCGTGTGGGACAAGGAGCCGGACGTTTGCCTTTTCGGGAACAGGCTCTGCCGAGGATGCGCACCGTGAGAGATTGTGTCTTTGGGAAAGCAGAGATTCCCAGTGCGGTTGTGCCTGTGAATACGCTGCACGGGGAAGGTGAAGACCAGCAAGAGCTTTCAGGGCTGCCACCTTCCGTGTGGGACCAGGAGCCGGACGTTTGCCTTTTCGGGAACAGGCTCTGCCGAGGATGCGCACCGTGAGATGTTCCTTCTCTGGGCAAGCACAGATCCCAAAACCTGTTGTGCCTGTGAATAGGCTGCACGGGGAAGGTGAAGACCAGCAACAGCTTTCCGGGCTGCCACCTTCCGTGTGGGACAAGGAGCCGGACGTTTGCCTTTTCGGGATCAGGCTCTGCCGAGGATGCGCACCGTGAGATGTTCCTTCTCTGGGCAAGCACAGATCCCAAAACCTGTTGTGCCTGTGAATAGGCTGCAGGGGGAAGGTGAAGACCAGCAAGAGCTTTCAGGGCTGCCCCCTTCCGTGTGGGACAAGGAGCCGGACGTTTGCCTTTTCGGGAACAGGCTCTGCCGAGGATGCGCACCGTGAGAGATTGCGTCTTTGGGAAAGCAGAGATTCCCAGTGCGGTTGTGCCTGTGAATAGGCTGCAGGGGGAAGGTGAAGACCAGCAACAGCTTTCAGGGCTGCCCCCTTCCGTGTGGGACCAGGAGCCGGACGTTTGCCTTTTCGGGAACAGGCTCTGCCGAGGATGCGCACCGTGAGATGTTCCTTCTCTGGGCAAGCACAGATACCAAAACCTGTTGTGCCTGTGAATAGGCTGCACGGGGAAGGTGGAGACCAGCAACAGCTTTCAGGGCTGCCACCTTCCTTGTGGGACAAGGAGCCGGACGTTTGCCTTTTCGGGAACAGGCTCTGCCGAGGATGCGCACCGTGAGATTTGCGTCTTTGGGAAAGCAGAGATTCCCAGTGCGGTTGTGCCTGTGAATAGGCTGCAGGGGGAAGGTGGAGACCAGCAAGAGCTTTCCGGGCTTCCACCTTCCGTGTGGGACCAGGAGCCGGACGTTTGCCTTTTCGGGAACAGGCTCTGCCGAGGATGCGCACCGTGAGATGTTCCTTCTCTGGGCAAGCACAGATCCCAAAACCTGTTGTGCCTGTGACTAGGCTGCAGGGGGAAGGTGAAGACCAGCACCAGCTTTCAGGGCTGCCACCTTCCGTGTGGGACAAGGAGCCGGACGTTTGCCTTTTCGGGAACAGGCTCTGCCGAGGATGCGCACCGTGAGATGTTCCTTCTCTGGGCAAGCACAGATCCCAAAACCTGTTGTGCCTGTGAATAGGCTGCACGGGGAAGGTGAAGACCAGCAAGAGCTTTCCGGGCTGCCACCTTCCGTGTGGGACCAGGAGCCGGACGTTTGCCTTTTCGGGAACAGGCTCTGCTGAGGATGCGCACCGTGAGAGATTGCGTCTTTGGGAAAGCAGAGATTCCCAGTGCGGTTGTGCCTGTGACTAGGGTGCACGGGGAAGGTGAAGACCAGCAACAGCTTCAGGGCTGCCACCTTCCGTGTGGGACCAGGAGCCGGACGTTTGCCTTTTCGGGAACAGGCTCTGCCGAGGATGCGCACCGTGAGATGTTCCTTCTCTGGGCAAGCACAGATCCCAAAACCTGTTGTGCCTGTGAATAGGCTGCACGGGGAAGGTGAAGACCAGCAACAGCTTTCAGGGCTGCCACCTTCCGTGTGGGACCAGGAGCCGGACATTTGCCTTTTTGGGAACAGGCTCTGCCGAGGATGCGCACCGTGAGATGTTCCTTCTCTGGGCAAGCACAGATACCAAAACCTGTTGTGCCTGTGAATAGGCTGCACGGGGAAGGTGGAGACCAGCAACAGCTTTCAGGGCTGCCCCCTTCCGTGTGGGACAAGGAGCCGGACGTTTGCCTTTTCGGGAACAGGCTCTGCCGAGGATGCGCACCGTGAGAGATTGTGTCTTTGGGAAAGCAGAGATTCCCAGTGCGGTTGTGCCTGTGAATACGCTGCACGGGGAAGGTGAAGACCAGCAAGAGCTTTCAGGGCTGCCACCTTCCGTGTGGGACAAGGAGCCGGACGTTTGCCTTTTCGGGAACAGGCTCTGCCGAGGATGCGCACCGTGAGATGTTCCTTCTCTGGGCAAGCACAGATCCCAAAACCTGTTGTGCCTGTGAATAGGCTGCAGGGGGAAGGTGAAGACCAGCAACAGCTTTCCGGGCTGCCACCTTCCGTGTGGGACAAGGAGCCGGACGTTTGCCTTTTCGGGAACAGGCTCTGCCGAGGATGCGCACCGTGAGATGTTCCTTCTCTGGGCAAGCACAGATCCCAAAACCTGTTGTGCCTGTGAATAGGCTGCACGGGGAAGGTGAAGACCAGCAAGAGCTTTCCGGGCTGCCACCTTCCGTGTGGGACCAGGAGCCGGACGTTTGCCTTTTCGGGAACAGGCTCTGCCGAGGATGCGCACCGTGAGAGATTGCGTCTTTGGGAAAGCAGAGATTCCCAGTGCGGTTGTGCCTGTGACTAGGGTGCACGGGGAAGGTGAAGACCAGCAACAGCTTCAGGGCTGCCACCTTCCGTGTGGGACCAGGAGCCAGACGTTTGCCTTTTCGGGAACAGGCTCTGCCGAGGATGCGCACCGTGAGATGTTCCTTCTCTGGGCAAGCACAGATCCCAAAACCTGTTGTGCCTGTGAATAGGCTGCACGGGGAAGGTGAAGACCAGCAACAGCTTTCAGGGCTGCCACCTTCCGTGTGGGACCAGGAGCCGGACATTTGCCTTTTTGGGAACAGGCTCTGCCGAGGATGCGCACCGTGAGAGATTGCGTCTTTGGGAAAGCAGAGATTCCCAGTGCGGTTGTGCCTATGACTAGGCTGCAGGGGGAAGGTGAAGACCAGCAACAGCTTCAGGGCTGCCACCTTCCGTGTGGGACCAGGAGCCGGACGTTTGCCTTTTCGGGAACAGGCTCTGCCGAGGATGCGCACCATGAGATGTTCCTTCTCTGGGCAAGCACAGATCCCAAAACCTGTTGTGCCTGTGACTAGGCTGCACGGGGAAGGTGAAGACCAGCAACAGCTTTCAGGGCTGCCCCCTTCCGTGTGGGACCAGGAGCCGGACATTTGCCTTTTCGGGAACAGGCTCTGCCGAGGATGCGCACCGTGAGATGTTCCTTCTCTGGGCAAGCACAGATCCCAAAAGCTGTTGTGCCTGTGAATAGGCTGCAGGGGGAAGGTGGAGACCAGCAACAGCTTTCAGGGCTGCCCCCTTCCGTGTGGGACAAGGAGCCGGACGTTTGCCTTTTCGGGAACAGGCTCTGCCGAGGATGCGCACCGTGAGAGATTGTGTCTTTGGGAAAGCAGAGATTCCCAGTGCGGTTGTGCCTGTGAATACGCTGCACGGGGAAGGTGAAGACCAGCAAGAGCTTTCAGGGCTGCCACCTTCCGTGTGGGACCAGGAGCCGGACGTTTGCCTTTTCGGGAACAGGCTCTGCCGAGGATGCGCACCGTGAGATGTTCCTTCTCTGGGCAAGCACAGATCCCAAAACCTGTTGTGCCTGTGAATAGGCTGCACGGGGAAGGTGGAGACCAGCAAGAGCTTTCCGGGCTGCCACCTTCCGTGTGGGACAAGGAGCCGGACGTTTGCCTTTTCGGGATCAGGCTCTGCCGAGGATGCGCACCGTGAGATGTTCCTTCTCTGGGCAAGCACAGATCCCAAAACCTGTTGTGCCTGTGACTAGGCTGCACGGGGAAGGTGAAGACCAGCAAGAGCTTTCAGGGCTGCCACCTTCCGTGTGGGACAAGGAGCCGGACGTTTGCCTTTTCGGGAACAGGCTCTGACGAGGATGCGCACCGTGAGAGATTGCGTCTTTGGGAAAGCAGAGATTCCCCGTGCGGTTGTGCCTGTGAATAGGCTGCAGGGGGAAGGTGAAGACCAGCACCAGCTTTCAGGGCTGCCACCTTCCGTGTGGGACAAGGAGCCGGACGTTTGCCTTTTCGGGAACAGGCTCTGCCGAGGATGCGCACCGTGAGATGTTCCTTCTCTGGGCAAGCACAGATCCCAAAAGCTGTTGTGCCTGTGACTAGGCTGCACGGGGAAGGTGGAGACCAGCAACAGCTTTCAGGGCTGCCCCCTTCCGTGTGGGACAAGGAGCCGGACGTTTGCCTTTTCGGGAACAGGCTCTGCCGAGGATGCGCACCGTGAGAGATTGCGTCTTTGGGAAAGCAGAGATTCCCCGTGCGGTTGTGCCTGTGAATAGGCTGCAGGGGGAAGGTGAAGACCAGCAACAGCTTTCAGGGCTGCCACCTTCCGTGTGGGACCAGGAGCCGGACGTTTGCCTTTTCGGGAACAGGCTCTGCCGAGGATGCGCACCGTGAGATGTTCCTTCTCTGGGCAAGCACAGATCCCAAAACCTGTTGTGCCTGTGACTAGGGTGCACGGGGAAGGTGAAGACCAGCACCAGCTTTCAGGGCTGCCACCTTCCGTGTGGGACAAGGAGCCGGACTTTTGCCTTTTCGGGAACAGGCTCTGCCGAGGGTGCGCACCGTGAGAGATTGCGTTTTTGGGAAAGCAGAGATTCCCAGTGCGGTTGTGCCTGTGAATAGGCTGCACGGGGAAGGTGAAGACCAGCAACAGCTTTCAGGTCTGCCACCTTCCGTGTGGGACCAGGAGCCGGACATTTGCCTTTTCGGGAACAGGCTCTGCCGAGGATGCGCACCGTGAGATGTTCCTTCTCTGGGCAAGCACAGATCCCAAAACCTGTTGTGCCTGTGAATAGGCTGCAGGGGGAAGGTGAAGACCAGCAAGAGCTTTCAGGGCTGCCACCTTCCGTGTGGGACCAGGAGCCGGACGTTTGCCTTTTCGGGAAAAGGCTCTGCCGAGGATGCGCACCGTGATATGTTCCTTCTCTGGGCAAGCACAGATCCCAAAACCTGTTGTGCCTGTGAATAGGCTGCACGGGGAAGGTGAAGACCAGCAAGAGCTTTCCGGGCTGCCACCTTCCGTGTGGGACAAGGAGCTGGACGTTTGCCTTTTCGGGAACAGGCTCTGCCGAGGATGCGCACCGTGAGATGTTCCTTCTCTGGGCAAGCACAGATCCCAAAACCTGTTGTGCCTGTGAATAGGCTGCAGGGGGAAGGTGAAGACCAGCAACAGCTTTCCGGGCTGCCACCTTCCGTGTGGGACAAGGAGCCGGACGTTTGCCTTTTCGGGAACAGGCTCTGCCGAGGATGCGCACCGTGAGATGTTCCTTCTCTGGGCAAGCACAGATCCCAAAACCTGTTGTGCCTGTGAATAGGCTGCACGGGGAAGCTGAAGACCAGCAAGAGCTTTCCGGGCTGCCACCTTCCGTGTGGGACCAGGAGCCGGACGTTTGCCTTTTCGGGAACAGGCTCTGCTGAGGATGCGCACCGTGAGAGATTGCGTCTTTGGGAAAGCAGAGATTCCCAGTGCGGTTGTGCCTGTGACTAGGGTGCACGGGGAAGGTGAAGACCAGCAACAGCTTCAGGGCTGCCACCTTCCGTGTGGGACCAGGAGCCGGACGTTTGCCTTTTCGGGAACAGGCTCTGCCGAGGATGCGCACCGTGAGATGTTCCTTCTCTGGGCAAGCACAGATCCCAAAACCTGTTGTGCCTGTGAATAGGCTGCACGGGGAAGGTGAAGACCAGCAACAGCTTTCAGGGCTGCCACCTTCCGTGTGGGACCAGGAGCCGGACATTTGCCTTTTTGGGAACAGGCTCTGCCGAGGATGCGCACCGTGAGATGTTCCTTCTCTGGGCAAGCACAGATACCAAAACCTGTTGTGCCTGTGAATAGGCTGCACGGGGAAGTTGGAGACCAGCAACAGCTTTCAGGGCTGCCCCCTTCCGTGTGGGACAAGGAGCCGGACGTTTGCCTTTTCGGGAACAGGCTCTGCCGAGGATGCGCACCGTGAGAGATTGTGTCTTTGGGAAAGCAGAGATTCCCAGTGCGGTTGTGCCTGTGAATACGCTGCACGGGGAAGGTGAAGACCAGCAAGAGCTTTCAGGGCTGCCACCTTCCGTGTGGGACCAGGAGCCGGACGTTTGCCTTTTCGGGAACAGGCTCTGCCGAGGATGCGCACCGTGAGATGTTCCTTCTCTGGGCAAGCACAGATCCCAAAACCTGTTGTGCCTGTGAATAGGCTGCACGGGGAAGGTGAAGACCAGCAACAGCTTTCCGGGCTGCCACCTTCCGTGTGGGACAAGGAGCCGGACGTTTGCCTTTTCGGGATCAGGCTCTGCCGAGGATGCGCACCGTGAGATGTTCCTTCTCTGGGCAAGCACAGATCCCAAAACCTGTTGTGCCTGTGAATAGGCTGCAGGGGGAAGGTGAAGACCAGCAAGAGCTTTCAGGGCTGCCCCCTTCCGTGTGGGACAAGGAGCCGGACGTTTGCCTTTTCGGGAACAGGCTCTGCCGAGGATGCGCACCGTGAGAGATTGCGTCTTTGGGAAAGCAGAGATTCCCAGTGCGGTTGTGCCTGTGAATAGGCTGCAGGGGGAAGGTGAAGACCAGCAACAGCTTTCAGGGCTGCCCCCTTCCGTGTGGGACCAGGAGCCGGACGTTTGCCTTTTCGGGAACAGGCTCTGCCGAGGATGCGCACCGTGAGATGTTCCTTCTCTGGGCAAGCACAGATACCAAAACCTGTTGTGCCTGTGAATAGGCTGCACGGGGAAGGTGGAGACCAGCAACAGCTTTCAGGGCTGCCACCTTCCTTGTGGGACAAGGAGCCGGACGTTTGCCTTTTCGGGAACAGGCTCTGCCGAGGATGCGCACCGTGAGATTTGCGTCTTTGGGAAAGCAGAGATTCCCAGTGCGGTTGTGCCTGTGAATAGGCTGCAGGGGGAAGGTGGAGACCAGCAAGAGCTTTCCGGGCTTCCACCTTCCGTGTGGGACCAGGAGCCGGACGTTTGCCTTTTCGGGAACAGGCTCTGCCGAGGATGCGCACCGTGAGATGTTCCTTCTCTGGGCAAGCACAGATCCCAAAACCTGTTGTGCCTGTGACTAGGCTGCAGGGGGAAGGTGAAGACCAGCACCAGCTTTCAGGGCTGCCACCTTCCGTGTGGGACAAGGAGCCGGACGTTTGCCTTTTCGGGAACAGGCTCTGCCGAGGATGCGCACCGTGAGATGTTCCTTCTCTGGGCAAGCACAGATCCCAAAACCTGTTGTGCCTGTGAATAGGCTGCACGGGGAAGGTGAAGACCAGCAAGAGCTTTCCGGGCTGCCACCTTCCGTGTGGGACCAGGAGCCGGACGTTTGCCTTTTCGGGAACAGGCTCTGCTGAGGATGCGCACCGTGAGAGATTGCGTCTTTGGGAAAGCAGAGATTCCCAGTGCGGTTGTGCCTGTGACTAGGGTGCACGGGGAAGGTGAAGACCAGCAACAGCTTCAGGGCTGCCACCTTCCGTGTGGGACCAGGAGCCGGACGTTTGCCTTTTCGGGAACAGGCTCTGCCGAGGATGCGCACCGTGAGATGTTCCTTCTCTGGGCAAGCACAGATCCCAAAACCTGTTGTGCCTGTGAATAGGCTGCACGGGGAAGGTGAAGACCAGCAACAGCTTTCAGGGCTGCCACCTTCCGTGTGGGACCAGGAGCCGGACATTTGCCTTTTTGGGAACAGGCTCTGCCGAGGATGCGCACCGTGAGATGTTCCTTCTCTGGGCAAGCACAGATACCAAAACCTGTTGTGCCTGTGAATAGGCTGCACGGGGAAGGTGGAGACCAGCAACAGCTTTCAGGGCTGCCCCCTTCCGTGTGGGACAAGGAGCCGGACGTTTGCCTTTTCGGGAACAGGCTCTGCCGAGGATGCGCACCGTGAGAGATTGTGTCTTTGGGAAAGCAGAGATTCCCAGTGCGGTTGTGCCTGTGAATACGCTGCACGGGGAAGGTGAAGACCAGCAAGAGCTTTCAGGGCTGCCACCTTCCGTGTGGGACAAGGAGCCGGACGTTTGCCTTTTCGGGAACAGGCTCTGCCGAGGATGCGCACCGTGAGATGTTCCTTCTCTGGGCAAGCACAGATCCCAAAACCTGTTGTGCCTGTGAATAGGCTGCAGGGGGAAGGTGAAGACCAGCAACAGCTTTCCGGGCTGCCACCTTCCGTGTGGGACAAGGAGCCGGACGTTTGCCTTTTCGGGAACAGGCTCTGCCGAGGATGCGCACCGTGAGATGTTCCTTCTCTGGGCAAGCACAGATCCCAAAACCTGTTGTGCCTGTGAATAGGCTGCACGGGGAAGGTGAAGACCAGCAAGAGCTTTCCGGGCTGCCACCTTCCGTGTGGGACCAGGAGCCGGACGTTTGCCTTTTCGGGAACAGGCTCTGCCGAGGATGCGCACCGTGAGAGATTGCGTCTTTGGGAAAGCAGAGATTCCCAGTGCGGTTGTGCCTGTGACTAGGGTGCACGGGGAAGGTGAAGACCAGCAACAGCTTCAGGGCTGCCACCTTCCGTGTGGGACCAGGAGCCAGACGTTTGCCTTTTCGGGAACAGGCTCTGCCGAGGATGCGCACCGTGAGATGTTCCTTCTCTGGGCAAGCACAGATCCCAAAACCTGTTGTGCCTGTGAATAGGCTGCACGGGGAAGGTGAAGACCAGCAACAGCTTTCAGGGCTGCCACCTTCCGTGTGGGACCAGGAGCCGGACATTTGCCTTTTTGGGAACAGGCTCTGCCAAGGATGCGCACCGTGAGATGTTCCTTCTCTGGGCAAGCACAGATACCAAAACCTGTTGTGCCTGTGAATAGGCTGCACGGGGAAGTTGGAGACCAGCAACAGCTTTCAGGGCTGCCACCTTCCGTGTGGGACAAGGAGCCGGACGTTTGCCTTTTCGGGAACAGGCTCTGCCGAGGATGCGCACCGTGAGAGATTGTGTCTTTGGGAAAGCAGAGATTCCCAGTGCGGTTGTGCCTGTGAATACGCTGCACGGGGAAGGTGAAGACCAGCAAGAGCTTTCAGGGCTGCCACCTTCCGTGTGGGACCAGGAGCCGGACGTTTGCCTTTTCGGGAACAGGCTCTGCCGAGGATGCGCACCGTGAGATGTTCCTTCTCTGGGCAAGCACAGATCCCAAAACCTGTTGTGCCTGTGAATAGGCTGCACGGGGAAGGTGAAGACCAGCAACAGCTTTCCGGGCTGCCACCTTCCGTGTGGGACAAGGAGCCGGACGTTTGCCTTTTCGGGATCAGGCTCTGCCGAGGATGCGCACCGTGAGATGTTCCTTCTCTGGGCAAGCACAGATCCCAAAACCTGTTGTGCCTGTGAATAGGCTGCAGGGGGAAGGTGAAGACCAGCAAGAGCTTTCAGGGCTGCCCCCTTCCGTGTGGGACAAGGAGCCGGACGTTTGCCTTTTCGGGAACAGGCTCTGCCGAGGATGCGCACCGTGAGAGATTGCGTCTTTGGGAAAGCAGAGATTCCCAGTGCGGTTGTGCCTGTGAATAGGCTGCAGGGGGAAGGTGAAGACCAGCAACAGCTTTCAGGGCTGCCCCCTTCCGTGTGGGACCAGGAGCCGGACGTTTGCCTTTTCGGGAACAGGCTCTGCCGAGGATGCGCACCGTGAGATGTTCCTTCTCTGGGCAAGCACAGATACCAAAACCTGTTGTGCCTGTGAATAGGCTGCACGGGGAAGGTGGAGACCAGCAACAGCTTTCAGGGCTGCCACCTTCCGTGTGGGACAAGGAGCCGGACGTTTGCCTTTTCGGGAACAGGCTCTGCCGAGGATGCGCACCGTGAGATTTGCGTCTTTGGGAAAGCAGAGATTCCCAGTGCGGTTGTGCCTGTGAATAGGCTGCAGGGGGAAGGTGGAGACCAGCAAGAGCTTTCCGGGCTTCCACCTTCCGTGTGGGACCAGGAGCCGGACGTTTGCCTTTTCGGGAACAGGCTCTGCCGAGGATGCGCACCGTGAGATGTTCCTTCTCTGGGCAAGCACAGATCCCAAAACCTGTTGTGCCTGTGACTAGGCTGCAGGGGGAAGGTGAAGACCAGCACCAGCTTTCAGGGCTGCCACCTTCCGTGTGGGACAAGGAGCCGGACGTTTGCCTTTTCGGGAACAGGCTCTGCCAAGGATGCGCACCGTGAGATGTTCCTTCTCTGGGCAAGCACAGATCCCAAAACCTGTTGTGCCTGTGAATAGGCTGCAGAGGGAAGGTGAAGACCAGCAAGAGCTTTCAGGGCTGCCACCTTCCGTGTGGGACAAGGAGCCGGACGTTTGCCTTTTCGGGAACAGGCTCTGCCGAGGATGCTCACCGTGAGAGATTGCGTCTTTGGGAAAGCAGAGATTCCCAGTGCGGTTGTGCCTGTGAATACGCTGCACGGGGAAGGTGAAGACCAGCAAGAGCTTTCAGGGCTGCCACCTTCCATGTGGGACAAGGAGCCGGACGTTTGCCTTTTCGGGAACAGGCTCTGCCAAGGATGCGCACCGTGAGATGTTCCTTCTCTGGGCAAGCACAGATCCCAAAACCTGTTGTGCCTGTGACTAGGCTGCAGGGGGAAGGTGAAGACCAGCAACAGCTTTCAGGGCTGCCCCCTTCCGTGTGGGACAAGGAGCCGGACGTTTGCCTTTTCGGGAACAGGCTCTGCCGAGGATGCGCACCGTGAGAGATTGCGTCTTTGGGAAAGCAGAGATTCCCAGTGCGGTTGTGCCTGTGAATACGCTGCACGGGGAAGGTGAAGACCAGCAACAGCTTTCAGGGCTGCCACCTTCCGTGTGGGACCAGGAGCCGGACGTTTGCCTTTTCGGGAACAGGCTCTGCCGAGGATGCGCACCGTGAGATGTTCCTTCTCTGGGCAAGCACAGATCCCAAAACCTGTTGTGCCTGTGAATAGGCTGCACGGGGAAGGTGGAGACCAGCAACAGCTTTCAGGGCTGCCACCTTCCGTGTGGGACAAGGAGCCGGACGTTTGCCTTTTCGGGAACATGCTCTGCCGAGGATGCGCACCGTGAGATGTTCCTTCTCTGGGCAAGCACAGATCCCAAAACCTGTTGTGCCTGTGAATAGGCTGCAGGGGGAAGGTGAAGACCAGCACCAGCTTTCAGGGCTGCCCCCTTCCGTGTGGGACAAGGAGCCGGACGTTTGCCTTTTCGGGAACAGGCTCTGACGAGGATGCGCACCGTGAGATGTTCCTTCTCTGGGCAAGCGCAGATCCCAAAAACTGTTGTGCCTGTGAATAGGCTGCAGGGGGAAGGTGAAGACCAGCACCAGCTTTCAGGGCTGCCACCTTCCGTGTGGGACAAGGAGCCGGACGTTTGCCTTTTCGGGAACAGGCTCTGCCGAGGATGCGCACCGTGAGAGATTGCGTCTTTGGGAAAGCAGAGATCCCAAAACCTGTTGTGCCTGTGAATAGGCTGCAGGGGGAAGGTGAAGACCAGCAAGAGCTTTCCGGGCTGCCACCTTCCGTGTGGGACCAGGAGCCGGACGTTTGCCTTTTCGGGAACAGGCTCTGCCGAGGATGGGCACCGTGAGATGTTCCTTCTCTGGGCAAGCACAGATCCCAAACCCTGTTGTGCCTGTGAATAGGCTGCACGGGGAAGGTGGAGACCAGCAACAGCTTTCCGGGCTGCCACCTTCCGTGTGGGACAAGGAGCCGGACGTTTGCCTTTTCGGGAACAGGCTCTGCCGAGGATGCGCACCGTGAGATGTTCCTTCTCTGGGCAAGCACAGATCCCAAAACCTGTTGTGCCTGTGAATAGGCTGCACGGGGAAGGTGAAGACCAGCAAGAGCTTTCAGGGCTGCCACCTTCCGTGTGGGACCAGGAGCCGGACGTTTGCCTTTTCGGGAACAGGCTCTGCCGAGGATGCGCACCGTGAGAGATTGCGTCTTTGGGAAAGCAGAGATTCCCAGTGCGGTTGTGCCTGTGACTAGGGTGCACGGGGAAGGTGAAGACCAGCAACAGCTTCAGGGCTGCCACCTTCCGTGTGGGACCAGGAGCCGGACGTTTGCCTTTTCGGGAACAGGCTCTGCCGAGGATGCGCACCGTGAGATGTTCCTTCTCTGGGCAAGCACAGATCCCAAAACCTGTTGTGCCTGTGAATAGGCTGCACGGGGAAGGTGAAGACCAGCAACAGCTTTCAGGGCTGCCACGTTCCGTGTGGGACCAGGAGCCGGACATTTGCCTTTTCGGGAACAGGCTCTGCCGAGGATGCGCACCGTGAGATGTTCCTTCTCTGGGCAAGCACAGATACCAAAACCTGTTGTGCCTGTGAATAGGCTGCACGGGGAAGGTGGAGACCAGCAACAGCTTTCAGGGCTGCCCCCTTCCGTGTGGGACAAGGAGCCGGACGTTTGCCTTTTCGGGAACAGGCTCTGCCGAGGATGCGCACCGTGAGAGATTGTGTCTTTGGGAAAGCAGAGATTCCCAGTGCGGTTGTGCCTGTGAATACGCTGCACGGGGAAGGTGAAGACCAGCAAGAGCTTTCAGGGCTGCCACCTTCCGTGTGGGACCAGGAGCCGGACGTTTGCCTTTTCGGGAACAGGCTCTGCCGAGGATGCGCACCGTGAGATGTTCCTTCTCTGGGCAAGCACAGATCCCAAAACCTGTTGTGCCTGTGAATAGGCTGCACGGGGAAGGTGGAGACCAGCAACAGCTTTCCGGGCTGCCACCTTCCGTGTGGGACAAGGAGCCGGACGTTTGCCTTTTCGGGATCAGTCTCTGCCGAGGATGCGCACCGTGAGATGTTCCTTCTCTGGGCAAGCACAGATCCCAAAACCTGTTGTGCCTGTGACTAGGCTGCAGGGGGAAGGTGAAGACCAGCAAGAGCTTTCAGGGCTGCCCCCTTCCGTGTGGGACAAGGAGCCGGACGTTTGCCTTTTCGGGAACAGGCTCTGCCGAGGATGCGCACCGTGAGAGATTGCGTCTTTGGGAAAGCAGAGATTCCCAGTGCGGTTGTGCCTGTGAATAGGCTGCAGGGGGAAGGTGAAGACCAGCAACAGCTTTCAGGGCTGCCACCTTCCGTGTGGGACCAGGAGCCGGACGTTTGCCTTTTCGGGAACAGGCTCTGCCGAGGATGCGCACCGTGAGATGTTCCTTCTCTGGGCAAGCACAGATCCCAAAACCTGTTGTGCCTGTGAATAGGCTGCACGGGGAAGGTGGAGACCAGCAACAGCTTTCAGGGCTGCCACCTTCCGTGTGGGACAAGGAGCCGGACGTTTGCCTTTTCGGGAACAGGCTCTGCCGAGGATGCGCACCGTGAGATTTGCGTCTTTGGGAAAGCAGAGATTCCCAGTGCGGTTGTGCCTGTGAATAGGCTGCAGGGGGAAGGTGGAGACCAGCAAGAGCTTTCCGGGCTTCCACCTTCCGTGTGGGACCAGGAGCCGGACGTTTGCCTTTTCGGGAACAGGCTCTGCCGAGGATGCGCACCGTGAGATGTTCCTTCTCTGGGCAAGCACAGATCCCAAACCCTGTTGTGCCTGTGAATAGGCTGCAGGGGGAAGGTGAAGACCAGCACCAGCTTTCAGGGCTGCCACCTTCCGTGTGGGACAAGGAGCCGGACGTTTGCCTTTTCGGGAACAGGCTCTGCCAAGGATGCGCACCGTGAGATGTTCCTTCTCTGGGCAAGCACAGATCCCAAAACCTGTTGTGCCTGTGAATAGGCTGCAGAGGGAAGGTGAAGACCAGCAAGAGCTTTCAGGGCTGCCACCTTCCGTGTGGGACAAGGAGCCGGACGTTTGCCTTTTCGGGAACAGGCTCTGCCGAGGATGCGCACCGTGAGAGATTGCGTCTTTGGGAAAGCAGAGATTCCCAGTGCGGTTGTGCCTGTGAATACGCTGCACGGGGAAGGTGAAGACCAGCAAGAGCTTTCAGGGCTGCCACCTTCCATGTGGGACAAGGAGCCGGACGTTTGCCTTTTCGGGAACAGGCTCTGCCAAGGATGCGCACCGTGAGATGTTCCTTCTCTGGGCAAGCACAGATCCCAAAACCTGTTGTGCCTGTGACTAGGCTGCAGGGGGAAGGTGAAGACCAGCAACAGCTTTCAGGGCTGCCCCCTTCCGTGTGGGACAAGGAGCCGGACGTTTGCCTTTTCGGGAACAGGCTCTGCCGAGGATGCGCACCGTGAGAGATTGCGTCTTTGGGAAAGCAGAGATTCCCAGTGCGGTTGTGCCTGTGAATACGCTGCACGGGGAAGGTGAAGACCAGCAACAGCTTTCAGGGCTGCCACCTTCCGTGTGGGACCAGGAGCCGGACGTTTGCCTTTTCGGGAACAGGCTCTGCCGAGGATGCGCACCGTGAGATGTTCCTTCTCTGGGCAAGCACAGATCCCAAAACCTGTTGTGCCTGTGAATAGGCTGCACGGGGAATGTGGAGACCAGCAACAGCTTTCAGGGCTGCCACCTTCCGTGTGGGACAAGGAGCCGGACGTTTGCCTTTTCGGGAACATGCTCTGCCGACGATGCGCACCGTGAGATGTTCCTTCTCTGGGCAAGCACAGATCCCAAAACCTGTTGTGCCTGTGAATAGGCTGCAGGGGGAAGGTGAAGACCAGCAAGAGCTTTCAGGGCTGCCCCCTTCCGTGTGGGACAAGGAGCCGGACGTTTGCCTTTTCGGGAACAGGCTCTGACGAGGATGCGCACCGTGAGATGTTCCTTCTCTGGGCAAGCGCAGATCCCAAAAACTGTTGTGCCTGTGAATAGGCTGCAGGGGGAAGGTGAAGACCAGCACCAGCTTTCAGGGCTGCCACCTTCCGTGTGGGACAAGGAGCCGGACGTTTGCCTTTTCGGGAACAGGCTCTGCCGAGGATGCGCACCGTGAGATGTTCCTTCTCTGGGCAAGCACAGATCCCAAAACCTGTTGTGCCTGTGATTAGGCTGCAGGGGGAAGGTGAAGACCAGCAAGAGCTTTCCGGGCTGCCACCTTCCGTGTGGGACCAGGAGCCGGACATTTGCCTTTTCGGGAACAGGCTCTGCCGAGGATGCGCACCGTGAGATGTTCCTTCTCTGGGCAAGCACAGATCCCAAAACCTGTTGTGCCTGTGACTAGGCTGCACGGGGAAGGTGGAGACCAGCAACAGCTTTCCGGGCTGCCACCTTCCGTGTGGGACAAGGAGCCGGACGTTTGCCTTTTCGGGAACAGGCTCTGCCGAGGATGCGCACCCTGAGAGATTGCGTCTTTGGGAAAGCAGAGATTCCCAGTGCGGTTGTGCCTGTGAATACGCTGCACGGGGAAGGTGAAGACCAGCAACAGCTTTCAGGTCTGCCACCTTCCGTGTGGGACCAGGAGCCGGAAGTTTGCCTTTTCGGGAACAGGCTCTGACGAGGATGCGCACCGTGAGATGTTCCTTCTCTGGGCAAGCACAGATCGCACAACCTGTTGTGCCTGTGAATAGGCTGCACGGGGAAGGTGGAGACCAGCAAGAGCTTTCCGGGCTGCCACCTTCCGTGTGGGACAAGGAGCCGGACGTTTGCCTTTTCGGGAACAGGCTCTGCTGAGGATGCGCACCGTGAGAGATTGCGTCTTTGGGAAAGCAGAGATTCCCAGTGTGGTTGTGCCTGTGAATAGGCTGCACGGGGAAGGTGAAGACCAGCAACAGCTTTCAGGGCTGCCACCTTCCGTGTGGGACCAGGAGCCGGACTTTTGCCTTTTCGGGAACAGGCTCTGCCGAGGATGCGCACCGTGAGATGTTCCTTCTCTGGGCAAGCACAGATCCCAAAACCTGTTGTGCCTGTGAATAGGCTGCACGGGGAAGGTGGAGACCAGCAACAGCTTTCAGGGCTGCCCCCTTCCGTGTGGGACAAGGAGCCGGACGTTTGCCTTTTCGGGAACAGGCTCTGCCGAGGATGCGCATCGTGAGAGATTGCATCTTTGGGAAAGCAGAGATTCCCAGTGCGGTTGTGCCTGTGAATAGGCTGCACGGGGAAGGTGAAGACCAGCAACAGCTTTCAGGTCTGCCACCTTCCGTGTGGGACCAGGAGCCGGACATTAGCCTTTTCAGGAACAGGCTCTGCCGAGGATGCGCACCGTGAGATGTTCCTTCTCTGGGCAAGCACAGATCCCAAAACCTGTTGTGCCTGTGAATAGGCTGCAGGGGGAAGGTGAAGACCAGCACCAGCTTTCAGGGCTGCCCCCTTCCGTGTGGGACAAGGAGCCGGACGTTTGCCTTTTCGGGAACAGGCTCTGACGAGGATGCGCACCGTGAGATGTTCCTTCTCTGGGCAAGCGCAGATCCCAAAAACTGTTGTGCCTGTGAATAGGCTGCAGGGGGAAGGTGAAGACCAGCACCAGCTTTCAGGGCTGCCACCTTCCGTGTGGGACCAGGAGCCGGACGTTTGCCTTTTCGGGAACAGGCTCTGCCGAGGATGCGCACCGTGAGAGATTGCGTCTTTGGGAAAGCAGAGATCCCAAAACCTGTTGTACCTGTGAATAGGCTGCAGGGGGAAGGTGAAGACCAGCAAGAGCTTTCCGGGCTGCCACCTTCCGTGTGGGACCAGGAGCCGGACATTTACCTTTTCGGGAACAGGCTCTGCCGAGGATGCGCACCGTGAGATGTTCCTTCTCTGGGCAAGCACAGATCCCAAACCCTGTTGTGCCTGTGACTAGGCTGCACGGGGAAGGTGGAGACCAGCAACAGCTTTCCGGGCTGCCACCTTCCGTGTGGGACAAGGAGCCGGACGTTTGCCTTTTCGGGAACAGGCTCTGCCGAGGATGCGCACCGTGAGATGTTCCTTCTCTGGGCAAGCACAGATCCCAAAACCTGTTGTGCCTGTGAATAGGCTGCACGGGGAAGGTGAAGACCAGCAAGAGCTTTCAGGGCTGCCACCTTCCGTGTGGGACCAGGAGCCGGACGTTTGCCTTTTCGGGAACAGGCTCTGCCGAGGATGCGCACCGTGAGAGATTGCGTCTTTGGGAAAGCAGAGATTCCCAGTGCGGTTGTGCCTGTGACTAGGGTGCACGGGGAAGGTGAAGACCAGCAACAGCTTCAGGGCTGCCACCTTCCGTGTGGGACCAGGAGCCGGACGTTTGCCTTTTCGGGAACAGGCTCTGCCGAGGATGCGCACCGTGAGATGTTCCTTCTCTGGGCAAGCACAGATCCCAAAACCTGTTGTGCCTGTGAATAGGCTGCACGGGGAAGGTGAAGACCAGCAACAGCTTTCAGGGCTGCCACGTTCCGTGTGGGACCAGGAGCCGGACATTTGCCTTTTCGGGAACAGGCTCTGCCGAGGATGCGCACCGTGAGATGTTCCTTCTCTGGGCAAGCACAGATACCAAAACCTGTTGTGCCTGTGAATAGGCTGCACGGGGAAGGTGGAGACCAGCAACAGCTTTCAGGGCTGCCCCCTTCCGTGTGGGACAAGGAGCCGGACGTTTGCCTTTTCGGGAACAGGCTCTGCCGAGGATGCGCACCGTGAGAGATTGTGTCTTTGGGAAAGCAGAGATTCCCAGTGCGGTTGTGCCTGTGAATACGCTGCACGGGGAAGGTGAAGACCAGCAAGAGCTTTCAGGGCTGCCACCTTCCGTGTGGGACCAGGAGCCGGACGTTTGCCTTTTCGGGAACAGGCTCTGCCGAGGATGCGCACCGTGAGATGTTCCTTCTCTGGGCAAGCACAGATCCCAAAACCTGTTGTGCCTGTGAATAGGCTGCACGGGGAAGGTGGAGACCAGCAACAGCTTTCCGGGCTGCCACCTTCCGTGTGGGACAAGGAGCCGGACGTTTGCCTTTTCGGGATCAGTCTCTGCCGAGGATGCGCACCGTGAGATGTTCCTTCTCTGGGCAAGCACAGATCCCAAAACCTGTTGTGCCTGTGAATAGGCTGCACGGGGAAGGTGAAGACCAGCACCAGCTTTCAGGGCTGCCACCTTCCGTGTGGGACAAGGAGCCGGACGTTTGCCTTTTCGGGAACAGGCTCTGCCGAGGATGCGCACCGTGAGAGATTGCGTCTTTGGGAAAGCAGAGATTCCCAGTGCGGTTGTGCCTGTGAATAGGCTGCAGGGGGAAGGTGAAGACCAGCAACAGCTTTCCGGGCTGCCACCTTCCGTGTGGGACCAGGAGCCGGACGTTTGCCTTTTCGGGAACAGGCTCTGCCGAGGATGCGCACCGTGAGATGTTCCTTCTCTGGGCAAGCACAGATCCCAAAACCGGTTGTGCCTGTGAATAGGCTGCACGGGGAAGGTGGAGACCAGCAACAGCTTTCAGGGCTGCCACCTTCCGTGTGGGACAAGGAGCCGGACGTTTGCCTTTTCGGGAACATGCTCTGCCGAGGATGCGCACCGTGAGATGTTCCTTCTCTGGGCAAGCACAGATCCCAAAACCTGTTGTGCCTGTGAATAGGCTGCAGGGGGAAGGTGAAGACCAGCAAGAGCTTTCAGGGCTGCCCCCTTCCGTGTGGGACAAGGAGCCGGACGTTTGCCTTTTCGGGAACAGGCTCTGACGAGGATGCGCACCGTGAGATGTTCCTTCTCTGGGCAAGCGCAGATCCCAAAAACTGTTGTGCCTGTGAATAGGCTGCAGGGGGAAGGTGAAGACCAGCACCAGCTTTCAGGGCTGCCACCTTCCGTGTGGGACAAGGAGCCGGACGTTTGCCTTTTCGGGAACAGGCTCTGCCGAGGATGCGCACCGTGAGATGTTCCTTCTCTGGGCAAGCACAGATCCCAAAACCTGTTGTGCCTGTGATTAGGCTGCAGGGGGAAGGTGAAGACCAGCAAGAGCTTTCCGGGCTGCCACCTTCCGTGTGGGACCAGGAGCCGGACATTTGCCTTTTCGGGAACAGGCTCTGCCGAGGATGCGCACCGTGAGATGTTCCTTCTCTGGGCAAGCACAGATCCCAAAACCTGTTGTGCCTGTGACTAGGCTGCACGGGGAAGGTGGAGACCAGCAACAGCTTTCCGGGCTGCCACCTTCCGTGTGGGACAAGGAGCCGGACGTTTGCCTTTTCGGGAACAGGCTCTGCCGAGGATGCGCACCCTGAGAGATTGCGTCTTTGGGAAAGCAGAGATTCCCAGTGCGGTTGTGCCTGTGAATACGCTGCACGGGGAAGGTGAAGACCAGCAACAGCTTTCAGGTCTGCCACCTTCCGTGTGGGACCAGGAGCCGGAAGTTTGCCTTTTCGGGAACAGGCTCTGACGAGGATGCGCACCGTGAGATGTTCCTTCTCTGGGCAAGCACAGATCGCACAACCTGTTGTGCCTGTGAATAGGCTGCACGGGGAAGGTGGAGACCAGCAAGAGCTTTCCGGGCTGCCACCTTCCGTGTGGGACAAGGAGCCGGACGTTTGCCTTTTCGGGAACAGGCTCTGCTGAGGATGCGCATCGTGAGAGATTGCATCTTTGGGAAAGCAGAGATTCCCAGTGCGGTTGTGCCTGTGAATAGGCTGCACGGGGAAGGTGAAGACCAGCAACAGCTTTCAGGTCTGCCACCTTCCGTGTGGGACCAGGAGCCGGACGTTTGCCTTTTCGGGAACAGGCTCTGCCGAGGATGCGCACCGTGAGATGTTCCTTCTCTGGGCAAGCACAGATCCCAAACCCTGTTGTGCCTGTGACTAGGCTGCACGGGGAAGGTGGAGACCAGCAACAGCTTTCCGGGCTGCCACCTTCCGTGTGGGACAAGGAGCCGGACGTTTGCCTTTTCGGGAACAGGCTCTGCCGAGGATGCGCACCCTGAGAGATTGCGTCTTTGGGAAAGCAGAGATTCCCAGTGCGGTTGTGCCTGTGAATACGCTGCACGGGGAAGGTGAAGACCAGCAACAGCTTTCAGGTCTGCCACCTTCCGTGTGGGACCAGGAGCCGGAAGTTTGCCTTTTCGGGAACAGGCTCTGACGAGGATGCGCACCGTGAGATGTTCCTTCTCTGGGCAAGCACAGATCGCACAACCTGTTGTGCCTGTGAATAGGCTGCACGGGGAAGGTGGAGACCAGCAAGAGCTTTCCGGGCTGCCACCTTCCGTGTGGGACAAGGAGCCGGACGTTTGCCTTTTCGGGAACAGGCTCTGCTGAGGATGCGCACCGTGAGAGATTGCGTCTTTGGGAAAGCAGAGATTCCCAGTGTGGTTGTGCCTGTGAATAGGCTGCACGGGGAAGGTGAAGACCAGCAAGAGCTTTCAGGGCTGCCACCTTCCGTGTGGGACCAGGAGCCGGACTTTTGCCTTTTCGGGAACAGGCTCTGCCGAGGATGCGCACCGTGAGATGTTCCTTCTCTGGGCAAGCACAGATCCCAAAACCTGTTGTGCCTGTGAATAGGCTGCACGGGGAAGGTGGAGACCAGCAACAGCTTTCAGGGCTGCCCCCTTCCGTGTGGGACAAGGAGCCGGACGTTTGCCTTTTCGGGAACAGGCTCTGCCGAGGATGCGCATCGTGAGAGATTGCATCTTTGGGAAAGCAGAGATTCCCAGTGCGGTTGTGCCTGTGAATACGCTGCAGGGGGAAGGTGAAGACCAGCAACAGCTTTCAGGTCTGCCACCTTCCGTGTGGGACCAGGAGCCGGACATTAGCCTTTTCAGGAACAGGCTCTGCCGAGGATGCGCACCGTGAGATGTTCCTTCTCTGGGCAAGCACAGATCCCAAAACCTGTTGTGCCTGTGAATAGGCTGCAGGGGGAAGGTGAAGACCAGCACCAGCTTTCAGGGCTGCCCCCTTCCGTGTGGGACAAGGAGCCGGACGTTTGCCTTTTCGGGAACAGGCTCTGACGAGGATGCGCACCGTGAGATGTTCCTTCTCTGGGCAAGCGCAGATCCCAAAAACTGTTGTGCCTGTGAATAGGCTGCACGGGGAAGGTGGAGACCAGCAACAGCTTTCAGGGCTGCCCCCTTCCGTGTGGGACAAGGAGCCGGACGTTTGCCTTTTCGGGAACAGGCTCTGCCGAGGATGCGCATCGTGAGAGATTGCATCTTTGGGAAAGCAGAGATTCCCAGTGCGGTTGTGCCTGTGAATAGGCTGCACGGGGAAGGTGAAGACCAGCAACAGCTTTCAGGTCTGCCACCTTCCGTGTGGGACCAGGAGCCGGACGTTTGCCTTTTCGGGAACAGGCTCTGCCGAGGATGCGCACCGTGAGATGTTCCTTCTCTGGGCAAGCACAGATCCCAAACCCTGTTGTGCCTGTGACTAGGCTGCACGGGGAAGGTGGAGACCAGCAACAGCTTTCCGGGCTGCCACCTTCCGTGTGGGACAAGGAGCCGGACGTTTGCCTTTTCGGGAACAGGCTCTGCCGAGGATGCGCACCGTGAGAGATTGCGTCTTTGGGAAAGCAGAGATTCCCCGTGCGGTTGTGCCTGTGAATACGCTGCACGGGGAAGGTGAAGACCAGCAACAGCTTTCAGGTCTGCCACCTTCCGTGTGGGACCAGGAGCCGGAAGTTTGCCTTTTCGGGAACAGGCTCTGACGAGGATGCGCACCGTGAGATGTTCCTTCTCTGGGCAAGCACAGATCGCACAACCTGTTGTGCCTGTGAATAGGCTGCACGGGGAAGGTGGAGACCAGCAAGAGCTTTCCGGGCTGCCACCTTCCGTGTGGGACAAGGAGCCGGACGTTTGCCTTTTCGGGAACAGGCTCTGCTGAGGATGCGCACCGTGAGAGATTGCGTCTTTGGGAAAGCAGAGATTCCCAGTGTGGTTGTGCCTGTGAATAGGCTGCACGGGGAAGGTGAAGACCAGCAAGAGCTTTCAGGGCTGCCACCTTCCGTGTGGGACCAGGAGCCGGACTTTTGCCTTTTCGGGAACAGGCTCTGCCGAGGATGCGCACCGTGAGATGTTCCTTCTCTGGGCAAGCACAGATCCCAAAACCTGTTGTGCCTGTGAATAGGCTGCACGGGGAAGGTGGAGACCAGCAACAGCTTTCAGGGCTGCCCCCTTCCGTGTGGGACAAGGAGCCGGACGTTTGCCTTTTCGGGAACAGGCTCTGCCGAGGATGCGCATCGTGAGAGATTGCATCTTTGGGAAAGCAGAGATTCCCAGTGCGGTTGTGCCTGTGAATAGGCTGCACGGGGAAGGTGAAGACCAGCAACAGCTTTCAGGTCTGCCACCTTCCGTGTGGGACCAGGAGCCGGACATTAGCCTTTTCAGGAACAGGCTCTGCCGAGGATGCGCACCGTGAGATGTTCCTTCTCTGGGCAAGCACAGATCCCAAAACCTGTTGTGCCTGTGAATAGGCTGCAGGGGGAAGGTGAAGACCAGCACCAGCTTTCAGGGCTGCCCCCTTCCGTGTGGGACAAGGAGCCGGACGTTTGCCTTTTCGGGAACAGGCTCTGACGAGGATGCGCACCGTGAGATGTTCCTTCTCTGGGCAAGCGCAGATCCCAAAAACTGTTGTGCCTGTGAATAGGCTGCAGGGGGAAGGTGAAGACCAGCACCAGCTTTCAGGGCTGCCACCTTCCGTGTGGGACAAGGAGCCGGACGTTTGCCTTTTCGGGAACAGGCTCTGCCGAGGATGCGCACCGTGAGAGATTGCGTCTTTGGGAAAGCAGAGATCCCAAAACCTGTTGTACCTGTGAATAGGCTGCAGGGGGAAGGTGAAGACCAGCAAGAGCTTTCCGGGCTGCCACCTTCCGTGTGGGACCAGGAGCCGGACATTTGCCTTTTCGGGAACAGGCTCTGCCGAGGATGCGCACCGTGAGATGTTCCTTCTCTGGGCAAGCACAGATCCCAAACCCTGTTGTGCCTGTGACTAGGCTGCACGGGGAAGGTGGAGACCAGCAACAGCTTTCCGGGCTGCCACCTTCCGTGTGGGACAAGGAGCCGGACTTTTGCCTTTTCGGGAACAGGCTCTGCCGAGGATGCGCACCGTGAGATGTTCCTTCTCTGGGCAAGCACAGATCCCAAAACCTGTTGTGCCTGTGAATAGGCTGCACGGGGAAGGTGAAGACCAGCAAGAGCTTTCAGGGCTGCCACCTTCCGTGTGGGACCAGGAGCCGGACGTTTGCCTTTTCGGGAACAGGCTCTGCCGAGGATGCGCACCGTGAGAGATTGCGTCTTTGGGAAAGCAGAGATTCCCAGTGCGGTTGTGCCTGTGACTAGGGTGCACGGGGAAGGTGAAGACCAGCAACAGCTTCAGGGCTGCCACCTTCCGTGTGGGACCAGGAGCCGGACGTTTGCCTTTTCGGGAACAGGCTCTGCCGAGGATGCGCACCGTGAGATGTTCCTTCTCTGGGCAAGCACAGATCCCAAAACCTGTTGTGCCTGTGAATAGGCTGCACGGGGAAGGTGAAGACCAGCAACAGCTTTCAGGGCTGCCACGTTCCGTGTGGGACCAGGAGCCGGACATTTGCCTTTTCGGGAACAGGCTCTGCCGAGGATGCGCACCGTGAGATGTTCCTTCTCTGGGCAAGCACAGATACCAAAACCTGTTGTGCCTGTGAATAGGCTGCACGGGGAAGGTGGAGACCAGCAACAGCTTTCAGGGCTGCCCCCTTCCGTGTGGGACAAGGAGCCGGACGTTTGCCTTTTCGGGAACAGGCTCTGCCGAGGATGCGCACCGTGAGAGATTGTGTCTTTGGGAAAGCAGAGATTCCCAGTGCGGTTGTGCCTGTGAATACGCTGCACGGGGAAGGTGAAGACCAGCAAGAGCTTTCAGGGCTGCCACCTTCCGTGTGGGACCAGGAGCCGGACGTTTGCCTTTTCGGGAACAGGCTCTGCCGAGGATGCGCACCGTGAGATGTTCCTTCTCTGGGCAAGCACAGATCCCAAAACCTGTTGTGCCTGTGAATAGGCTGCACGGGGAAGGTGGAGACCAGCAACAGCTTTCCGGGCTGCCACCTTCCGTGTGGGACAAGGAGCCGGACGTTTGCCTTTTCGGGATCAGTCTCTGCCGAGGATGCGCACCGTGAGATGTTCCTTCTCTGGGCAAGCACAGATCCCAAAACCTGTTGTGCCTGTGAATAGGCTGCACGGGGAAGGTGAAGACCAGCACCAGCTTTCAGGGCTGCCACCTTCCGTGTGGGACAAGGAGCCGGACGTTTGCCTTTTCGGGAACAGGCTCTGCCGAGGATGCGCACCGTGAGAGATTGCGTCTTTGGGAAAGCAGAGATTCCCAGTGCGGTTGTGCCTGTGAATAGGCTGCAGGGGGAAGGTGAAGACCAGCAACAGCTTTCCGGGCTGCCACCTTCCGTGTGGGACCAGGAGCCGGACGTTTGCCTTTTCGGGAACAGGCTCTGCCGAGGATGCGCACCGTGAGATGTTCCTTCTCTGGGCAAGCACAGATCCCAAAACCGGTTGTGCCTGTGAATAGGCTGCACGGGGAAGGTGGAGACCAGCAACAGCTTTCAGGGCTGCCACCTTCCGTGTGGGACAAGGAGCCGGACGTTTGCCTTTTCGGGAACATGCTCTGCCGAGGATGCGCACCGTGAGATGTTCCTTCTCTGGGCAAGCACAGATCCCAAAACCTGTTGTGCCTGTGAATAGGCTGCAGGGGGAAGGTGAAGACCAGCAAGAGCTTTCAGGGCTGCCCCCTTCCGTGTGGGACAAGGAGCCGGACGTTTGCCTTTTCGGGAACAGGCTCTGACGAGGATGCGCACCGTGAGATGTTCCTTCTCTGGGCAAGCGCAGATCCCAAAAACTGTTGTGCCTGTGAATAGGCTGCAGGGGGAAGGTGAAGACCAGCACCAGCTTTCAGGGCTGCCACCTTCCGTGTGGGACAAGGAGCCGGACGTTTGCCTTTTCGGGAACAGGCTCTGCCGAGGATGCGCACCGTGAGATGTTCCTTCTCTGGGCAAGCACAGATCCCAAAACCTGTTGTGCCTGTGATTAGGCTGCAGGGGGAAGGTGAAGACCAGCAAGAGCTTTCCGGGCTGCCACCTTCCGTGTGGGACCAGGAGCCGGACATTTGCCTTTTCGGGAACAGGCTCTGCCGAGGATGCGCACCGTGAGATGTTCCTTCTCTGGGCAAGCACAGATCCCAAAACCTGTTGTGCCTGTGACTAGGCTGCACGGGGAAGGTGGAGACCAGCAACAGCTTTCCGGGCTGCCACCTTCCGTGTGGGACAAGGAGCCGGACGTTTGCCTTTTCGGGAACAGGCTCTGCCGAGGATGCGCACCCTGAGAGATTGCGTCTTTGGGAAAGCAGAGATTCCCAGTGCGGTTGTGCCTGTGAATACGCTGCACGGGGAAGGTGAAGACCAGCAACAGCTTTCACGTCTGCCACCTTCCGTGTGGGACCAGGAGCCGGAAGTTTGCCTTTTCGGGAACAGGCTCTGACGAGGATGCGCACCGTGAGATGTTCCTTCTCTGGGCAAGCACAGATCGCACAACCTGTTGTGCCTGTGAATAGGCTGCACGGGGAAGGTGGAGACCAGCAACAGCTTTCCGGGCTGCCACCTTCCGTGTGGGACAAGGAGCCGGACGTTTGCCTTTTCGGGAACAGGCTCTGCTGAGGATGCGCATCGTGAGAGATTGCATCTTTGGGAAAGCAGAGATTCCCAGTGCGGTTGTGCCTGTGAATAGGCTGCACGGGGAAGGTGAAGACCAGCAACAGCTTTCAGGTCTGCCACCTTCCGTGTGGGACCAGGAGCCGGACGTTTGCCTTTTCGGGAACAGGCTCTGCCGAGGATGCGCACCGTGAGATGTTCCTTCTCTGGGCAAGCACAGATCCCAAACCCTGTTGTGCCTGTGACTAGGCTGCACGGGGAAGGTGGAGACCAGCAACAGCTTTCCGGGCTGCCACCTTCCGTGTGGGACAAGGAGCCGGACGTTTGCCTTTTCGGGAACAGGCTCTGCCGAGGATGCGCACCCTGAGAGATTGCGTCTTTGGGAAAGCAGAGATTCCCAGTGCGGTTGTGCCTGTGAATACGCTGCACGGGGAAGGTGAAGACCAGCAACAGCTTTCAGGTCTGCCACCTTCCGTGTGGGACCAGGAGCCGGAAGTTTGCCTTTTCGGGAACAGGCTCTGACGAGGATGCGCACCGTGAGATGTTCCTTCTCTGGGCAAGCACAGATCGCACAACCTGTTGTGCCTGTGAATAGGCTGCACGGGGAAGGTGGAGACCAGCAAGAGCTTTCCGGGCTGCCACCTTCCGTGTGGGACAAGGAGCCGGACGTTTGCCTTTTCGGGAACAGGCTCTGCTGAGGATGCGCACCGTGAGAGATTGCGTCTTTGGGAAAGCAGAGATTCCCAGTGTGGTTGTGCCTGTGAATAGGCTGCACGGGGAAGGTGAAGACCAGCAAGAGCTTTCAGGGCTGCCACCTTCCGTGTGGGACCAGGAGCCGGACTTTTGCCTTTTCGGGAACAGGCTCTGCCGAGGATGCGCACCGTGAGATGTTCCTTCTCTGGGCAAGCACAGATCCCAAAACCTGTTGTGCCTGTGAATAGGCTGCACGGGGAAGGTGGAGACCAGCAACAGCTTTCAGGGCTGCCCCCTTCCGTGTGGGACAAGGAGCCGGACGTTTGCCTTTTCGGGAACAGGCTCTGCCGAGGATGCGCATCGTGAGAGATTGCATCTTTGGGAAAGCAGAGATTCCCAGTGCGGTTGTGCCTGTGAATAGGCTGCACGGGGAAGGTGAAGACCAGCAACAGCTTTCAGGTCTGCCACCTTCCGTGTGGGACCAGGAGCCGGACATTAGCCTTTTCAGGAACAGGCTCTGCCGAGGATGCGCACCGTGAGATGTTCCTTCTCTGGGCAAGCACAGATCCCAAAACCTGTTGTGCCTGTGAATAGGCTGCAGGGGGAAGGTGAAGACCAGCACCAGCTTTCAGGGCTGCCCCCTTCCGTGTGGGACAAGGAGCCGGACGTTTGCCTTTTCGGGAACAGGCTCTGACGAGGATGCGCACCGTGAGATGTTCCTTCTCTGGGCAAGCGCAGATCCCAAAAACTGTTGTGCCTGTGAATAGGCTGCACGGGGAAGGTGGAGACCAGCAACAGCTTTCAGGGCTGCCCCCTTCCGTGTGGGACAAGGAGCCGGACGTTTGCCTTTTCGGGAACAGGCTCTGCCGAGGATGCGCATCGTGAGAGATTGCATCTTTGGGAAAGCAGAGATTCCCAGTGCGGTTGTGCCTGTGAATAGGCTGCACGGGGAAGGTGAAGACCAGCAACAGCTTTCAGGTCTGCCACCTTCCGTGTGGGACCAGGAGCCGGACGTTTGCCTTTTCGGGAACAGGCTCTGCCGAGGATGCGCACCGTGAGATGTTCCTTCTCTGGGCAAGCACAGATACCAAACCCTGTTGTGCCTGTGACTAGGCTGCACGGGGAAGGTGGAGACCAGCAACAGCTTTCCGGGCTGCCACCTTCCGTGTGGGACAAGGAGCCGGACGTTTGCCTTTTCGGGAACAGGCTCTGCCGAGGATGCGCACCGTGAGAGATTGCGTCTTTGGGAAAGCAGAGATTCCCCGTGCGGTTGTGCCTGTGAATACGCTGCACGGGGAAGGTGAAGACCAGCAACAGCTTTCAGGTCTGCCACCTTCCGTGTGGGACCAGGAGCCGGAAGTTTGCCTTTTCGGGAACAGGCTCTGACGAGGATGCGCACCGTGAGATGTTCCTTCTCTGGGCAAGCACAGATCGCACAACCTGTTGTGCCTGTGAATAGGCTGCACGGGGAAGGTGGAGACCAGCAAGAGCTTTCCGGGCTGCCACCTTCCGTGTGGGACAAGGAGCCGGACGTTTGCCTTTTCGGGAACAGGCTCTGCTGAGGATGCGCACCGTGAGAGATTGCGTCTTTGGGAAAGCAGAGATTCCCAGTGTGGTTGTGCCTGTGAATAGGCTGCACGGGGAAGGTGAAGACCAGCAAGAGCTTTCAGGGCTGCCACCTTCCGTGTGGGACCAGGAGCCGGACTTTTGCCTTTTCGGGAACAGGCTCTGCCGAGGATGCGCACCGTGAGATGTTCCTTCTCTGGGCAAGCACAGATCCCAAAACCTCTTGTGCCTGTGAATAGGCTGCACGGGGAAGGTGGAGACCAGCAACAGCTTTCAGGGCTGCCCCCTTCCGTGTGGGACAAGGAGCCGGACGTTTGCCTTTTCGGGAACAGGCTCTGCCGAGGATGCGCATCGTGAGAGATTGCATCTTTGGGAAAGCAGAGATTCCCAGTGCGGTTGTGCCTGTGAATAGGCTGCACGGGGAAGGTGAAGACCAGCAACAGCTTTCAGGTCTGCCACCTTCCGTGTGGGACCAGGAGCCGGACATTAGCCTTTTCAGGAACAGGCTCTGCCGAGGATGCGCACCGTGAGATGTTCCTTCTCTGGGCAAGCACAGATCCCAAAACCTGTTGTGCCTGTGAATAGGCTGCAGGGGGAAGGTGAAGACCAGCACCAGCTTTCAGGGCTGCCCCCTTCCGTGTGGGACAAGGAGCCGGACGTTTGCCTTTTCGGGAACAGGCTCTGACGAGGATGCGCACCGTGAGATGTTCCTTCTCTGGGCAAGCACAGATCCCAAAAACTGTTGTGCCTGTGAATAGGCTGCAGGGGGAAGGTGAAGACCAGCACCAGCTTTCAGGGCTGCCACCTTCCGTGTGGGACAAGGAGCCGGACGTTTGCCTTTTCGGGAACAGGCTCTGCCGAGGATGCGCACCGTGAGAGATTGCGTCTTTGGGAAAGCAGAGATCCCAAAACCTGTTGTACCTGTGAATAGGCTGCAGGGGGAAGGTGAAGACCAGCAAGAGCTTTCCGGGCTGCCACCTTCCGTGTGGGACCAGGAGCCGGACATTTGCCTTTTCGGGAACAGGCTCTGCCGAGGATGCGCACCGTGAGATGTTCCTTCTCTGGGCAAGCACAGATCCCAAACCCTGTTGTGCCTGTGAATAGGCTGCACGGGGAAGGTGAAGACCAGCAAGAGCTTTCAGGGCTGCCACCTTCCGTGTGGGACCAGGAGCCGGACGTTTGCCTTTTCGGGAACAGGCTCTGCCGAGGATGCGCACCGTGACAGATTGCGTCTTTGGGAAAGCAGAGATTCCCAGTGCGGTTGTGCCTGTGACTAGGCTGCACGGGGAAGGTGAAGACCAGCAACAGCTTCAGGGCTGCCACCTTCCGTGTGGGACCAGGAGCCGGACGTTTGCCTTTTCGGGAACAGGCTCTGCCGAGGATGCGCACCGTGAGATGTTCCTTCTCTGGGCAAGCACAGATCCCAAAACCTGTTGTGCCTGTGAATAGGCTGCACGGGGAAGGTGAAGACCAGCAACAGCTTTCAGGGCTGCCACGTTCCGTGTGGGACCAGGAGCCGGACATTTGCCTTTTCGGGAACAGGCTCTGCCGAGGATGCGCACCGTGAGATGTTCCTTCTCTGGGCAAGCACAGATACCAAAACCTGTTGTGCCTGTGAATAGGCTGCACGGGGAAGGTGGAGACCAGCAACAGCTTTCAGGGCTGCCCCCTTCCGTGTGGGACAAGGAGCCGGACGTTTGCCTTTTCGGGAACAGGCTCTGCCGAGGATGCGCACCGTGAGAGATTGCGTCTTTGGGAAAGCAGAGATTCCCAGTGCGGTTGTGCCTGTGAATAGGCTGCAGGGGGAAGGTGAAGACCAGCAACAGCTTTCAGGGCTGCCACCTTCCGTGTGGGACCAGGAGCCGGACGTTTGCCTTTTTGGGAACAGGCTCTGCCGAGGATGCGCACCGTGAGATGTTCCTTCTCTGGGCAAGCACAGATCCCAAAACCTGTTGTGCCTGTGAATAGGCTGCACGGGGAAGGTGGAGACCAGCAACAGCTTTCAGGGCTGCCACCTTCCGTGTGGGACAAGGAGCCGGATGTTTGCCTTTTCGGGAACAGGCTCTGCCGAGGATGCGCACCGTGAGATTTGCGTCTTTGGGAAAGCAGAGATTCCCAGTGCGGTTGTGCCTGTGAATAGGCTGCAGGGGGAAGGTGGAGACCAGCAAGAGCTTTCCGGGCTTCCACCTTCCGTGTGGGACCAGGAGCCGGACGTTTGCCTTTTCGGGAACAGGCTCTGCCGAGGATGCGCACCGTGAGATGTTCCTTCTCTGGGCAAGCACAGATCCCAAAACCTGTTGTGCCTGTGACTAGGCTGCACGGGGAAGGTGGAGACCAGCAAGAGCTTTCCGGGCTGCCACCTTCCGTGTGGGACAAGGAGCCGGACGTTTGCCTTTTCGGGAACAGGCTCTGCCGAGGATGCGCACCGTGAGAGATTGCGTCTTTGGGAAAGCAGAGATTCCCAGTGCGGTTGTGCCTGTGAATACGCTGCACGGGGAAGGTGAAGACCAGCAACAGCTTTCAGGTCTGCCACCTTCCGTGTGGGACCAGGAGCCGGAAGTTTGCCTTTTCGGGAACAGGCTCTGACGAGGATGCGCACCGTGAGATGTTCCTTCTCTGGGCAAGCACAGATCCCAAAACCTGTTGTGCCTGTGAATAGGCTGCAGGGGGAAGGTGAAGACCAGCACCAGCTTTCAGGGCTGCCCCCTTCCGTGTGGGACAAGGAGCCGGACGTTTGCCTTTTCGGGAACAGGCTCTGACGAGGATGCGCACCGTGAGATGTTCCTTCTCTGGGCAAGCGCAGATCCCAAAAACTGTTGTGCCTGTGAATAGGCTGCAGGGGGAAGGTGAAGACCAGCAAGAGCTTTCAGGGCTGCCACCTTCCGTGTGGGACAAGGAGCCGGACGTTTGCCTTTTCGGGAACAGGCTCTGCCGAGGATGCGCACCGTGAGAGATTGCGTCTTTGGGAAAGCAGAGATCCCAAAACCTGTTGTACCTGTGAATAGGCTGCAGGGGGAAGGTGAAGACCAGCAAGAGCTTTCCGGGCTGCCACCTTCCGTGTGGGACCAGGAGCCGGACATTTGCCTTTTCGGGAACAGGCTCTGCCGAGGATGCGCACCGTGAGATGTTCCTTCTCTGGGCAAGCACAGATCCCAAACCCTGTTGTGCCTGTGACTAGGCTGCACGGGGAAGGTGGAGACCAGCAACAGCTTTCCGGGCTGCCCCCTTCCGTGTGGGACAAGGAGCCGGACGTTTGCCTTTTCGGGAACAGGCTCTGCCGAGGATGCGCACCGTGAGATGTTCCTTCTCTGGGCAAGCACAGATCCCAAAACCTGTTGTGCCTGTGAATAGGCTGCACGGGGAAGGTGAAGACCAGCAAGAGCTTTCAGGGCTGCCACCTTCCGTGTGGGACCAGGAGCCGGACGTTTGCCTTTTCGGGAACAGGCTCTGCCGAGGATGCGCACCGTGAGAGATTGCGTCTTTGGGAAAGCAGAGATTCCCAGTGCGGTTGTGCCTGTGACTAGGGTGCACGGGGAAGGTGAAGACCAGCAACAGCTTCAGGGCTGCCACCTTCCGTGTGGGACCAGGAGCCGGACGTTTGCCTTTTCGGGAACAGGCTCTGCCGAGGATGCGCACCGTGAGATGTTCCTTCTCTGGGCAAGCACAGATCCCAAAACCTGTTGTGCCTGTGAATAGGCTGCATGGGGAAGGTGAAGACCAGCAACAGCTTTCAGGGCTGCCACGTTCCGTGTGGGACCAGGAGCCGGACATTTGCCTTTTCGGGAACAGGCTCTGCCGAGGATGCGCACCGTGAGATGTTCCTTCTCTGGGCAAGCACAGATACCAAAACCTGTTGTGCCTGTGAATAGGCTGCACGGGGAAGGTGGAGACCAGCAACAGCTTTCAGGGCTGCCCCCTTCCGTGTGGGACAAGGAGCCGGACGTTTGCCTTTTCGGGAACAGGCTCTGCCGAGGATGCGCACCGTGAGAGATTGTGTCTTTGGGAAAGCAGAGATTCCCAGTGCGGTTGTGCCTGTGAATACGCTGCACGGGGAAGGTGAAGACCAGCAAGAGCTTTCAGGGCTGCCACCTTCCGTGTGGGACCAGGAGCCGGACGTTTGCCTTTTCGGGAACAGGCTCTGCCGAGGATGCGCACCGTGAGATGTTCCTTCTCTGGGCAAGCACAGATCCCCAAACCTGTTGTGCCTGTGAATAGGCTGCACGGGGAAGGTGGAGACCAGCAACAGCTTTCCGGGCTGCCCCCTTCCGTGTGGGACAAGGAGCCGGACGTTTGCCTTTTCGGGAACAGGCTCTGCCGAGGATGCGCACCGTGAGAGATTGCGTCTTTGGGAAAGCAGAGATTCCCAGTGCGGTTGTGCCTGTGAATACGCTGCACGGGGAAGGTGAAGACCAGCAACAGCTTTCAGGGCTGCCACCTTCCGTGTGGGACCAGGAGCCGGACGTTTGCCTTTTCGGGAACAGGCTCTGCCGAGGATGCGCACCGTGAGATGTTCCTTCTCTGGGCAAGCACAGATCCCAAAACCTGTTGTGCCTGTGAATAGGCTGCACGGGGAATGTGGAGACCAGCAACAGCTTTCAGGGCTGCCACCTTCCGTGTGGGACAAGGAGCCGGACGTTTGCCTTTTCGGGAACATGCTCTGCCGAGGATGCGCACCGTGAGATGTTCCTTCTCTGGGCAAGCACAGATCCCAAAACCTGTTGTGCCTGTGAATAGGCTGCAGGGGGAAGGTGAAGACCAGCAAGAGCTTTCAGGGCTGCCCCCTTCCGTGTGGGACAAGGAGCCGGACGTTTGCCTTTTCGGGAACAGGCTCTGACGAGGATGCGCACCGTGAGATGTTCCTTCTCTGGGCAAGCGCAGATCCCAAAAACTGTTGTGCCTGTGAATAGGCTGCAGGGGGAAGGTGAAGACCAGCACCAGCTTTCAGGGCTGCCACCTTCCGTGTGGGACAAGGAGCCGGACCTTTGCCTTTTCGGGAACAGGCTCTGCCGAGGATGCGCACCGTGAGATGTTCCTTCTCTGGGCAAGCACAGATCCCAAAACCTGTTGTGCCTGTGATTAGGCTGCAGGGGGAAGGTGAAGACCAGCAAGAGCTTTCCGGGCTGCCACCTTCCGTGTGGGACCAGGAGCCGGACGTTTGCCTTTTCGGGAACAGGCTCTGCCGAGGATGCGCACCCTGAGAGATTGCGTCTTTGGGAAAGCAGAGATTCCCAGTGCGGTTGTGCCTGTGAATACGCTGCACGGGGAAGGTGAAGACCAGCAACAGCTTTCAGGTCTGCCACCTTCCGTGTGGGACCAGGAGCCGGAAGTTTGCCTTTTCGGGAACAGGCTCTGACGAGGATGCGCACCGTGAGATGTTCCTTCTCTGGGCAAGCACAGATCGCACAACCTGTTGTGCCTGTGAATAGGCTGCACGGGGAAGGTGGAGACCAGCAAGAGCTTTCCGGGCTGCCACCTTCCGTGTGGGACAAGGAGCCGGACGTTTGCCTTTTCGGGAACAGGCTCTGCTGAGGATGCGCACCGTGAGAGATTGCGTCTTTGGGAAAGCAGAGATTCCCAGTGTGGTTGTGCCTGTGAATAGGCTGCACGGGGAAGGTGAAGACCAGCAAGAGCTTTCAGGGCTGCCACCTTCCGTGTGGGACCAGGAGCCGGACTTTTGCCTTTTCGGGAACAGGCTCTGCCGAGGATGCGCACCGTGAGATGTTCCTTCTCTGGGCAAGCACAGATCCCAAAACCTGTTGTGCCTGTGAATAGGCTGCACGGGGAAGGTGGAGACCAGCAACAGCTTTCAGGGCTGCCCCCTTCCGTGTGGGACAAGGAGCCGGACGTTTGCCTTTTCGGGAACAGGCTCTGCCGAGGATGCGCATCGTGAGAGATTGCATCTTTGGGAAAGCAGAGATTCCCAGTGCGGTTGTGCCTGTGAATAGGCTGCACGGGGAAGGTGAAGACCAGCAACAGCTTTCAGGTCTGACACCTTCCGTGTGGGACCAGGAGCCGGACGTTTGCCTTTTCGGGAACAGGCTCTGCCGAGGATGCGCACCGTGAGATGTTCCTTCTCTGGGCAAGCACAGATCCCAAAACCTGTTGTGCCTGTGACTAGGCTGCACGGGGAAGGTGGAGACCAGCAACAGCTTTCCGGGCTGCCACCTTCCGTGTGGGACAAGGAGCCGGACGTTTGCCTTTTCGGGAACAGGCTCTGCCGAGGATGCGCACCCTGAGAGATTGCGTCTTTGGGAAAGCAGAGATTCCCAGTGCGGTTGTGCCTGTGAATACGCTGCACGGGGAAGGTGAAGACCAGCAACAGCTTTCAGGTCTGCCACCTTCCGTGTGGGACCAGGAGCCGGAAGTTTGCCTTTTCGGGAACAGGCTCTGACGAGGATGCGCACCGTGAGATGTTCCTTCTCTGGGCAAGCACAGATCGCACAACCTGTTGTGCCTGTGAATAGGCTGCACGGGGAAGGTGGAGACCAGCAAGAGCTTTCCGGGCTGCCACCTTCCGTGTGGGACAAGGAGCCGGACGTTTGCCTTTTCGGGAACAGGCTCTGCTGAGGATGCGCACCGTGAGAGATTGCGTCTTTGGGAAAGCAGAGATTCCCAGTGTGGTTGTGCCTGTGAATAGGCTGCACGGGGAAGGTGAAGACCAGCAAGAGCTTTCCGGGCTGCCACCTTCCGTGTGGGACCAGGAGCCGGACTTTTGCCTTTTCGGGAACAGGCTCTGCCGAGGATGCGCACCGTGAGATGTTCCTTCTCTGGGCAAGCACAGATCCCAAAACCTGTTGTGCCTGTGAATAGGCTGCACGGGGAAGGTGGAGACCAGCAACAGCTTTCAGGGCTGCCCCCTTCCGTGTGGGACAAGGAGCCGGACGTTTGCCTTTTCGGGAACAGGCTCTGCCGAGGATGCGCATCGTGAGAGATTGCATCTTTGGGAAAGCAGAGATTCCCAGTGCGGTTGTGCCTGTGAATAGGCTGCACGGGGAAGGTGAAGACCAGCAACAGCTTTCAGGTCTGCCACCTTCCGTGTGGGACCAGGAGCCGGACATTAGCCTTTTCAGGAACAGGCTCTGCCGAGGATGCGCACCGTGAGATGTTCCTTCTCTGGGCAAGCACAGATCCCAAAACCTGTTGTGCCTGTGAATAGGCTGCAGGGGGAAGGTGAAGACCAGCACCAGCTTTCAGGGCTGCCCCCTTCCGTGTGGGACAAGGAGCCGGACGTTTGCCTTTTCGGGAACAGGCTCTGCCGAGGATGCGCACCGTGAGATGTTCCTTCTCTGGGCAAGCACAGATCCCAAAACCTGTTGTGCCTGTGAATAGGCTGCAGGGGGAAGGTGAAGACCAGCACCAGCTTTCAGGGCTGCCACCTTCCGTGTGGCACAAGGAGCTGGACGTTTGCCTTTTCGGAAACAGGCTCTGCCGAGGATGCGCACCGTGAGATGTTCCTTCTCTGGGCAAGCACAGATCCCAAAACCTGTTGTGCCTGTGAATAGGCTGCACGGGGAAGGTGAAGACCAGCAAGAGCTTTCCGGGCTGCCACCTTCCGTGTGGGACCAGGAGCCGGACGTTTGCCTTTTCGGGAACAGGCTCTGCCGAGGATGCGCACCGTGAGAGATTGCGTCTTTGGGAAAGCAGAGATTCCCAGTGCGGTTGTGGCTGTGACTAGGCTGCAGGGGGAAGGTGAAGACCAGCAACAGCTTCAGGGCTGCCACCTTCCGTGTGGGACCAGGAGCCGGACGTTTGCCTTTTCGGGAACAGGCTCTGCCGAGGATGCGCACCGTGAGAGATTGCGTCTTTGGGAAAGCAGAGATTCCCAGTGCGGTTGTGCCTGTGAATACGCTGCACGGGGAAGGTGAAGACCAGCAAGAGCTTTCAGGGCTGCCACCTTCCATGTGGGACAAGGAGCCGGACGTTTGCCTTTTCGGGAACAGGCTCTGCCAAGGATGCGCACCGTGAGATGTTCCTTCTCTGGGCAAGCACAGATCCCAAAACCTGTTGTGCCTGTGACTAGGCTGCAGGGGGAAGGTGAAGACCAGCAACAGCTTTCAGGGCTGCCCCCTTCCGTGTGGGACAAGGAGCCGGACGTTTGCCTTTTCGGGAACAGGCTCTGCCGAGGATGCGCACCGTGAGAGATTGCGTCTTTGGGAAAGCAGAGATTCCCAGTGCGGTTGTGCCTGTGAATACGCTGCACGGGGAAGGTGAAGACCAGCAACAGCTTTCAGGGCTGCCACCTGCCGTGTGGGACCAGGAGCCGGACGTTTGCCTTTTCGGGAACAGGCTCTGCCGAGGATGCGCACCGTGAGATGTTCCTTCTCTGGGCAAGCACAGATCCCAAAACCTGTTGTGCCTGTGAATAGGCTGCAGGGGGAAGGTGAAGACCAGCAAGAGCTTTCAGGGCTGCCCCCTTCCGTGTGGGACAAGGAGCCGGACGTTTGCCTTTTCGGGAACAGGCTCTGACGAGGATGCGCACCGTGAGATGTTCCTTCTCTGGGCAAGCGCAGATCCCAAAAACTGTTGTGCCTGTGAATAGGCTGCAGGGGGAAGGTGAAGACCAGCACCAGCTTTCAGGGCTGCCCCCTTCCGTGTGGGACAAGGAGCCGGACGTTTGCCTTTTCGGGAACAGGCTCTGACGAGGATGCGCACCGTGAGATGTTCCTTCTCTGGGCAAGCGCAGATCCCAAAAACTGTTGTGCCTGTGAATAGGCTGCAGGGGGAAGGTGAAGACCAGCACCAGCTTTCAGGGCTGCCACCTTCCGTGTGGGACAAGGAGCCGGACGTTTGCCTTTTCGGGAACAGGCTCTGCCGAGGATGCGCACCGTGAGAGATTGCGTCTTTGGGAAAGCAGAGATCCCAAAACCTGTTGTACCTGTGAATAGGCTGCAGGGGGAAGGTGAAGACCAGCAAGAGCTTTCCGGGCTGCCACCTTCCGTGTGGGACCAGGAGCCGGACATTTGCCTTTTCGGGAACAGGCTCTGCCGAGGATGCGCACCGTGAGATGTTCCTTCTCTGGGCAAGCACAGATCCCAAAACCTGTTGTGCCTGTGACTAGGCTGCACGGGGAAGGTGGAGACCAGCAACAGCTTTCCGGGCTGCCACCTTCCGTGTGGGACAAGGAGCCGGACGTTTGCCTTTTCGGGAACAGGCTCTGCCGAGGATGCGCACCGTGAGATGTTCCTTCTCTGGGCAAGCACAGATCCCAAAACCTGTTGTGCCTGTGAATAGGCTGCACGGGGAAGGTGAAGACCAGCAAGAGCTTTCAGGGCTGCCACCTTCCGTGTGGGACCAGGAGCCGGACGTTTGCCTTTTCGGGAACAGGCTCTGCCGAGGATGCGCACCGTGAGAGATTGCGTCTTTGGGAAAGCAGAGATTCCCAGTGCGGTTGTGCCTGTGACTAGGGTGCACGGGGAAGGTGAAGACCAGCAACAGCTTCAGGGCTGCCACCTTCCGTGTGGGACCAGGAGCCGGACGTTTGCCTTTTCGGGAACAGGCTCTGCCGAGGATGCGCACCGTGAGATGTTCCTTCTCTGGGCAAGCACAGATCCCAAAACCTGTTGTGCCTGTGAATAGGCTGCACGGGGAAGGTGAAGACCAGCAACAGCTTTCAGGGCTGCCACGTTCCGTGTGGGACCAGGAGCCGGACATTTGCCTTTTCGGGAACAGGCTCTGCCGAGGATGCGCACCGTGAGATGTTCCTTCTCTGGGCAAGCACAGATACCAAAACCTGTTGTGCCTGTGAATAGGCTGCACGGGGAAGGTGGAGACCAGCAACAGCTTTCAGGGCTGCCCCCTTCCGTGTGGGACAAGGAGCCGGACGTTTGCCTTTTCGGGAACAGGCTCTGCCAAGGATGCGCACCGTGAGAGATTGTGTCTTTGGGAAAGCAGAGATTCCCAGTGCGGTTGTGCCTGTGAATACGCTGCACGGGGAAGGTGAAGACCAGCAAGAGCTTTCAGGGCTGCCACCTTCCGTGTGGGACCAGGAGCCGGACGTTTGCCTTTTCGGGAACAGGCTCTGCCGAGGATGCGCACCGTGAGATGTTCCTTCTCTGGGCAAGCACAGATCCCAAAACCTGTTGTGCCTGTGAATAGGCTGCACGGGGAAGGTGGAGACCAGCAACAGCTTTCCGGGCTGCCACCTTCCGTGTGGGACAAGGAGCCGGACGTTTGCCTTTTCGGGATCAGTCTCTGCCGAGGATGCGCACCGTGAGATGTTCCTTCTCTGGGCAAGCACAGATCCCAAAACCTGTTGTGCCTGTGAATAGGCTGCAGAGGGAAGGTGAAGACCAGCAAGAGCTTTCAGGGCTGCCCCCTTCCGTGTGGGACAAGGAGCCGGACGTTTGCCTTTTCGGGAACAGGCTCTGCCGAGGATGCGCACCGTGAGAGATTGCGTCTTTGGGAAAGCAGAGATTCCCAGTGCGGTTGTGCCTGTGAATAGGCTGCAGGGGGAAGGTGAAGACCAGCAAGAGCTTTCAGGGCTGCCACCTTCCGTGTGGGACCAGGAGCCGGACGTTTGCCTTTTCGGGAACAGGCTCTGCCGAGGATGCGCACCGTGAGATGTTCCTTCTCTGGGCAAGCACAGATCCCAAAACCTGTTGTGCCTGTGAATAGGCTGCACGGGGAAGGTGGAGACCAGCAACAGCTTTCAGGGCTGCCACCTTCCGTGTGGGACAAGGAGCCGGACGTTTGCCTTTTCGGGAACAGGCTCTGCTGAGGATGCGCACCGTGAGATTTGCGTCTTTGGGAAAGCAGAGATTCCCAGTGCGGTTGTGCCTGTGAATAGGCTGCAGGGGGAAGGTGGAGACCAGCAAGAGCTTTCCGGGCTTCCACCTTCCGTGTGGGACCAGGAGCCGGACGTTTGCCTTTTCGGGAACAGGCTCTGCCGAGGATGCGCACCGTGAGATGTTCCTTCTCTGGGCAAGCACAGATCCCAAAACCTGTTGTGCCTGTGAATAGGCTGCAGGGGGAAGGTGAAGACCAGCACCAGCTTTCAGGGCTGCCACCTTCCGTGTGGGACAAGGAGCCGGACGTTTGCCTTTTCGGGAACAGGCTCTGCCAAGGATGCGCACCGTGAGATGTTCCTTCTCTGGGCAAGCACAGATCCCAAAACCTGTTGTGCCTGTGAATAGGCTGCAGGGGGAAGGTGAAGACCAGCAAGAGCTTTCAGGGCTGCCACCTTCCGTGTGGGACAAGGAGCCGGACGTTTGCCTTTTCGGGAACAGGCTCTGCCGAGGATGCGCACCGTGAGAGATTGCGTCTTTGGGAAAGCAGAGATTCCCAGTGCGGTTGTGCCTGTGAATACGCTGCACGGGGAAGGTGAAGACCAGCAAGAGCTTTCAGGGCTGCCACCTTCCGTGTGGGACAAGGAGCCGGACGTTTGCCTTTTCGGGAACAGGCTCTGCCAAGGATGCGCACCGTGAGATGTTCCTTCTCTGGGCAAGCACAGATCCCAAAACCTGTTGTGCCTGTGAATAGGCTGCAGGGGGAAGGTGAAGACCAGCAACAGCTTTCAGGGCTGCCACCTTCCGTGTGGGACAAGGAGCCGGACGTTTGCCTTTTCGGGAACAGGCTCTGCCGAGGATGCGCACCGTGAGAGATTGCGTCTTTGGGAAAGCAGAGATTCCCAGTGCGGTTGTGCCTGTGAATACGCTGCACGGGGAAGGTGAAGACCAGCAAGAGCTTTCAGGGCTGCCACCTTCCATGTGGGACAAGGAGCCGGACGTTTGCCTTTTCGGGAACAGGCTCTGCCAAGGATGCGCACCGTGAGATGTTCCTTCTCTGGGCAAGCACAGATCCCAAAACCTGTTGTGCCTGTGACTAGGCTGCAGGGGGAAGGTGAAGACCAGCAACAGCTTTCAGGGCTGCCCCCTTCCGTGTGGGACAAGGAGCCGGACGTTTGCCTTTTCGGGAACAGGCTCTGCCGAGGATGCGCACCGTGAGAGATTGCGTCTTTGGGAAAGCAGAGATTCCCAGTGCGGTTGTGCCTGTGAATACGCTGCACGGGGAAGGTGAAGACCAGCAACAGCTTTCAGGGCTGCCACCTTCCGTGTGGGACCAGGAGCCGGACGTTTGCCTTTTCGGGAACAGGCTCTGCCGAGGATGCGCACCGTGAGATGTTCCTTCTCTGGGCAAGCACAGATCCCAAAACCTGTTGTGCCTGTGAATAGGCTGCACGGGGAATGTGGAGACCAGCAACAGCTTTCAGGGCTGCCACCTTCCGTGTGGGACAAGGAGCCGGACGTTTGCCTTTTCGGGAACATGCTCTGCCGAGGATGCGCACCGTGAGATGTTCCTTCTCTGGGCAAGCACAGATCCCAAAACCTGTTGTGCCTGTGAATAGGCTGCAGGGGGAAGGTGAAGACCAGCAACAGCTTTCAGGGCTGCCCCCTTCCGTGTGGGACAAGGAGCCGGACGTTTGCCTTTTCGGGAACAGGCTCTGACGAGGATGCGCACCGTGAGATGTTCCTTCTCTGGGCAAGCGCAGATCCCAAAAACTGTTGTGCCTGTGAATAGGCTGCAGGGGGAAGGTGAAGACCAGCACCAGCTTTCAGGGCTGCCACCTTCCGTGTGGGACAAGGAGCCGGACGTTTGCCTTTTCGGGAACAGGCTCTGCCGAGGATGCGCACCGTGAGATGTTCCTTCTCTGGGCAAGCACAGATCCCAAAACCTGTTGTGCCTGTGATTAGGCTGCAGGGGGAAGGTGAAGACCAGCAAGAGCTTTCCGGGCTGCCACCTTCCGTGTGGGACCAGGAGCCGGACGTTTGCCTGTTCGGGAACAGGCTCTGCCGAGGATGCGCACCGTGAGATGTTCCTTCTCTGGGCAAGCACAGATCCCAAAACCTGTTGTGCCTGTGACTAGGCTGCACGGGGAAGGTGGAGACCAGCAACAGCTTTCCGGGCTGCCACCTTCCGTGTGGGACAAGGAGCCGGACGTTTGCCTTTTCGGGAACAGGCTCTGCCGAGGATGCGCACCCTGAGAGATTGCGTCTTTGGGAAAGCAGAGATTCCCAGTGCGGTTGTGCCTGTGAATACGCTGCACGGGGAAGGTGAAGACCAGCAACAGCTTTCAGGTCTGCCACCTTCCGTGTGGGACCAGGAGCCGGAAGTTTGCCTTTTCGGGAACAGGCTCTGCCGAGGATGCGCACCGTGAGATGTTCCTTCTCTGGGCAAGCACAGATCCCAAAACCTGTTGTGCCTGTGAATAGGCTGCACGGGGAAGGTGGAGACCAGCAAGAGCTTTCCGGGCTGCCACCTTCCGTGTGGGACAAGGAGCCGGACGTTTGCCTTTTCGGGAACAGGCTCTGCTGAGGATGCGCACCGTGAGAGATTGCGTCTTTGGGAAAGCAGAGATTCCCAGTGTGGTTGTGCCTGTGAATAGGCTGCACGGGGAAGGTGAAGACCAGCAAGAGCTTTCAGGGCTGCCACCTTCCGTGTGGGACCAGGAGCCGGACTTTTGCCTTTTCGGGAACAGGCTCTGCCGAGGATGCGCACCGTGAGATGTTCCTTCTCTGGGCAAGCACAGATCCCAAAACCTGTTGTGCCTGTGACTAGGCTGCAGGGGGAAGGTGGAGACCAGCAACAGCTTTCAGGGCTGCCCCCTTCCGTGTGGGACAAGGAGCCGGACGTTTGCCTTTTCGGGAACAGGCTCTGCCGAGGATGCGCATCGTGAGAGATTGCATCTTTGGGAAAGCAGAGATTCCCAGTGCGGTTGTGCCTGTGAATAGGCTGCACGGGGAAGGTGAAGACCAGCAACAGCTTTCAGGTCTGCCACCTTCCGTGTGGGACCAGGAGCCGGACGTTTGCCTTTTCGGGAACAGGCTCTGCCGAGGATGCGCACCGTGAGATGTTCCTTCTCTGGGCAAGCACAGATCCCAAAACCTGTTGTGCCTGTGACTAGGCTGCACGGGGAAGGTGGAGACCAGCAACAGCTTTCCGGGCTGCCACCTTCCGTGTGGGACAAGGAGCCGGACGTTTGCCTTTTCGGGAACAGGCTCTGCCGAGGATGCGCACCCTGAGAGATTGCGTCTTTGGGAAAGCAGAGATTCCCAGTGCGGTTGTGCCTGTGAATACGCTGCACGGGGAAGGTGAAGACCAGCAACAGCTTTCAGGTCTGCCACCTTCCGTGTGGGACCAGGAGCCGGAAGTTTGCCTTTTCGGGAACAGGCTCTGACGAGGATGCGCACCGTGAGATGTTCCTTCTCTGGGCAAGCACAGATCGCACAACCTGTTGTGCCTGTGAATAGGCTGCACGGGGAAGGTGGAGACCAGCAAGAGCTTTCCGGGCTGCCACCTTCCGTGTGGGACAAGGAGCCGGACGTTTGCCTTTTCGGGAACAGGCTCTGCTGAGGATGCGCACCGTGAGAGATTGCGTCTTTGGGAAAGCAGAGATTCCCAGTGTGGTTGTGCCTGTGAATAGGCTGCACGGGGAAGGTGAAGACCAGCAAGAGCTTTCAGGGCTGCCACCTTCCGTGTGGGACCAGGAGCCGGACTTTTGCCTTTTCGGGAACAGGCTCTGCCGAGGATGCGCACCGTGAGATGTTCCTTCTCTGGGCAAGCACAGATCCCAAAACCTGTTGTGCCTGTGAATAGGCTGCAGGGGGAAGGTGGAGACCAGCAACAGCTTTCAGGGCTGCCCCCTTCCGTGTGGGACAAGGAGCCGGACGTTTGCCTTTTCGGGAACAGGCTCTGCCGAGGATGCGCATCGTGAGAGATTGCATCTTTGGGAAAGCAGAGATTCCCAGTGCGGTTGTGCCTGTGAATAGGCTGCACGGGGAAGGTGAAGACCAGCAACAGCTTTCCGGGCTGCCACCTTCCGTGTGGGACCAGGAGCCGGACGTTTGCCTTTTCGGGAACAGGCTCTGCCGAGGATGCGCACCGTGAGATGTTCCTTCTCTGGGCAAGCACAGATCCCAAAACCTGTTGTGCCTGTGACTAGGCTGCACGGGGAAGGTGGAGACCAGCAACAGCTTTCCGGGCTGCCACCTTCCGTGTGGGACAAGGAGCCGGACGTTTGCCTTTTCGGGAACAGGCTCTGCCGAGGATGCGCACCCTGAGAGATTGCGTCTTTGGGAAAGCAGAGATTCCCAGTGCGGTTGTGCCTGTGAATACGCTGCACGGGGAAGGTGAAGACCAGCAACAGCTTTCAGGTCTGCCACCTTCCGTGTGGGACCAGGAGCCGGAAGTTTGCCTTTTCGGGAACAGGCTCTGACGAGGATGCGCACCGTGAGATGTTCCTTCTCTGGGCAAGCACAGATCGCACAACCTGTTGTGCCTGTGAATAGGCTGCACGGGGAAGGTGGAGACCAGCAAGAGCTTTCCGGGCTGCCACCTTCCGTGTGGGACAAGGAGCCGGACGTTTGCCTTTTCGGGAACAGGCTCTGCTGAGGATGCGCACCGTGAGAGATTGCGTCTTTGGGAAAGCAGAGATTCCCAGTGTGGTTGTGCCTGTGAATAGGCTGCACGGGGAAGGTGAAGACCAGCAAGAGCTTTCAGGGCTGCCACCTTCCGTGTGGGACCAGGAGCCGGACTTTTGCCTTTTCGGGAACAGGCTCTGCCGAGGATGCGCACCGTGAGATGTTCCTTCTCTGGGCAAGCACAGATCCCAAAACCTGTTGTGCCTGTGAATAGGCTGCACGGGGAAGGTGGAGACCAGCAACAGCTTTCAGGGCTGCCACCTTCCGTGTGGGACAAGGAGCCGGACGTTTGCCTTTTCGGGAACAGGCTCTGCCGAGGATGCGCATCGTGAGAGATTGCATCTTTGGGAAAGCAGAGATTCCCAGTGCGGTTGTGCCTGTGAATAGGCTGCACGGGGAAGGTGAAGACCAGCAACAGCTTTCAGGTCTGCCACCTTCCGTGTGGGACCAGGAGCCGGACATTAGCCTTTTCAGGAACAGGCTCTGCCGAGGATGCGCACCGTGAGATGTTCCTTCTCTGGGCAAGCACAGATCCCAAAACCTGTTGTGCCTGTGAATAGGCTGCAGGGGGAAGGTGAAGACCAGCACCAGCTTTCAGGGCTGCCCCCTTCCGTGTGGGACAAGGAGCCGGACGTTTGCCTTTTCGGGAACAGGCTCTGCCGAGGATGCGCACCGTGAGATGTTCCTTCTCTGGGCAAGCACAGATCCCAAAACCTGTTGTGCCTGTGAATAGGCTGCAGGGGGAAGGTGAAGACCAGCACCAGCTTTCAGGGCTGCCACCTTCCGTGTGGCACAAGGAGCTGGACGTTTGCCTTTTCGGGAACAGGCTCTGCCGAGGATGCGCACCGTGAGATGTTCCTTCTCTGGGCAAGCACAGATCCCAAAACCTGTTGTGCCTGTGAATAGGCTGCAGGGGGAAGGTGAAGACCAGCACCATCTTTCCGGGCTGCCACCTTCCGTGTGGGACAAGGAGCCGGACGTTTGCCTTTTTGGGAACAGGCTCTGCCGAGGATGCGCACCGTGAGATGTTCCTTCTCTGGGCAAGCACAGATCCCAAAACCTGTTGTGCCTGTGAATAGGCTGCAGGGGGAAGGTGAAGACCAGCAACAGCTTTCAGGGCTGCCCCCTTCCGTGTGGGACAAGGAGCCGGACGTTTGCCTTTTCGGGAACAGGCTCTGACGAGGATGCGCACCGTGAGATGTTCCTTCTCTGGGCAAGCGCAGATCCCAAAAACTGTTGTGCCTGTGAATAGGCTGCAGGGGGAAGGTGAAGACCAGCACCAGCTTTCAGGGCTGCCACCTTCCGTGTGGGACAAGGAGCCGGACGTTTGCCTTTTCGGGAACAGGCTCTGCCGAGGATGCGCACCGTGAGATGTTCCTTCTCTGGGCAAGCACAGATCCCAAAACCTGTTGTGCCTGTGATTAGGCTGCAGGGGGAAGGTGAAGACCAGCAAGAGCTTTCCGGGCTGCCACCTTCCGTGTGGGACCAGGAGCCGGACGTTTGCCTGTTCGGGAACAGGCTCTGCCGAGGATGCGCACCGTGAGATGTTCCTTCTCTGGGCAAGCACAGATCCCAAAACCTGTTGTGCCTGTGACTAGGCTGCACGGGGAAGGTGGAGACCAGCAACAGCTTTCCGGGCTGCCACCTTCCGTGTGGGACAAGGAGCCGGACGTTTGCCTTTTCGGGAACAGGCTCTGCCGAGGATGCGCACCCTGAGAGATTGCGTCTTTGGGAAAGCAGAGATTCCCAGTGCGGTTGTGCCTGTGAATACGCTGCACGGGGAAGGTGAAGACCAGCAACAGCTTTCAGGTCTGCCACCTTCCGTGTGGGACCAGGAGCCGGAAGTTTGCCTTTTCGGGAACAGGCTCTGCCGAGGATGCGCACCGTGAGATGTTCCTTCTCTGGGCAAGCACAGATCCCAAAACCTGTTGTGCCTGTGAATAGGCTGCACGGGGAAGGTGGAGACCAGCAAGAGCTTTCCGGGCTGCCACCTTCCGTGTGGGACAAGGAGCCGGACGTTTGCCTTTTCGGGAACAGGCTCTGCTGAGGATGCGCACCGTGAGAGATTGCGTCTTTGGGAAAGCAGAGATTCCCAGTGTGGTTGTGCCTGTGAATAGGCTGCACGGGGAAGGTGAAGACCAGCAAGAGCTTTCAGGGCTGCCACCTTCCGTGTGGGACCAGGAGCCGGACTTTTGCCTTTTCGGGAACAGGCTCTGCCGAGGATGCGCACCGTGAGATGTTCCTTCTCTGGGCAAGCACAGATCCCAAAACCTGTTGTGCCTGTGACTAGGCTGCAGGGGGAAGGTGGAGACCAGCAACAGCTTTCAGGGCTGCCCCCTTCCGTGTGGGACAAGGAGCCGGACGTTTGCCTTTTCGGGAACAGGCTCTGCCGAGGATGCGCATCGTGAGAGATTGCATCTTTGGGAAAGCAGAGATTCCCAGTGCGGTTGTGCCTGTGAATAGGCTGCACGGGGAAGGTGAAGACCAGCAACAGCTTTCAGGTCTGCCACCTTCCGTGTGGGACCAGGAGCCGGACGTTTGCCTTTTCGGGAACAGGCTCTGCCGAGGATGCGCACCGTGAGATGTTCCTTCTCTGGGCAAGCACAGATCCCAAAACCTGTTGTGCCTGTGACTAGGCTGCACGGGGAAGGTGGAGACCAGCAACAGCTTTCCGGGCTGCCACCTTCCGTGTGGGACAAGGAGCCGGACGTTTGCCTTTTCGGGAACAGGCTCTGCCGAGGATGCGCACCCTGAGAGATTGCGTCTTTGGGAAAGCAGAGATTCCCAGTGCGGTTGTGCCTGTGAATACGCTGCACGGGGAAGGTGAAGACCAGCAACAGCTTTCAGGTCTGCCACCTTCCGTGTGGGACCAGGAGCCGGAAGTTTGCCTTTTCGGGAACAGGCTCTGACGAGGATGCGCACCGTGAGATGTTCCTTCTCTGGGCAAGCACAGATCGCACAACCTGTTGTGCCTGTGAATAGGCTGCACGGGGAAGGTGGAGACCAGCAAGAGCTTTCCGGGCTGCCACCTTCCGTGTGGGACAAGGAGCCGGACGTTTGCCTTTTCGGGAACAGGCTCTGCTGAGGATGCGCACCGTGAGAGATTGCGTCTTTGGGAAAGCAGAGATTCCCAGTGTGGTTGTGCCTGTGAATAGGCTGCACGGGGAAGGTGAAGACCAGCAAGAGCTTTCAGGGCTGCCACCTTCCGTGTGGGACCAGGAGCCGGACTTTTGCCTTTTCGGGAACAGGCTCTGCCGAGGATGCGCACCGTGAGATGTTCCTTCTCTGGGCAAGCACAGATCCCAAAACCTGTTGTGCCTGTGAATAGGCTGCAGGGGGAAGGTGGAGACCAGCAACAGCTTTCAGGGCTGCCCCCTTCCGTGTGGGACAAGGAGCCGGACGTTTGCCTTTTCGGGAACAGGCTCTGCCGAGGATGCGCATCGTGAGAGATTGCATCTTTGGGAAAGCAGAGATTCCCAGTGCGGTTGTGCCTGTGAATAGGCTGCACGGGGAAGGTGAAGACCAGCAACAGCTTTCCGGGCTGCCACCTTCCGTGTGGGACCAGGAGCCGGACGTTTGCCTTTTCGGGAACAGGCTCTGCCGAGGATGCGCACCGTGAGATGTTCCTTCTCTGGGCAAGCACAGATCCCAAAACCTGTTGTGCCTGTGACTAGGCTGCACGGGGAAGGTGGAGACCAGCAACAGCTTTCCGGGCTGCCACCTTCCGTGTGGGACAAGGAGCCGGACGTTTGCCTTTTCGGGAACAGGCTCTGCCGAGGATGCGCACCCTGAGAGATTGCGTCTTTGGGAAAGCAGAGATTCCCAGTGCGGTTGTGCCTGTGAATACGCTGCACGGGGAAGGTGAAGACCAGCAACAGCTTTCAGGTCTGCCACCTTCCGTGTGGGACCAGGAGCCGGAAGTTTGCCTTTTCGGGAACAGGCTCTGACGAGGATGCGCACCGTGAGATGTTCCTTCTCTGGGCAAGCACAGATCGCACAACCTGTTGTGCCTGTGAATAGGCTGCACGGGGAAGGTGGAGACCAGCAAGAGCTTTCCGGGCTGCCACCTTCCGTGTGGGACAAGGAGCCGGACGTTTGCCTTTTCGGGAACAGGCTCTGCTGAGGATGCGCACCGTGAGAGATTGCGTCTTTGGGAAAGCAGAGATTCCCAGTGTGGTTGTGCCTGTGAATAGGCTGCACGGGGAAGGTGAAGACCAGCAAGAGCTTTCAGGGCTGCCACCTTCCGTGTGGGACCAGGAGCCGGACTTTTGCCTTTTCGGGAACAGGCTCTGCCGAGGATGCGCACCGTGAGATGTTCCTTCTCTGGGCAAGCACAGATCCCAAAACCTGTTGTGCCTGTGAATAGGCTGCAGGGGGAAGGTGGAGACCAGCAACAGCTTTCAGGGCTGCCCCCTTCCGTGTGGGACAAGGAGCCGGACGTTTGCCTTTTCGGGAACAGGCTCTGCCGAGGATGCGCATCGTGAGAGATTGCATCTTTGGGAAAGCAGAGATTCCCAGTGCGGTTGTGCCTGTGAATAGGCTGCACGGGGAAGGTGAAGACCAGCAACAGCTTTCCGGGCTGCCACCTTCCGTGTGGGACCAGGAGCCGGACGTTTGCCTTTTCGGGAACAGGCTCTGCCGAGGATGCGCACCGTGAGATGTTCCTTCTCTGGGCAAGCACAGATCCCAAAACCTGTTGTGCCTGTGACTAGGCTGCACGGGGAAGGTGGAGACCAGCAACAGCTTTCCGGGCTGCCACCTTCCGTGTGGGACAAGGAGCCGGACGTTTGCCTTTTCGGGAACAGGCTCTGCCGAGGATGCGCACCCTGAGAGATTGCGTCTTTGGGAAAGCAGAGATTCCCAGTGCGGTTGTGCCTGTGAATACGCTGCACGGGGAAGGTGAAGACCAGCAACAGCTTTCAGGTCTGCCACCTTCCGTGTGGGACCAGGAGCCGGAAGTTTGCCTTTTCGGGAACAGGCTCTGACGAGGATGCGCACCGTGAGATGTTCCTTCTCTGGGCAAGCACAGATCGCACAACCTGTTGTGCCTGTGAATAGGCTGCACGGGGAAGGTGGAGACCAGCAAGAGCTTTCCGGGCTGCCACCTTCCGTGTGGGACAAGGAGCCGGACGTTTGCCTTTTCGGGAACAGGCTCTGCTGAGGATGCGCACCGTGAGAGATTGCGTCTTTGGGAAAGCAGAGATTCCCAGTGTGGTTGTGCCTGTGAATAGGCTGCACGGGGAAGGTGAAGACCAGCAAGAGCTTTCAGGGCTGCCACCTTCCGTGTGGGACCAGGAGCCGGACTTTTGCCTTTTCGGGAACAGGCTCTGCCGAGGATGCGCACCGTGAGATGTTCCTTCTCTGGGCAAGCACAGATCCCAAAACCTGTTGTGCCTGTGAATAGGCTGCACGGGGAAGGTGGAGACCAGCAACAGCTTTCAGGGCTGCCACCTTCCGTGTGGGACAAGGAGCCGGACGTTTGCCTTTTCGGGAACAGGCTCTGCCGAGGATGCGCATCGTGAGAGATTGCATCTTTGGGAAAGCAGAGATTCCCAGTGCGGTTGTGCCTGTGAATAGGCTGCACGGGGAAGGTGAAGACCAGCAACAGCTTTCAGGTCTGCCACCTTCCGTGTGGGACCAGGAGCCGGACATTAGCCTTTTCAGGAACAGGCTCTGCCGAGGATGCGCACCGTGAGATGTTCCTTCTCTGGGCAAGCACAGATCCCAAAACCTGTTGTGCCTGTGAATAGGCTGCAGGGGGAAGGTGAAGACCAGCACCAGCTTTCAGGGCTGCCCCCTTCCGTGTGGGACAAGGAGCCGGACGTTTGCCTTTTCGGGAACAGGCTCTGCCGAGGATGCGCACCGTGAGATGTTCCTTCTCTGGGCAAGCACAGATCCCAAAACCTGTTGTGCCTGTGAATAGGCTGCAGGGGGAAGGTGAAGACCAGCACCAGCTTTCAGGGCTGCCACCTTCCGTGTGGCACAAGGAGCTGGACGTTTGCCTTTTCGGGAACAGGCTCTGCCGAGGATGCGCACCGTGAGATGTTCCTTCTCTGGGCAAGCACAGATCCCAAAACCTGTTGTGCCTGTGAATAGGCTGCAGGGGGAAGGTGAAGACCAGCACCATCTTTCCGGGCTGCCACCTTCCGTGTGGGACAAGGAGCCGGACGTTTGCCTTTTTGGGAACAGGCTCTGCCGAGGATGCGCACCGTGAGATGTTCCTTCTCTGGGCAAGCACAGATCCCAAAACCTGTTGTGCCTGTGAATAGGCTGCAGGGGGAAGGTGAAGACCAGCAACAGCTTTCAGGGCTGCCCCCTTCCGTGTGGGACAAGGAGCCGGACGTTTGCCTTTTCGGGAACAGGCTCTGCCGAGGATGCGCACCGTGAGATGTTCCTTCTCTGGGCAAGCACAGATCCCAAAACCTGTTGTGCCTGTGAATAGGCTGCACGGGGAAGGTGAAGACCAGCAAGAGCTTTCCGGGCTGCCACCTTCCGTGTGGGACCAGGAGCCGGACGTTTGCCTTTTCGGGAACAGGCTCTGCCGAGGATGCGCACCGTGAGAGATTGCGTCTTTGGGAAAGCAGAGATTCCCAGTGCGGTTGTGGCTGTGACTAGGCTGCAGGGGGAAGGTGAAGACCAGCAACAGCTTCAGGGCTGCCACCTTCCGTGTGGGACCAGGAGCCGGACGTTTGCCTTTTCGGGAACAGGCTCTGCCGAGGATGCGCACCGTGAGAGATTGCGTCTTTGGGAAAGCAGAGATTCCCAGTGCGGTTGTGCCTGTGAATACGCTGCACGGGGAAGGTGAAGACCAGCAAGAGCTTTCAGGGCTGCCACCTTCCATGTGGGACAAGGAGCCGGACGTTTGCCTTTTCGGGAACAGGCTCTGCCAAGGATGCGCACCGTGAGATGTTCCTTCTCTGGGCAAGCACAGATCCCAAAACCTGTTGTGCCTGTGACTAGGCTGCAGGGGGAAGGTGAAGACCAGCAACAGCTTTCAGGGCTGCCCCCTTCCGTGTGGGACAAGGAGCCGGACGTTTGCCTTTTCGGGAACAGGCTCTGCCGAGGATGCGCACCGTGAGAGATTGCGTCTTTGGGAAAGCAGAGATTCCCAGTGCGGTTGTGCCTGTGAATACGCTGCACGGGGAAGGTGAAGACCAGCAACAGCTTTCAGGGCTGCCACCTTCCGTGTGGGACCAGGAGCCGGACGTTTGCCTTTTCGGGAACAGGCTCTGCCGAGGATGCGCACCGTGAGATGTTCCTTCTCTGGGCAAGCACAGATCCCAAAACCTGTTGTGCCTGTGAATAGGCTGCACGGGGAAGGTGGAGACCAGCAAGAGCTTTCAGGGCTGCCACCTTCCGTGTGGGACAAGGAGCCGGACGTTTGCCTTTTCGGGAACATGCTCTGCCGAGGATGCGCACCGTGAGATGTTCCTTCTCTGGGCAAGCACAGATCCCAAAACCTGTTGTGCCTGTGAATAGGCTGCAGGGGGAAGGTGAAGACCAGCACCAGCTTTCAGGGCTGCCCCCTTCCGTGTGGGACAAGGAGCCGGACGTTTGCCTTTTCGGGAACAGGCTCTGCCGAGGATGCGCACCGTGAGATGTTCCTTCTCTGGGCAAGCACAGATCCCAAAAACTGTTGTGCCTGTGAATAGGCTGCAGGGGGAAGGTGAAGACCAGCACCAGCTTTCAGGGCTGCCACCTTCCGTGTGGGACAAGGAGCCGGACGTTTGCCTTTTCGGGAACAGGCTCTGCCGAGGATGCGCACCGTGAGATGTTCCTTCTCTGGGCAAGCACAGATCCCAAAACCTGTTGTACCTGTGAATAGGCTGCAGGGGGAAGGTGAAGACCAGCAAGAGCTTTCCGGGCTGCCACCTTCCGTGTGGGACCAGGAGCCGGACATTTGCCTTTTCGGGAACAGGCTCTGCCGAGGATGCGCACCGTGAGATGTTCCTTCTCTGGGCAAGCACAGATCCCAAAACCTGTTGTGCCTGTGACTAGGCTGCACGGGGAAGGTGGAGACCAGCAACAGCTTTCCGGGCTGCCACCTTCCGTGTGGGACAAGGAGCCGGACGTTTGCCTTTTCGGGAACAGGCTCTGCCGAGGATGCGCACCCTGAGAGATTGCGTTTTTGGGAAAGCAGAGATTCCCAGTGCGGTTGTGCCTGTGAATACGCTGCACGGGGAAGGTGAAGACCAGCAACAGCTTTCAGGTCTGCCACCTTCCGTGTGGGACCAGGAGCCGGAAGTTTGCCTTTTCGGGAACAGGCTCTGACGAGGATGCGCACCGTGAGATGTTCCTTCTCTGGGCAAGCACAGATCGCACAACCTGTTGTGCCTGTGAATAGGCTGCACGGGGAAGGTGGAGACCAGCAAGAGCTTTCCGGGCTGCCACCTTCCGTGTGGGACAAGGAGCCGGACGTTTGCCTTTTCGGGAACAGGCTCTGCTGAGGATGCGCACCGTGAGAGATTGCGTCTTTGGGAAAGCAGAGATTCCCAGTGCGGTTGTGCCTGTGAATACGCTGCACGGGGAAGGTGAAGACCAGCAAGAGCTTTCAGGGCTGCCACCTTCCGTGTGGGACCAGGAGCCGGACTTTTGCCTTTTCGGGAACAGGCTCTGCCGAGGATGCGCACCGTGAGATGTTCCTTCTCTGGGCAAGCACAGATCCCAAAACCTGTTGTGCCTGTGACTAGGCTGCAGGGGGAAGGTGGAGACCAGCAACAGCTTTCAGGGCTGCCACCTTCCGTGTGGGACCAGGAGCCGGACGTTTGCCTTTTCGGGAACAGGCTCTGCCGAGGATGCGCACCGTGAGAGATTGCGTCTTTGGGAAAGCAGAGATTCCCAGTGCGGTTGTGCCTGTGAATACGCTGCACGGGGAAGGTGAAGACCAGCAACAGCTTTCAGGGCTGCCACCTTCCGTGTGGGACCAGGAGCCGGACGTTTGCCTTTTCGGGAACAGGCTCTGCCGAGGATGCGCACCGTGAGATGTTCCTTCTCTGGGCAAGCACAGATCCCAAAACCTGTTGTGCCTGTGAATAGGCTGCAGGGGGAAGGTGAAGACCAGCACCAGCTTTCAGGGCTGCCCCCTTCCGTGTGGGACAAGGAGCCGGACGTTTGCCTTTTCGGGAAAAGGCTCTGCGGAGGATGCGCACCGTGAGATGTTCCTTCTCTGGGCAAGCACAGATCCCAAAACCTGTTGTGCCTGTGAATAGGCTGCACGGGGAAGGTGAAGACCAGCAAGAGCTTTCCGGGCTGCCACCTTCCGTGTGGGACAAGGAGCCGGACGTTTGCCTTTTCGGGAACAGGCTCCGCCGAGGATGCGCACCGTGAGATGTTCCTTCTCTGGGCAAGCACAGATCCCAAAACCTGTTGTGCCTGTGAATAGGCTGCAGGGGGAAGGTGAAGACCAGCACCATCTTTCCGGGCTGCCACCTTCCGTGTGGGACAAGGAGCCGGACGTTTGCCTTTTCGGGAACAGGCTCTGCCGAGGATGCGCACCGTGAGATGTTCCTTCTCTGGGCAAGCACAGATCCCAAACCCTGTTGTGCCTGTGAATAGGCTGCACGGGGAAGGTGAAGACCAGCAACAGCTTTCAGGGCTGCCCCCTTCCGTGTGGGACAAGGAGCCGGACGTTTGCCTTTTCGGGAACAGGCTCTGCCGAGGATGCGCACCGTGAGATGTTCCTTCTCTGGGCAAGCACAGATCCCAAAACCTGTTGTGCCTGTGAATAGGCTGCACGGGGAAGGTGAAGACCAGCAAGAGCTTTCCGGGCTGCCACCTTCCGTGTGGGACCAGGAGCCGGACGTTTGCCTTTTCGGGAACAGGCTCTGCCGAGGATGCGCACCGTGAGAGATTGCGTCTTTGGGAAAGCAGAGATTCCCAGTGCGGTTGTGCCTGTGAATAGGCTGCAGGGGGAAGGTGAAGACCAGCAACAGCTTCAGGGCTGCCACCTTCCGTGTGGGACCAGGAGCCGGACGTTTGCCTTTTCGGGAACAGGCTCTGCCGAGGATGCGCACCATGAGATGTTCCTTCTCTGGGCAAGCACAGATCCCAAAACCTGTTGTGCCTGTGAATAGGCTGCACGGGGAAGGTGAAGACCAGCAACAGCTTTCAGGGCTGCCACCTTCCGTGTGGGACCAGGAGCCGGACGTTTGCCTTTTCGGGAACAGGCTCTGCCGAGGATGCGCACCGTGAGATGTTCCTTCTCTGGGCAAGCACAGATCCCAAAACCTGTTGTGCCTGTGAATAGGCTGCAGGGGGAAGGTGGAGACCAGCAACAGCTTTCAGGGCTGCCCCCTTCCGTGTGGGACAAGGAGCCGGACGTTTGCCTTTTCGGGAACAGGCTCTGCCGAGGATGCGCACCGTGAGAGATTGTGTCTTTGGGAAAGCAGAGATTCCCAGTGCGGTTGTGCCTGTGAATACGCTGCACGGGGAAGGTGAAGACCAGCAAGAGCTTTCAGGGCTGCCACCTTCCGTGTGGGACCAGGAGCCGGACGTTTGCCTTTTCGGCAACAGGCTCTGCCGAGGATGCGCACCGTGAGATGTTCCTTTTCTGGGCAAGCACAGATCCCAAAACCTGTTGTGCCTGTGAATAGGCTGCAGGGGGAAGGTGGAGACCAGCACCAGCTTTCCGGGCTGCCACCTTCCGTGTGGGACAAGGAGCCGGACGTTTGCCTTTTCGGGAACAGGCTCTGCTGAGGATGCGCACCGTGAGAGATTGCGTCTTTGGGAAAGCAGAGATTCCCAGTGTGGTTGTGCCTGTGAATAGGCTGCACGGGGAAGGTGAAGACCAGCAAGAGCTTTCAGGGCTGCCACCTTCCGTGTGGGACCAGGAGCCGGACTTTTGCCTTTTCGGGAACAGGCTCTGCCGAGGATGCGCACCGTGAGATGTTCCTTCTCTGGGCAAGCACAGATCCCAAAACCTGTTGTGCCTGTGAATAGGCTGCACGGGGAAGGTGGAGACCAGCAACAGCTTTCAGGGCTGCCCCCTTCCGTGTGGGACAAGGAGCCGGACGTTTGCCTTTTCGGGAACAGGCTCTGCCGAGGATGCGCATCGTGAGAGATTGCATCTTTGGGAAAGCAGAGATTCCCAGTGCGGTTGTGCCTGTGAATAGGCTGCACGGGGAAGGTGAAGACCAGCAACAGCTTTCAGGTCTGCCACCTTCCGTGTGGGACCAGGAGCCGGACATTAGCCTTTTCAGGAACAGGCTCTGCCGAGGATGCGCACCGTGAGATGTTCCTTCTCTGGGCAAGCACAGATCCCAAAACCTGTTGTGCCTGTGAATAGGCTGCAGGGGGAAGGTGAAGACCAGCACCAGCTTTCAGGGCTGCCCCCTTCCGTGTGGGACAAGGAGCCGGACGTTTGCCTTTTCGGGAACAGGCTCTGCCGAGGATGCGCACCGTGAGATGTTCCTTCTCTGGGCAAGCACAGATCCCAAAACCTGTTGTGCCTGTGAATAGGCTGCAGGGGGAAGGTGAAGACCAGCACCAGCTTTCAGGGCTGCCACCTTCCGTGTGGCACAAGGAGCTGGACGTTTGCCTTTTCGGGAACAGGCTCTGCCGAGGATGCGCACCGTGAGATGTTCCTTCTCTGGGCAAGCACAGATCCCAAAACCTGTTGTGCCTGTGAATAGGCTGCAGGGGGAAGGTGAAGACCAGCACCATCTTTCCGGGCTGCCACCTTCCGTGTGGGACAAGGAGCCGGACGTTTGCCTTTTCGGGAACAGGCTCTGCCGAGGATGCGCACCGTGAGATGTTCCTTCTCTGGGCAAGCACAGATCCCAAAACCTGTTGTGCCTGTGAATAGGCTGCAGGGGGAAGGTGAAGACCAGCAACAGCTTTCAGGGCTGCCCCCTTCCGTGTGGGACAAGGAGCCGGACGTTTGCCTTTTCGGGAACAGGCTCTGCCGAGGATGCGCACCGTGAGATGTTCCTTCTCTGGGCAAGCACAGATCCCAAAACCTGTTGTGCCTGTGAATAGGCTGCACGGGGAAGGTGAAGACCAGCAAGAGCTTTCCGGGCTGCCACCTTCCGTGTGGGACCAGGAGCCGGACGTTTGCCTTTTCGGGAACAGGCTCTGCCGAGGATGCGCACCGTGAGAGATTGCGTCTTTGGGAAAGCAGAGATTCCCAGTGCGGTTGTGGCTGTGACTAGGCTGCAGGGGGAAGGTGAAGACCAGCAACAGCTTCAGGGCTGCCACCTTCCGTGTGGGACCAGGAGCCGGACGTTTGCCTTTTCGGGAACAGGCTCTGCCGAGGATGCGCACCGTGAGAGATTGCGTCTTTGGGAAAGCAGAGATTCCCAGTGCGGTTGTGCCTGTGAATACGCTGCACGGGGAAGGTGAAGACCAGCAAGAGCTTTCAGGGCTGCCACCTTCCATGTGGGACAAGGAGCCGGACGTTTGCCTTTTCGGGAACAGGCTCTGCCAAGGATGCGCACCGTGAGATGTTCCTTCTCTGGGCAAGCACAGATCCCAAAACCTGTTGTGCCTGTGACTAGGCTGCAGGGGGAAGGTGAAGACCAGCAAGAGCTTTCCGGGCTGCCACCTTCCGTGTGGGACCAGGAGCCGGACGTTTGCCTTTTCGGGAACAGGCTCTGCCGAGGATGCGCACCGTGAGAGATTGCGTCTTTGGGAAAGCAGAGATTCCCAGTGCGGTTGTGCCTGTGAATACGCTGCACGGGGAAGGTGAAGACCAGCAACAGCTTTCAGGGCTGCCACCTTCCGTGTGGGACCAGGAGCCGGACGTTTGCCTTTTCGGGAACAGGCTCTGCCGAGGATGCGCACCGTGAGATGTTCCTTCTCTGGGCAAGCACAGATCCCAAAACCTGTTGTGCCTGTGAATAGGCTGCACGGGGAAGGTGGAGACCAGCAAGAGCTTTCAGGGCTGCCACCTTCCGTGTGGGACAAGGAGCCGGACGTTTGCCTTTTCGGGAACATGCTCTGCCGAGGATGCGCACCGTGAGATGTTCCTTCTCTGGGCAAGCACAGATCCCAAAACCTGTTGTGCCTGTGAATAGGCTGCAGGGGGAAGGTGAAGACCAGCACCAGCTTTCAGGGCTGCCCCCTTCCGTGTGGGACAAGGAGCCGGACGTTTGCCTTTTCGGGAACAGGCTCTGCCGAGGATGCGCACCGTGAGATGTTCCTTCTCTGGGCAAGCACAGATCCCAAAAACTGTTGTGCCTGTGAATAGGCTGCAGGGGGAAGGTGAAGACCAGCACCAGCTTTCAGGGCTGCCACCTTCCGTGTGGGACAAGGAGCCGGACGTTTGCCTTTTCGGGAACAGGCTCTGCCGAGGATGCGCACCGTGAGATGTTCCTTCTCTGGGCAAGCACAGATCCCAAAACCTGTTGTACCTGTGAATAGGCTGCAGGGGGAAGGTGAAGACCAGCAAGAGCTTTCCGGGCTGCCACCTTCCGTGTGGGACCAGGAGCCGGACATTTGCCTTTTCGGGAACAGGCTCTGCCGAGGATGCGCACCGTGAGATGTTCCTTCTCTGGGCAAGCACAGATCCCAAAACCTGTTGTGCCTGTGACTAGGCTGCACGGGGAAGGTGGAGACCAGCAACAGCTTTCCGGGCTGCCACCTTCCGTGTGGGACAAGGAGCCGGACGTTTGCCTTTTCGGGAACAGGCTCTGCCGAGGATGCGCACCCTGAGAGATTGCGTTTTTGGGAAAGCAGAGATTCCCAGTGCGGTTGTGCCTGTGAATACGCTGCACGGGGAAGGTGAAGACCAGCAACAGCTTTCCGGTCTGCCACCTTCCGTGTGGGACCAGGAGCCGGAAGTTTGCCTTTTCGGGAACAGGCTCTGACGAGGATGCGCACCGTGAGATGTTCCTTCTCTGGGCAAGCACAGATCGCACAACCTGTTGTGCCTGTGAATAGGCTGCACGGGGAAGGTGGAGACCAGCAAGAGCTTTCCGGGCTGCCACCTTCCGTGTGGGACAAGGAGCCGGACGTTTGCCTTTTCGGGAACAGGCTCTGCTGAGGATGCGCACCGTGAGAGATTGCGTCTTTGGGAAAGCAGAGATTCCCAGTGCGGTTGTGCCTGTGAATACGCTGCACGGGGAAGGTGAAGACCAGCAAGAGCTTTCAGGGCTGCCACCTTCCGTGTGGGACCAGGAGCCGGACTTTTGCCTTTTCGGGAACAGGCTCTGCCGAGGATGCGCACCGTGAGATGTTCCTTCTCTGGGCAAGCACAGATCCCAAAACCTGTTGTGCCTGTGAATAGGCTGCACGGGGAAGGTGGAGACCAGCAACAGCTTTCAGGGCTGCCACCTTCCGTGTGGGACCAGGAGCCGGACGTTTGCCTTTTCGGGAACAGGCTCTGCCGAGGATGCGCACCGTGAGAGATTGCGTCTTTGGGAAAGCAGAGATTCCCAGTGCGGTTGTGCCTGTGAATACGCTGCACGGGGAAGGTGAAGACCAGCAACAGCTTTCAGGGCTGCCACCTTCCGTGTGGGACCAGGAGCCGGACGTTTGCCTTTTCGGGAACAGGCTCTGCCGAGGATGCGCACCGTGAGATGTTCCTTCTCTGGGCAAGCACAGATCCCAAAACCTGTTGTGCCTGTGAATAGGCTGCAGGGGGAAGGTGAAGACCAGCACCAGCTTTCAGGGCTGCCCCCTTCCGTGTGGGACAAGGAGCCGGACGTTTGCCTTTTCGGGAAAAGGCTCTGCGGAGGATGCGCACCGTGAGATGTTCCTTCTCTGGGCAAGCACAGATCCCAAAACCTGTTGTGCCTGTGACTAGGCTGCACGGGGAAGGTGAAGACCAGCAAGAGCTTTCCGGGCTGCCACCTTCCGTGTGGGACAAGGAGCCGGACGTTTGCCTTTTCGGGAACAGGCTCCGCCGAGGATGCGCACCGTGAGATGTTCCTTCTCTGGGCAAGCACAGATCCCAAAACCTGTTGTGCCTGTGAATAGGCTGCAGGGGGAAGGTGAAGACCAGCACCATCTTTCCGGGCTGCCACCTTCCGTGTGGGACAAGGAGCCGGACGTTTGCCTTTTCGGGAACAGGCTCTGCCGAGGATGCGCACCGTGAGATGTTCCTTCTCTGGGCAAGCACAGATCCCAAACCCTGTTGTGCCTGTGAATAGGCTGCACGGGGAAGGTGAAGACCAGCAACAGCTTTCAGGGCTGCCCCCTTCCGTGTGGGACAAGGAGCCGGACGTTTGCCTTTTCGGGAACAGGCTCTGCCGAGGATGCGCACCGTGAGATGTTCCTTCTCTGGGCAAGCACAGATCCCAAAACCTGTTGTGCCTGTGAATAGGCTGCACGGGGAAGGTGAAGACCAGCAAGAGCTTTCCGGGCTGCCACCTTCCGTGTGGGACCAGGAGCCGGACGTTTGCCTTTTCGGGAACAGGCTCTGCCGAGGATGCGCACCGTGAGAGATTGCGTCTTTGGGAAAGCAGAGATTCCCAGTGCGGTTGTGCCTGTGAATAGGCTGCAGGGGGAAGGTGAAGACCAGCAACAGCTTCAGGGCTGCCACCTTCCGTGTGGGACCAGGAGCCGGACGTTTGCCTTTTCGGGAACAGGCTCTGCCGAGGATGCGCACCATGAGATGTTCCTTCTCTGGGCAAGCACAGATCCCAAAACCTGTTGTGCCTGTGAATAGGCTGCACGGGGAAGGTGAAGACCAGCAACAGCTTTCAGGGCTGCCACCTTCCGTGTGGGACCAGGAGCCGGACGTTTGCCTTTTCGGGAACAGGCTCTGCCGAGGATGCGCACCGTGAGATGTTCCTTCTCTGGGCAAGCACAGATCCCAAAACCTGTTGTGCCTGTGAATAGGCTGCAGGGGGAAGGTGGAGACCAGCAACAGCTTTCAGGGCTGCCCCCTTCCGTGTGGGACAAGGAGCCGGACGTTTGCCTTTTCGGGAACAGGCTCTGCCGAGGATGCGCACCGTGAGAGATTGTGTCTTTGGGAAAGCAGAGATTCCCAGTGCGGTTGTGCCTGTGAATACGCTGCACGGGGAAGGTGAAGACCAGCAAGAGCTTTCAGGGCTGCCACCTTCCGTGTGGGACCAGGAGCCGGACGTTTGCCTTTTCGGCAACAGGCTCTGCCGAGGATGCGCACCGTGAGATGTTCCTTTTCTGGGCAAGCACAGATCCCAAAACCTGTTGTGCCTGTGAATAGGCTGCAGGGGGAAGGTGGAGACCAGCACCAGCTTTCCGGGCTGCCACCTTCCGTGTGGGACAAGGAGCCGGACGTTTGCCTTTTCGGGAACAGGCTCTGCCGAGGATGCGCACTGTGAGATGTTCCTTCTCTGGGCAAGCACAGATCCCAAAACCTGTTGTGCCTGTGAATAGGCTGCAGGGGGAAGGTGAAGACCAGCAACAGCTTTCAGGGCTGCCCCCTTCCGTGTGGGACAAGGAGCCGGACGTTTGCCTTTTCGGGAACAGGCTCTGCCGAGGATGCGCACCGTGAGATGTTCCTTCTCTGGGCAAGCACAGATCCCAAACCCTGTTGTGCCTGTGAATAGGCTGCATGGGGAAGGTGAAGACCAGCAAGAGCTTTCCGGGCTGCCACCTTCCGTGTGGGACAAGGAGCCGGACGTTTGCCTTTTCGGGAACAGGCTCTGCCGAGGATGTGCACCGTGAGATGTTCCTTCTCTAGGCAAGCAGAGATCCCAAAACCTGTTGTGCCTGTGAATAGGCTGCACGGGGAAGGTGAAGACCAGCAAGAGCTTTCAGGGCTGCCACCTTCCGTGTGGGACAAGGAGCCGGGCGTTTGCCTTTTCGGGAACAGGCTCTGCCGAGGATGCGCACCGTGAGATGTTCCTTCTCTGGGCAAGCACAGATCCCAAAACCTGTTGTGCCTGTGAATAGGCTGCAGGGGGAAGGTGAAGACCAGCAACAGCTTTCCGGGCTGCCACCTTCCGTGTGGGACAAGGAGCCGGACGTTTGCCTTTTCGGGAACAGGCTCTGCCGAGGATGCGCACCGTGAGATGTTCCTTCTCTGGGCAAGCACAGATCCCCAAACCTGTTGTGCCTGTGAATAGGCTGCAGGGGGAAGGTGAAGACCAGCACCAGCTTTCCGGGCTGCCACCTTCCGTGTGGGACAAGGAGCCGGACGTTTGCCTTTTCGGGAACAGGCTCTGCCGAGGATGCGCACCGTGAGATGTTCCTTCTCTGGGCAAGCACAGATCCCAAACCCTGTTGTGCCTGTGAATAGGCTGCAGGGGGAAGGTGAAGACCAGCAAGAGCTTTCCGGGCTGCCACCTTCCGTGTGGGACAAGGAGCCGGACGTTTGCCTTTTCGGGAACAGGCTCCGCCGAGGATGCGCACCGTGAGATGTTCCTTCTCTGGGCAAGCACAGATCCCAAAACCTGTTGTGCCTGTGAATAGGCTGCAGGGGGAAGGTGAAGACCAGCACCATCTTTCCGGGCTGCCACCTTCCGTGTGGGACAAGGAGCCGGACGTTTGCCTTTTCGGGAACAGGCTCTGCCGAGGATGCGCACCGTGAGATGTTCCTTCTCTGGGCAAGCACAGATCCCAAACCCTGTTGTGCCTGTGAATAGGCTGCACGGGGAAGGTGAAGACCAGCAACAGCTTTCAGGGCTGCCCCCTTCCGTGTGGGACAAGGAGCCGGACGTTTGCCTTTTCGGGAACAGGCTCTGCCGAGGATGCGCACCGTGAGATGTTCCTTCTCTGGGCAAGCACAGATCCCAAAACCTGTTGTGCCTGTGAATAGGCTGCACGGGGAAGGTGAAGACCAGCAAGAGCTTTCCGGGCTGCCACCTTCCGTGTGGGACCAGGAGCCGGACGTTTGCCTTTTCGGGAACAGGCTCTGCCGAGGATGCGCACCGTGAGAGATTGCGTCTTTGGGAAAGCAGAGATTCCCAGTGCGGTTGTGCCTGTGAATAGGCTGCAGGGGGAAGGTGAAGACCAGCAACAGCTTTCCGGGCTGCCACCTTCCGTGTGGGACAAGGAGCCGGACGTTTGCCTTTTCGGGAACAGGCTCTGCCGAGGATGCGCACCGTGAGATGTTCCTTCTCTGGGCAAGCACAGATCCCAAAACCTGTTGTGCCTGTGAATACGCTGCACGGGGAAGGTGAAGACCAGCAAGAGCTTTCCGGGCTGCCACCTTCCGTGTGGGACAAGGAGCCGGACGTTTGCCTTTTCGGGAACAGGCTCTGCCGAGGATGCGCACCGTGAGATGTTCCTTCTCTGGGCAAGCACAGATCCCAAAACCTGTTGTGCCTGTGAATAGGCTGCAGGGGGAAGGTGAAGACCAGCAAGAGCTTTCAGGGCTGCCACCTTCCGTGTGGGACAAGGAGCCGGACGTTTGCCTTTTCGGGAACAGGCTCTGCCGAGGATGCGCACCGTGAGAGATTGCGTCTTTGGGAAAGCAGAGATTCCCAGTGCGGTTGTGCCTGTGAATACGCTGCACGGGGAAGGTGAAGACCAGCAAGAGCTTTCAGGGCTGCCACCTTCCGTGTGGGACAAGGAGCCGGACATTTGCCTTTTCGGGAACAGGCTCTGCCGAGGATGCGCACCGTGAGATGTTCCTTCTCTGGGCAAGCACAGATCCCAAAACCTGTTGTGCCTGTGAATAGGCTGCAGGGGGAAGGTGAAGACCAGCAAGAGCTTTCCGGGCTGCCCCCTTCCGTGTGGGACAAGGAGCCGGACGTTTGCCTTTTCGGGAACAGGCTCTGCCGAGGATGCGCACCGTGAGATGTTCCTTCTCTGGGCAAGCACAGATCCCAAAACCTGTTGTGCCTGTGACTAGGGTGCACGGGGAAGGTGAAGACCAGCAAGACCTTTCAGAGCTGCCACCTTCCATGTGGGACAAGGAGCCGGACGTTTGCTTTTTCGGGAACAGGATCTGCCGAGGATGCGCACCGTGAGATGTTCCTTCTCTGGGCAAGCACAGATCCCAAAACCTGTTGTGCCTGTGACTAGGCTGCAGGGGGAAGGTGGAGACCAGCAACAGCTTTCAGGGCTGCCACCTTCCGTGTGGGACAAGGAGCCGGACGTTTGCCTTTTCGGGAACAGGCTCTGCCGAGGATGTGCACCGTGAGATGTTCCTTCTCTAGGCAAGCAGAGATCCCAAAACCTGTTGTGCCTGTGAATAGGCTGCACGGGGAAGGTGAAGACCAGCAAGAGCTTTCAGGGCTGCCACCTTCCGTGTGGGACAAGGAGCCGGGCGTTTGCCTTTTCGGGAACAGGCTCTGCCGAGGATGCGCACCGTGAGATGTTCCTTCTCTGGGCAAGCACAGATCCCAAAACCTGTTGTGCCTGTGAATAGGCTGCAGGGGGAAGGTGAAGACCAGCAACAGCTTTCCGGGCTGCCACCTTCCGTGTGGGACAAGGAGCCGGACGTTTGCCTTTTCGGGAACAGGCTCTGCCGAGGATGCGCACCGTGAGATGTTCCTTCTCTGGGCAAGCACAGATCCCCAAACCTGTTGTGCCTGTGAATAGGCTGCAGGGGGAAGGTGAAGACCAGCACCAGCTTTCCGGGCTGCCACCTTCCGTGTGGGACAAGGAGCCGGACGTTTGCCTTTTCGGGAACAGGCTCTGCCGAGGATGCGCACCGTGAGATGTTCCTTCTCTGGGCAAGCACAGATCCCAAACCCTGTTGTGCCTGTGAATAGGCTGCAGGGGGAAGGTGAAGACCAGCAAGAGCTTTCCGGGCTGCCACCTTCCGTGTGGGACAAGGAGCCGGACGTTTGCCTTTTCGGGAACAGGCTCTGCCGAGGATGCGCACCGTGAGATGTTCCTTCTCTGGGCAAGCACAGATCCCAAAACCTGTTGTGCCTGTGAATAGGCTGCACGGGGAAGGTGAAGACCAGCACCAGCTTTCAGGGCTGCCACCTTCCGTGTGGGACAAGGAGCCGTACGTTTGCCTTTTCGGGAACAGGCTCTGCCAAGGATGCGCACCGTGAGAGATTGCGTCTTTGGGAAAGCAGAGATTCCCAGTGCGGTTGTGCCTGTGAATAGGCTGCACGGGGAAGGTGAAGACCAGCAAGAGCTTTCCGGGCTGCCACCTTCCGTGTGGGACAAGGAGCCGGACGTTTGCCTTTTCGGGAACAGGCTCTGCCGAGGATGCGCACCGTGAGAGATTGTGTCTTTGGGAAAGCAGAGATTCCCAGTGCGGTTGTGCCTGTGAATAGGCTGCACGGGGAAGGTGAAGACCAGCAAGAGCTTTCAGGGCTGCCACCTTCCGTGTGGGACCAGGAGCCGGACATTTGCCTTTTCGGGAACAGGCTCTGCCGAGGATGCGCACCGTGAGATGTTCCTTCTCTGGGCAAGCACAGATCCCAAAACCTGTTGTGCCTGTGAATAGGCTGCACGGGGAAGGTGGAGACCAGCAAGAGCTATCAGGGCTGCCCCCTTCCGTGTGGGACAAGGAGCTGGACTTTTGCCTTTTCGGGAACAGGCTCTGCCGAGGATGCGCACCGTGAGATGTTCCTTCTCTGGGCAAGCAGAGATCCCAAAACCTGTTGTGCCTGTGAATAGGCTGCAGGGGGAAGGTGGAGACCAGCAACAGCTTTCCGGGCTGCCACCTTCCGTGTGGGACAAGGAGCCGGACGTTTGCCTTTTCGGGAACAGGCTCTGCCGAGGATGCGCACCGTGAGATGTTCCTTCTCTGGGCAAGCACAGATCCCAAAACCTGTTGTGCCTGTGAATAGGCTGCACGGGGAAGGTGAAGACCAGCACCAGCTTTCAGGGCTGCCACCTTCCGTGTGGGACAAGGAGCCGGACGTTTGCCTTTTCGGGAACAGGCTCTGCCGAGGATGCGCACCGTGAGATTTGCGTCTTTGGGAAAGCAGAGATTCCCAGTGCGGTTGTGCCTGTGAATACGCTGCACGGGGAAGGTGGAGACCAGCAAGAGCTTTCCGGGCTGCCACCTTCCATGTGGGACCAGGAGCCGGACGTTTGCCTTTTCGGGAACAGGCTCTGCCGAGGATGCGCACCGTGAGATGTTCCTTCTCTGGGCAAGCACAGATCCCAAAACCTGTTGTGCCTGTGAATAGGCTGCAGGGGGAAGGTTAAGACCAGCACCAGCTTTCCGGGCTGCCACCTTCCGTGTGGGACAAGGAGCCGGACGTTTGCCTTTTCGGGAACAGGCTCTGCCGAGGATGCGCACCGTGAGAGATTGCGTTTTTGGGAAAGCAGAGATTCCCAGTGCGGTTGTGCCTGTGAATACGCTGCACGGGGAAGGTGAAGACCAGCAAGAGCTTTCAGGGCTGCCACCTTCCGTGTGGGACCAGGAGATGGACATTTGCCTTTTCGGGAACAGGCTCTGCCGAGGATGCGCACCGTGAGATGTTCCTTCTCTGGGCAAGCACAGATCCCAAAACCTGTTGTGCCTGTGAATAGGCTGCACGGGGAAGGTGGAGACCAGCAACAGCTTTCAGGGCTGCCACCTTCCGTGTGGGACAAGGAGCCGGACGTTTGCCTTTTCGGGAACAGGCTCTGCCGAGGATGCGCACCGTGAGATGTTCCTTCTCTGGGCAAGCACAGATACCAAAACCTGTTGTGCCTGTGAATAGGCTGCAGGGGGAAGGTGAAGACCAGCAACAGCTTTCAGGGCTGCCACCTTCCGTGTGGGACAAGGAGCCGGACGTTTGCCTTTTCGGGAACAGGCTCTGCCGAGGATGCGCACCGTGAGATGTTCCTTCTCTGGGCAAGCACAGATCCCAAAACCTGTTGTGCCTGTGACTAGGCTGCAGGGGGAAGGTGAAGACCAGCAACAGCTTTCCGGGCTGCCACCTTCCGTGTGGGACAAGGAGCCGGACGTTTGCCTTTTCGGGAACAGGCTCTGCCGAGGATGCGCACCGTGAGATGTTCCTTCTCTGGGCAAGCACAGATCCCAAAACCTGTTGTGCCTGTGAATACGCTGCACGGGGAAGGTGAAGACCAGCAAGAGCTTTCCGGGCTGCCACCTTCCGTGTGGGACAAGGAGCCGGACGTTTGCCTTTTCGGGAACAGGCTCTGCCGAGGATGCGCACCGTGAGATGTTCCTTCTCTGGGCAAGCACAGATCCCAAAACCTGTTGTGCCTGTGAATAGGCTGCAGGGGGAAGGTGAAGACCAGCAAGAGCTTTCAGGGCTGCCACCTTCCGTGTGGGACAAGGAGCCGGACGTTTGCCTTTTCGGGAACAGGCTCTGCCGAGGATGCGCACCGTGAGAGATTGCGTCTTTGGGAAAGCAGAGATTCCCAGTGCGGTTGTGCCTGTGAATACGCTGCACGGGGAAGGTGAAGACCAGCAAGAGCTTTCAGGGCTGCCACCTTCCGTGTGGGACAAGGAGCCGGACATTTGCCTTTTCGGGAACAGGCTCTGCCGAGGATGCGCACCGTGAGATGTTCCTTCTCTGGGCAAGCACAGATCCCAAAACCTGTTGTGCCTGTGAATAGGCTGCAGGGGGAAGGTGAAGACCAGCAAGAGCTTTCCGGGCTGCCCCCTTCCGTGTGGGACAAGGAGCCGGACGTTTGCCTTTTCGGGAACAGGCTCTGCCGAGGATGCGCACCGTGAGATGTTCCTTCTCTGGGCAAGCACAGATCCCAAAACCTGTTGTGCCTGTGACTAGGGTGCACGGGGAAGGTGAAGACCAGCAAGACCTTTCAGAGCTGCCACCTTCCATGTGGGACAAGGAGCCGGACGTTTGCTTTTTCGGGAACAGGATCTGCCGAGGATGCGCACCGTGAGATGTTCCTTCTCTGGGCAAGCACAGATCCCAAAACCTGTTGTGCCTGTGACTAGGCTGCAGGGGGAAGGTGGAGACCAGCAACAGCTTTCAGGGCTGCCACCTTCCGTGTGGGAAAAGGAGCCGGACGTTTGCCTTTTCGGGAACAGGCTCTGACGAGGATGCGCACCGTGAGAGATTGCGTCTTTGGGAAAGCAGAGATTCCCAGAGCGGTTGTGCCTGTGAATACGCTGCACGGGGAAGGTGAAGACCAGCACCAGCTTTCAGGGCTGCAACCTTCCGTGTGGGACAAGGAGCCGGACGTTTGCCTTTTCGGGAACAGGCTCTGCCGAGGATGCGCACCGTGAGAGATTGCGTCTTTGGGAAAGCAGAGATTCCCCGTGCGGTTGTGCCTGTGAATAGGCTGCAGGGGGAAGGTGAAAACCAGCAACAGCTTTCAGGGCTGCCACCTTCCGTGTGGGACAAGGAGCCGGACGTTTGCCTTTTCGGGAACAGGCTCTGCCGAGGATGCGCACCGTGAGATGTTCCTTCTCTGGGCAAGCACAGATCCCAAAACCTGTTGTGCCTGTGACTAGGCTGCACGGGGAAGGTGAAGACCAGCAAGAGCTTTCAGGGCTGCCACCTTCCGTGTGGGACAAGGAGCCGGACGTTTGCCTTTTCGGGAACAGGCTCTGCCGAGGGTGCGCACCGTGAGATGTTCCTTCTCTGGGCAAGCACAGATCCCAAAACCTGTTGTGCCTGTGAATAGGCTGCAGGGGGAAGGTGAAGACCAGCAACAGCTTTCCGGGCTGCCACCTTCCGTGTGGGACAAGGAGCCGGACGTTTGCCTTTTCGGGAACAGGCTCTGCCGAGGATGCGCACTGTGAGATGTTCCTTCTCTGGGCAAGCACAGATCCCAAAACCTGTTGTGCCTGTGAATAGGCTGCACGGGGAAGGTGAAGACCAGCAACAGCTTTCCGGGCTGCCACCTTCCGTGTGGGACAAGGAGCCGGACGTTTGCCTTTTCGGGAACAGGCTCTGCCGAGGATGCGCACCGTGAGATGTTCCTTCTCTGGGCAAGCACAGATCCCCAAACCTGTTGTGCCTGTGACTAGGCTGCAGGGGGAAGGTGAAGACCAGCAACAGCTTTCAGGGCTGCCACCTTCCGTGTGGGACAAGGAGCCGGACGTTTGCCTTTTCGGGAACAGGCTCTGCCGAGGATGCGCACCGTGAGATGTTCCTTCTCTGGGCAAGCACAGATCCCAAAACCTGTTGTGCCTGTGAATAGGCTGCAGGGGGAAGGTGAAGACCAGCAAGAGCTTTCAGGGCTGCCACCTTCCGTGTGGGACAAGGAGCCGGACGTTTGCCTTTTCGGGAACAGGCTCTGCCGAGGATGCGCACCGTGAGATGTTCCTTCTCTGGGCAAGCACAGATCCCAAAACCTGTTGTGCCTGTGACTAGGCTGCAGGGGGAAGGTGAAGACCAGCAACAGCTTTCAGGGCTGCCACCTTCCGTGTGGGACCAGGAGCCGGACGTTTGCCTTTTCGGGAACAGGCTCTGCCGAGGATGCGCACCGTGAGATGTTCCTTCTCTGGGCAAGCACAGATCCCAAAACCTGTTGTGCCTGTGAATAGGCTGCACGGGGAAGGTGGAGACCAGCAACAGCTTTCAGGGCTGCCCCCTTCCGTGTGGGACAAGGAGCCGGACGTTTGCCTTTTCGGGAACAGGCTCTGCCGAGGATGCGCACCGTGAGACATTGTGTCTTTGGGAAAGCAGAGATTCCCAGTGCGGTTGTGCCTGTGAATACGCTGCACGGGGAAGGTGAAGACCAGCAAGAGCTTTCAGGGCTGCCACCTTCCGTGTGGGACCAGGAGCCGGACATTTGCCTTTTCGGGAACAGGCTCTGCCGAGGATGCGCACCGTGAGATGTTCCTTCTCTGGGCAAGCACAGATCCCAAAACCTGTTGTGCCTGTGAATAGGCTGCACGGGGAAGGTGGAGACCAGCACCAGCTTTCAGGGCTGCCACCTTCCGTGTGGGACAAGGAGCCGGACGTTTGCCTTTTCGGGAACAGGCTCTGCCGAGGATGCGCACCGTGAGAGATTGCGTCTTTGGGAAAGCAGAGATTCCCAGTGCGGTTGTGCCTGTGAATACGCTGCACGGGGAAGGTGAAGACCAGCACCAGCTTTCCGGGCTGCCACCTTCCGTGTGGGACCAGGAGCCGGACATTTGCCTTTTCGGGAACAGGCTCTGCCGAGGATGCGCACCGTGAGATGTTCCTTCTCTGGGCAAGCACAGATCCCAAAACCTGTTGTGCCTGTGAATAGGCTGCACGGGGAAGGTGAAGACCAGCAAGAGCTTTCCGGGCTGCCACCTTCCGTGTGGGACCAGGAGCCGGACATTTGCCTTTTCGGGAACAGGCTCTGCCGAGGATGCGCACCGTGAGATGTTCCTTCTCTGGGCAAGCACAGATCCCAAAACCTGTTGTGCCTGTGAATAGGCTGCACGGGGAAGGTGGAGACCAGCAAGAGCTTTCAGGGCTGCCACCTTCCGTGTGGGACAAGGAGCCGGACGTTTGCCTTTTCGGGAACAGGCTCTGCCGAGGATGCGCACCGTGAGCTGTTCCTTCTCTGGGCAAGCACAGATCCCAAAACCTGTTGTGCCTGTGAATAGGCTGCTGGGGGAAGGTGAAGACCAGCAAGAGCTTTCAGGGCTGCCCCCTTCCGTGTGGGACAAGGAGCCGGACGTTTGCCTTTTCGGGAACAGGCTCTGCCGAGGATGCGCACCGTGAGATGTTCCTTCTCTGGGCAAGCACAGATCCCAAAACCTCTTGTGCCTGTGAATAGGCTGCAGGGGGAAGGTGAAGACCAGCACCAGCTTTCCGGACTGCCACCTTCCGTGTGGGACAAGGAGCCGGACGTTTGCTTTTCGGGAACAGGCTCTGCCGAGGATGCGCACCGTGAGATGTTCCTTCTCTAGGCAAGCACAGATCCCAAAACCTGTTGTGCCTGTGAATAGGCTGCACGGGGAAGGTGAAGACCAGCACCAGCTTTCAGGGCTGCCACCTTCCGTCTGGGACAAGGAGCCGGGCGTTTGCCTTTTCGGGAACAGGCTCTGCCGAGGATGCGCACCGTGAGAGATTGCGTCTTTGGGAAAGCAGAGATTCCCAGTGCGGTTGTGCCTGTGAATAGGCTGCACGGGGAAGGTGAAGACCAGCAACAGCTTTCAGGGCTGCCACCTTCCGTGTGGGACAAGGAGCCGGACGTTTGCCTTTTCGGGAACAGGCTCTGCTGAGGATGCGCACCGTGAGATGTTCCTTCTCTGGGCAAGCACAGATCCCAAAACCTGTTGTGCCTGTGAATAGGCTGCAGGGGGAAGGTGGAGACCAGCAAGAGCTTTCCGGGCTGCCACCTTCCGTGTGGGACAAGGAGCCGGGCGTTTGCCTTTTCGGGAACAGGCTCTGCCGAGGATGCGCACCGTGAGAGATTGCGTCTTTGGGAAAGCAGAGATTCCCAGTGCGGTTGTGCCTGTGAATAGGCTGCACGGGGAAGGTGGAGACCAGCAAGAGCTTTCCGGGCTGCCACCTTCCGTGTGGGACAAGGAGCCGGACATTTGCCTTTTCGGGAACAGGCTCTGCCGAGGATGCGCACCGTGAGATGTTCCTTCTCTGGGCAAGCACAGATCCCAAAACCTGTTGTGCCTGTGAATAGGCTGCAGGGGGAAGGTGAAGACCAGCAACAGCTTTCCGGGCTGCCACCTTCCGTGTGGGACAAGGAGCCGGACGTTTGCCTTTTCGGGAACAGGCTCTGCCGAGGATGCGCACCGTGAGCTGTTCCTTCTCTGGGCAAGCACAGATCCCAAAACCTGTTGTGCCTGTGACTAGGCTGCACGGGGAAGGTGAAGACCAGCAACAGCTTTCAGGGCTGCCACCTTCCGTGTGGGACAAGGAGCCGGACGTTTGCCTTTTCGGGAACAGGCTCTGCTGAGGGTGCGCACCGTGAGATGTTCCTTCTCTGGGCAAGCACAGATCCCAAAACCTGTTGTGCCTGTGACTAGGCTGCAGGGGGAAGGTGAAGACGAGCAAGAGCTTTCCGGGCTGCCACCTTCCGTGTGGGACCAGGAGCCGGACGTTTGCCTTTTCGGGAACAGGCTCTGCCGAGGATGCGCACCGTGAGATGTTCCTTCTCTGGGCAAGCACAGATCCCAAAACCTGTTGTGCCTGTGAATAGGCTGCACGGGGAAGGTGGAGACCAGCAACAGCTTTCAGGGCTGCCCCCTTCCGTGTGGGACAAGGACCCGGACGTTTGCCTTTTCGGGAACAGGCTCTGCCGAGGATGCGCACCGTGAGAGATTGTGTCTTTGGGAAAGCAGAGATTCCCAGTGCGGTTGTGCCTGTGAATACGCTGCACGGGGAAGGTGAAGACCAGCAAGAGCTTTCAGGGCTGCCACCTTCCGTGTGGGACAAGGAGCCGGACGTTTGCTTTTTTGGGAACAGGCTCTGCCGAGGATGCGCACCGTGAGATGTTCCTTCTCTGGGCAAGCACATATCCCAAAACCTGTTGTGCCTGTGAATAGGCTGCACGGGGAAGGTGAAGACCAGCAACAGCTTTCAGGGCTGCCCCCTTCCCTGTGGGACAAGGAGCCGGACGTTTGCCTTTTCGGGAACAGGCTCTGCCGACGATGCGCACCGTGAGATGTTCCTTCTCTGGGCAAGCACAGATCCCAAAACCTGTTGTGCCTGTGACTAGGGTGCACGGGGAAGGTGAAGACCAGCAAGACCTTTCAGGGCTGCCACCTTCCATGTGGGACAAGGAGCCGGACGTTTGCCTTTTCGGGAACAGGCTCTGCCGAGGATGCGCACCGTGAGATGTTCCTTCTCTGGGCAAGCACAGATCCCAAAACCTGTTGTGCCTGTGAGTAGGCTGCACGGGGAAGGTGGAGACCAGCAACAGCTTTCAGGGCTGCCACCTTCCGTGTGGGACAAGGAGCCGGACGTTTGCCTTTTCGGGAACAGGCTCTGACGAGGATGCGCACCGTGAGAGATTGCGTCTTTGGGAAAGCAGAGATTCCCAGTGCGGTTGTGCCTGTGAATACGCTGCACGGGGAAGGTGAAGACCAGCAAGAGCTTTCAGGGCTGCCACCTTCCGTGTGGGACAAGGAGCCGGACGTTTGCCTTTTCGGGAACAGGCTCTGCCGAGGATGCGCACCGTGAGAGATTGCGTCTTTGGGAAAGCAGAGATTCCCCGTGCGGTTGTGCCTGTGAATAGGCTGCAGGGGGAAGGTGAAGACCAGCAACAGCTTCAGGGCTGCCACCTTCCGTGTGGGACAAGGAGCCGGACGTTTGCCTTTTCGGGAACAGGCTCTGCCGAGGATGCGCACCGTGAGATGTTCCTTCTCTGGGCAAGCACAGATCCCAAAACCTGTTGTGCCTGTGAATAGGCTGCACGGGGAAGGTGAAGACCAGCAACAGCTTTCCGGCCTGCCACCTTCCGTGTGGGACAAGGAGCCGGACGTTTGCCTTTTCGGGAACAGGCTCTGCCGAGGGTGCGCACCGTGAGATGTTCCTTCTCTGGGCAAGCACAGATCCCAAAACCTGTTGTGCCTGTGACTAGGCTGCACGGGGAAGGTGAAGACCAGCAAGAGCTTTCAGGGCTGCCACCTTCCGTGTGGGACAAGGAGCCGGGCGTTTGCCTTTTCGGGAACAGGCTCTGCCGAGGATGCGCACCGTGAGAGATTGCGTCTTTGGGAAAGCAGAGATTCCCAGTGCGGTTGTGCCTGTGACTAGGCTGCACGGGGAAGGTGGAGACCAGCAAGAGCTTTCCGGGCTGCCACCTTCCGTGTGGGACCAGGAGCCGGACATTTGCCTTTTCGGGAACAGGCTCTGCCAAGGATGCGCACCGTGAGATGTTCCTTCTCTGGGCAAGCACAGATCCCCAAACCTGTTGTGCCTGTGAGTAGGCTGCACGGGGAAGGTGGAGACCAGCAACAGCTTTCAGGGCTGCCACCTTCCGTGTGGGACAAGGAGCCGGACGTTTGCCTTTTCGGGAACAGGCTCTGCCGACGATGCGCACCGTGAGAGATTGCGTCTTTGGGAAAGCAGAGATTCCCCGTGCGGTTGTGCCTGTGAATAGGCTGCAGGGGGAAGGTGAAGACCAGCAACAGCTTCAGGGCTGCCACCTTCCGTGTGGGACAAGGAGCCGGACGTTTGCCTTTTCGGGAACAGGCTCTGCTGAGGATGCGAACCGTGAGATGTTCCTTCTCCGGGCAAGCACAGATCCCAAAACCTGTTGTGCCTGTGAATAGGCTGCAGGGGGAAGGTGAAGACCAGCAACAGCTTTCCGGGCTGCCACCTTCCGTGTGGGACAAGGAGCCGGACGTTTGCCTTTTCGGGAACAGGCTCTGCCGAGGATGCGCACCGTGAGCTGTTCCTTCTCTGGGCAAGCACAGATCCCAAAACCTGTTGTGCCTGTGACTAGGCTGCACGGGGAAGGTGAAGACCAGCAACAGCTTTCAGGGCTGCCACCTTCCGTGTGGGACCAGGAGCCGGACGTTTGCCTTTTCGGGAACAGGCTCTGCCGAGGGTGCGCACCGTGAGATGTTCCTTCTCTGGGCAAGCACAGATCCCAAAACCTGTTGTGCCTGTGAATAGGCTGCAGGGGGAAGGTGAAGACCAGCACCAGCTTTCCGGGCTGCCACCTTCCGTGTGGGACAAGGAGCCGGACGTTTGCCTTTTCGGGAACAGGCTCTGCCGAGGATGCGCACCGTGAGATGTTCCTTCTCTGGGCAAGCACAGATCCCAAAACCTGTTGTGCCTGTGACTAGGCTGCAGGGGGAAGGTGAAGACCAGCAAGAGCTTTCCGGGCTGCCACCTTCCGTGTGGGACAAGGAGCCGGACGTTTGCCTTTTCGGGAACAGGCTCTGCCGAGGATGCGCACCGTGAGAGATTGCGTTTTTGGGAAAGCAGAGATTCCCAGTGCGGTTGTGCCTGTGAATACGCTGCACGGGGAAGGTGAAGACCAGCAAGAGCTTTCAGGGCTGCCACCTTCCGTGTGGGACAAGGAGCCGGACGTTTGCTTTTTCGGGAACAGGCTCTGCCGAGGATGCGCACCGTGAGATGTTCCTTCTCTGGGCAAGCACAGATCCCAAAACCTGTTGTGCCTGTGAATAGGCTGCAGGGGGAAGGTGGAGACCAGCACCAGCTTTCCGGGCTGCCACCTTCCGTGTGGGACCAGGAGCCGGACGTTTGCCTTTTCGGGAACAGGCTCTGCCGACGATGCGCACCGTGAGATGTTCCTTCTCTGGGCAAGCACAGATCCCAAAACCTGTTGTGCCTGTGACTAGGGTGCACGGGGAAGGTGAAGACCAGCAAGACCTTTCAGGGCTGCCACCTTCCATGTGGGACAAGGAGCCGGACGTTTGCCTTTTCGGGAACAGGCTCTGCCGAGGATGCGCACCGTGAGATGTTCCTTCTCTGGGCAAGCACAGATCCCAAAACCTGTTGTGCCTGTGACTAGGCTGCACGGGGAAGGTGAAGACCAGCAAGAGCTTTCAGGGCTGCCACCTTCCGTGTGGGACAAGGAGCCGGGCGTTTGCCTTTTCGGGAACAGGCTCTGCCGAGGATGCGCACCGTGAGAGATTGCGTCTTTGGGAAAGCAGAGATTCCCAGTGCGGTCGTGCCTGTGAATAGGCTGCACGGGGAAGGTGGAGACCAGCAAGAGCTTTCCGGGCTGCCACCTTCCGTGTGGGACCAGGAGCCGGACATTTGCCTTTTCGGGAACAGGCTCTGCCGAGGATGCGCACCGTGAGATGTTCCTTCTCTGGGCAAGCACAGATCCCCAAACCTGTTGTGCCTGTGAGTAGGCTGCACGGGGAAGGTGGAGACCAGCAACAGCTTTCAGGGCTGCCACCTTCCGTGTGGGACAAGGAGCCGGACGTTTGCCTTTTCGGGAACAGGCTCTGCCGACGATGCGCACCGTGAGAGATTGCGTCTTTGGGAAAGCAGAGATTCCCCGTGCGGTTGTGCCTGTGAATAGGCTGCAGGGGGAAGGTGAAGACCAGCAACAGCTTCAGGGCTGCCACCTTCCGTGTGGGACAAGGAGCCGGACGTTTGCCTTTTCGGGAACAGGCTCTGCCGAGGATGCGAACCGTGAGATGTTCCTTCTCTGGGCAAGCACAGATCCCAAAACCTGTTGTGCCTGTGAATAGGCTGCAGGGGGAAGGTGAAGACCAGCAACAGCTTTCCGGGCTGCCACCTTCCGTGTGGGACAAGGAGCCGGACGTTTGCCTTTTCGGGAACAGGCTCTGCCGAGGATGCGCACCGTGAGCTGTTCCTTCTCTGGGCAAGCACAGATCCCAAAACCTGTTGTGCCTGTGACTAGGCTGCACGGGGAAGGTGAAGACCAGCAACAGCTTTCAGGGCTGCCACCTTCCGTGTGGGACCAGGAGCCGGACGTTTGCCTTTTCGGGAACAGGCTCTGCCGAGGATGCGCACCGTGAGATGTTCCTTCTCTGGGCAAGCACAGATCCCAAAACCTGTTGTGCCTGTGAATAGGCTGCAGGGGGAAGGTGAAGACCAGCAAGAGCTTTCCGGGCTGCCACCTTCCGTGTGGGACAAGGAGCCGGACGTTTGCCTTTTCGGGAACAGGCTCTGCCGAGGATGCGCACCGTGAGAGATTGCGTTTTTGGGAAAGCAGAGATTCCCAGTGCGGTTGTGCCTGTGAATACGCTGCACGGGGAAGGTGAAGACCAGCAAGAGCTTTCAGGGCTGCCACCTTCCGTGTGGGACAAGGAGCCGGACGTTTGCTTTTTCGGGAACAGGCTCTGCCGAGGATGCGCACCGTGAGATGTTCCTTCTCTGGGCAAGCACAGATCCCAAAACCTGTTGTGCCTGTGAATAGGCTGCAGGGGGAAGGTGGAGACCAGCACCAGCTTTCCGGGCTGCCACCTTCCGTGTGGGACCAGGAGCCGGACGTTTGCCTTTTCGGGAACAGGCTCTGCCGACGATGCGCACCGTGAGATGTTCCTTCTCTGGGCAAGCACAGATCCCAAAACCTGTTGTGCCTGTGAATAGGCTGCAGGGGGAAGGTGAAGACCAGCACCAGCTTTCCGGGCTGCCACCTTCCGTGTGGGACCAGGAGCCGGACGTTTGCCTTTTCGGGAACAGGCTCTGCCGAGGATGCGCACCGTGAGATGTTCCTTCTCTGGGCAAGCACAGATCCCAAAACCTGTTGTGCCTGTGAGTAGGCTGCACGGGGAAGGTGGAGACCAGCAACAGCTTTCAGGGCTGCCACCTTCCGTGTGGGACAAGGAGCCGGACGTTTGCCTTTTCGGGAACAGGCTCTGACGAGGATGCGCACCGTGAGAGATTGCGTCTTTGGGAAAGCAGAGATTCCCAGTGCGGTTGTGCCTGTGAATACGCTGCAGGGGGAAGGTGAAGACCAGCAAGAGCTTTCAGGGCTGCCACCTTCCGTGTGGGACAAGGAGCCGGACGTTTGCCTTTTCGGGAACAGGCTCTGCCACGGATGCGCACCGTGAGATGTTCCTTCTCTGGGCAAGCACAGATCCCAAAACCTGTTGTGCCTGTGAGTAGGCTGCACGGGGAAGGTGGAGACCAGCAACAGCTTTCAGGGCTGCCACCTTCCGTGTGGGACAAGGAGCCGGACGTTTGCCTTTTCGGGAACAGGCTCTGCCGAGGATGCGCACCGTGAGAGATTGCGTCTTTGGGAAAGCAGAGATTCCCCGTGCGGTTGTGCCTGTGAATAGGCTGCAGGGGGAAGGTGAAGACCAGCAACAGCTTCAGGGCTGCCACCTTCCGTGTGGGACAAGGAGCCGGACGATTGCCTTTTCGGGAACAGGCTCTGCCGAGGATGCGCACCGTGAGATGTTCCTTCTCTGGGCAAGCACAGATCCCAAAACCTGTTGTGCCTGTGAATAGGCTGCAGGGGGAAGGTGAAGACCAGCACCAGCTTTCCGGGCTGCCACCTTCCGTGTGGGACCAGGAGCCGGACGTTTGCCTTTTCGGGAACAGGCTCTGCCGAGGATGCGCACCGTGAGATGTTCCTTCTCTGGGCAAGCACAGATCCCAAAACCTGTTGTGCCTGTGAATAGGCTGCAGGGGGAAGGTGAAGACCAGCAAGAGCTTTCCGGGCTGCCACCTTCCGTGTGGGACAAGGAGCCGGACGTTTGCCTTTTCGGGAACAGGCTCTGCCGAGGATGCGCACCGTGAGAGATTGCGTTTTTGGGAAAGCAGAGATTCCCAGTGCGGTTGTGCCTGTGAATACGCTGCACGGGGAAGGTGAAGACCAGCAAGAGCTTTCAGGGCTGCCACCTTCCGTGTGGGACAAGGAGCCGGACGTTTGCTTTTTCGGGAACAGGCTCTGCCGAGGATGCGCACCGTGAGATGTTCCTTCTCTGGGCAAGCACAGATCCCAAAACCTGTTGTGCCTGTGAATAGGCTGCAGGGGGAAGGTGGAGACCAGCACCAGCTTTCCGGGCTGCCACCTTCCGTGTGGGACCAGGAGCCGGACGTTTGCCTTTTCGGGAACAGGCTCTGCCGACGATGCGCACCGTGAGATGTTCCTTCTCTGGGCAAGCACAGATCCCAAAACCTGTTGTGCCTGTGACTAGGGTGCACGGGGAAGGTGAAGACCAGCAAGACCTTTCAGGGCTGCCACCTTCCATGTGGGACAAGGAGCCGGACGTTTGCCTTTTCGGGAACAGGCTCTGCCGAGGATGCGCACCGTGAGATGTTCCTTCTCTGGGCAAGCACAGATCCCAAAACCTGTTGTGCCTGTGAGTAGGCTGCACGGGGAAGGTGGAGACCAGCAACAGCTTTCAGGGCTGCCACCTTCCGTGTGGGACAAGGAGCCGGACGTTTGCCTTTTCGGGAACAGGCTCTGACGAGGATGCGCACCGTGAGAGATTGCGTCTTTGGGAAAGCAGAGATTCCCAGTGCGGTTGTGCCTGTGAATACGCTGCAGGGGGAAGGTGAAGACCAGCAAGAGCTTTAGGGGCTGCCACCTTCCGTGTGGGACAAGGAGCCGGACGTTTGCCTTTTCGGGAACAGGCTCTGCCACAGATGCGCACCGTGAGATGTTCCTTCTCTGGGCAAGCACAGATCCCAAAACCTGTTGTGCCTGTGAGTAGGCTGCACGGGGAAGGTGGAGACCAGCAACAGCTTTCAGGGCTGCCACCTTCCGTGTGGGACAAGGAGCCGGACGTTTGCCTTTTCGGGAACAGGCTCTGCCGAGGATGCGCACCGTGAGAGATTGCGTCTTTGGGAAAGCAGAGATTCCCCGTGCGGTTGTGCCTGTGAATAGGCTGCAGGGGGAAGGTGAAGACCAGCAACAGCTTCAGGGCTGCCACCTTCCGTGTGGGACAAGGAGCCGGACGATTGCCTTTTCGGGAACAGGCTCTGCCGAGGATGCGCACCGTGAGATGTTCCTTCTCTGGGCAAGCACAGATCCCAAAACCTGTTGTGCCTGTGACTAGGCTGCAGGGGGAAGGTGAAGACCAGCAACAGCTTTCCGGGCTGCCACCTTCCGTGTGGGACAAGGAGCCGGACGTTTGCCTTTTCGGGAACAGGCTCTGCCGAGGATGCGCACCGTGAGCTGTTCCTTCTCTGGGCAAGCACAGATCCCAAAACCTGTTGTGCCTGTGACTAGGCTGCACGGGGAAGGTGAAGACCAGCAAGTGCTTTCAGGGCTGCCACCTTCCGTGTGGGACAAGGAGCCGGACGTTTGCCTTTTCGGGAACAGGCTCTGCCGAGGGTGCGCACCGTGAGATGTTCCTTCTCTGGGCAAGCACAGATCCCAAAACCTGTTGTGCCTGTGAATAGGCTGCAGGGGGAAGGTGAAGACCAGCAAGAGCTTTCCGGGCTGCCACCTTCCGTGTGGGACAAGGAGCCGGACGTTTGCCTTTTCGGGAACAGGCTCTGCCGAGGATGCGCACCGTGAGATGTTCCTTCTCTGGGCAAGCACAGATCCCAAAACCTGTTGTGCCTGTGAATAGGCTGCAGGGGGAAGCTGAAGACCAGCACCAGCTTTCAGGGCTGCCACCTTCCGTGTGGGACAAGGAGCCGGACGTTTGCCTTTTCGGGAACAGGCTCTGCCGAGGATGCGCACCGTGAGAGATTGCGTTTTTGGGAAAGCAGAGATTCCCAGTGCGGTTGTGCCTGTGAATACGCTGCACGGGGAAGGTGAAGACCAGCAAGAGCTTTCAGGGCTGCCACCTTCCGTGTGGGACAAGGAGCCGGACGTTTGCCTTTTCGGGAACAGGCTCTGCCGAGGATGCGCACCGTGAGATGTTCCTTCTCTGGGCAAGCACAGATCCCAAAACCTGTTGTGCCTGTGAATAGGCTGCAGGGGGAAGGTGAAGACCAGCAAGAGCTTTCAGGGCTGCCACCTTCCGTGTGGGACAAGGAGCCGGACGTTTGACTTTTCGGGAACAGGCTCTGCCGAGGATGCGCACCGTGAGATGTTCCTTCTCTGGGCAAGCACGGATCCGAAAAGCTGTTGTGCCTGTGAATAGGCTGCAGGGGGAAGGTGAAGACCAGCAACAGCTTTCAGGGCTGCCACCTTCCGTGTGGGACAAGGAGCCGGACGTTTGCCTTTTCAGGAACAGGCTCTGCCGAGGATGCGCGCCGTGAGAGATTGCGTCTTTGGGAAAGCAGAGATTCCCCGTGCGGTTGTGCCTGTGACTAGGCTGCAGGGGGAAGGTGAAGACCAGCAACAGCTTTCAGGGCTGCCACCTTCCGTGTGGGACAAGGAGCCGGACGTTTGCCTTTTCGGGAACAGGCTCTGCCGAGGAAGCGCACCGTGAGATGTTCCTTCTGTGGGCAAGCACAGATCCCAAAACCTGTTGTGCCTGTGAATAGGCTGCAGGGGGAAGGTGAAGACCAGCAAGAGCTTTCCGGGCTGCCACCTTCCGTGTGGGACAAGGAGCCGGACGTTTGCCTTTTCGGGAACAGGCTCTGCCGAGGGTGCGCACCGTGAGATGTTCCTTCTCTGGGCAAGCACAGATCCCAAAACCTGTTGTGCCTGTGAATAGGCTGCACGGGGAAGGTGAAGACCAGCACCAGCTTTCAGGGCTGCCACCTTCCATGTGGGACAAGGAGCCGGACGTTTGCCTTTTCGGGAACAGGCTCTGCCGAGGATGCGCACCGTGAGATGTTCCTTCTCTGGGCAAGCACAGATCCCAAAACCTGTTGTGCCTGTGAATAGGCTGCAGGGGGAAGGTGAAGACCAGCAACAGCTTTCAGGGCTGCCCCCTTCCGTGTGGGACAAGGAGCCGGATGTTTGCCTTTTCGGGAACAGGCTCTGCCGAGGATGCGCGCCGTGAGAGATTGCGTCTTTGGGAAAGCAGAGATTCCCAGTGCGGTTGTGCCTGTGACTAGGCTGCACGGGGAAGGTGAAGACCAGCAACAGCTTTCAGGGCTGCAACCTTCCGTGTGGGACAAGGAGCCGGACGTTTGCCTTTTCGGGAACAGGCTCTGCCGAGGATGCGCACCGTGAGATGTTCCTTCTCTGGGCAAGCACAGCTCCCACAACCTGTTGTGCCTGTGAATAGGCTGCAGGGGGAAGGTGAAGACCAGCAAGAGCTTTCCGGGCTGCCACCTTCCGTGTGGGACAAGGAGCCGGACGTTTGCCTTTTCGGGAACAGGCTCTGCCGAGGATGCGCACCGTGAGATGTTCCTTCTCTGGGTAAGCACAGATCCCAAAACCTGTTGTGCCTGTGAATAGGCTGCAGGGGGAAGGTGAAGACCAGCAACAGCTTTCAGGGCTGCAACCTTCCGTGTGGGACAAGGAGCCGGACGTTTGCCTTTTCGGGAACAGGCTCTGCCAAGGATGCGCACCGTGAGATGTTCCTTCTCTGGGCAAGCACGGATCCGAAAAGCTGTTGTGCCTGTGAATAGGCTGCAGGGGGAAGGTGAAGACCAGCAAGAGCTTTCCGGGCTGCCACCTTCCGTGTGGGACCAGGAGCCGGACGTTTGCCTTTTCGGGAACAGGCTCTGCCGAGGATGCGCACCGTGAGATGTTCCTTCTCTGGGTAAGCACAGATCCCAAAACCTGTTGTGCCTGTGAATAGGCTGCAGGGGGAAGGTGAAGACCAGCAACAGCTTTCAGGGCTGCCACCTTCCGTGTGGGACCAGGAGCCGGACGTTTGCCTTTTCGGGAACAGGCTCTGCCGAGGATGCGCACCGTGAGATGTTCCTTCTCTGGGCAAGCACAGATCCCAAAACCTGTTGTGCCTGTGAATAGGCTGCAGGGGGAAGTTGGAGACCAGCACCAGCTTTCTGGGCTGCCACCTTCCGTGTGGGACAAGGAGCCGGACGTTTGCCTTTTCGGGAACAGGCTCTGCCGAGGATGCGCACCGTGAGAGATTGCGTCTTTGGGAAAGCAGAGATTCCCAGTGCGGTTGTGCCTGTGACTAGGCTGCACGGGGAAGGTGGAGACCAGCAAGAGCTTTCAGGGCTGCCACCTTCCGTGTGGGACAAGGAGCCGGACGTTTGCCTTTTCGGGAACAGGCTCTGCCGAGGATGCGCACCGTGAGAGATTGCGTCTTTGGGAAAGCAGAGATTCCCCGTGCGGTTGTGCCTGTGAATAGGCTGCAGGGGGAAGGTGAAGACCAGCAAGAGCTTTCCGGGCTGCCACCTTCCTTGTGGGACAAGGAGCCGGACGTTTGCCTTTTCGGGAACAGGCTCTGCCGAGGATGCGCACCATGAGATGTCCCTTCTCTGGGCAAGCACAGATCCCAAAACCTGTTGTGCCTGTGACTAGGCTGCACGGGGAAGGTGAAGACCAGCAAGAGCTTTCAGGGCTGCCACCTTCTGTGTGGGACAAGGAGCCAGACTTTTGCCTTTTCGGGAACAGGCTCTGCCGAGGATGCGCACCGTGAGATGTTCCTTCTCTGGGCAAGCACAGATCCCCAAACCTGTTGTGCCTGTGACTAGGCTGCAGGGGGAAGGTGAAGACCAGCAACAGCTTTCCGGGCTGCCACCTTCCGTGTGGGACAAGGAGCCGGACGTTTGCCTTTTCGGGAACAGGCTCTGCCGAGGATGCGCACCGTGAGAGATTGCGTCTTTGGGAAAGCAGAGATTCCCAGTGCGGTTGTGCCTGTGAATAGGCTGCACGGGGAAGGTGAAGACCAGCAAGAGCTTTCAGGGCTGCCGCCTTCCGTGTGGGACAAGGAGCCGGACGTTTGCCTTTTCGGAAACAGGCTCTGCCGAGGATGCGCACCGTGAGAGATTGCGTCTTTGGGAAAGCAGAGATTCCCCGTGCGGTTGTGCCTGTGACTAGGCTGCACGTGGAAGGTGAAGACCAGCAAGAGCTTTCAGGGCGGCCACCTTCCATGTGGGACTAGGAGCCGGACGTTTGCCTTTTCGGGAACAGGCTCTGCCGAGGATGCGCACCGTGAGATGTTCCTTCTCTGGGCAAGCACAGATCCCCAAATCTGTTGTGCCTGTGAATAGGCTGCAGGGGGAAGGTGAAGACCAGCAACAGCTTTCCGGGCTGCCCCCTTCCGTGTGGGACAAGGAGCCGGACGTTTGCCTTTTCGGGAACAGGCTCTGCCGAGGGTGCGCACCGTGAGATGTTCCTTCTCTGGGCAAGCACAGATCCCAAAACCTGTTGTGCCTGTGAATAGGCTGCAGGGGGAAGGTGAAGACCAGCAAGAGCTTTCCGGGCTGCCACCTTCCGTGTGGGACAAGGAGCCGGACGTTTGCCTTTTCGGCAACAGGCTCTGCCGAGGATGCGCACCGTGAGATGTTCCTTCTCTGGGCAAGCACAGATCCCAAAACCTGTTGTGCCTGTGACTAGGCTGCATGGGGAAGGTGAAAAAAAGCAAGAGCATTCCGGGCTGCCACCTTCCGTGTGGGACAAGGAGCCGGACGTTTGCCTTTTCGGGAACAGGCTCTGCCGAGGGTGCGCACCGTGAGATGTTCCTTCTGTGGGCAAGCACAGATCCCAAAACCTGTTGTGCCTGTGACTAGGCTGCAGGGGGAAGGTGAAGACCAGCAACAGCTTTCAGGGCTGCCACCTTCCGTGTGGGACAAGGAGCCGGACGTTTACCTTTTCGGGAACAGGCTCTGCCGAGGATGCGCACCGTGAGATGTTCCTTCTCTGGGCAAGCACAGATCCCAAAACCTGTTCTGCCTGTGACTAGGCTGCAGGGGGAAGGTGAAGACCAGCAAGAGCTTTCAGGGCTCCCACCTTCCGTGTGGGACAAGGCGCCGGACGTTTGCCTTTTCGGGAACAGGCTCTGCCGAGGATGCGCACCGTGAGAGATTGCGTCTTTGGGAAAGCAGAGATTCCCAGTGCGGTTGTGCCTGTGAATAGGCTGCACGGGGAAGGTGAAGACCAGCACCAGCTTTCAGGGCTGCCACCTTCCGTGTGGGACAAGGAGCCGGACGTTTGCCTTTTCGGGAAAAGGCTCTGCCGAGGATGCGCACCGTGAGATGTTCCTTCTCTGAGCAAGCACAGATCCCAAAACCTGTTGTGCCTGTGAATAGGCTGCAGGGGGAAGGTGAAGACCAGCAAGAGCTTTCAGGGCTGCCACCTTCCGTGTGGGACAAGGAGCCGGACGTTTGCCTTTTCGGGAACAGGCTCTGCCGAGGATGCGCACCGTGAGATGTTCCTTCTCTGGGCAAGCACAGATCCCAAAACCTGTTGTGCCTGTGACTAGGCTGCACGGGGAAGGTGAAGACCAGCAACAGCTTTCAGGGCTGCCCCCTTCCGTGTGGGACAAGGAGCCGGACGTTTGCCTTTTTGGGAACAGGCTCTGACGAGGGTGTGCACCGTGAGATGTTCCTTCTCTGAGCAAGCACAGATCCCAAAACCTGTTGTGCCTGTGAATAGGCTGCAGGGGGAAGGTGAAGACCAGCAAGAGCTTTCCGGGCTGCCACCTTCCATGTGGGACAAGGAGCCGGACGTTTGCCTTTTCGGGAACAGGCTCTGCCGAGGATGCGCACCGTGAGATGTTCCTTCTCTGGGCAAGCACAGATCCCAAAACCTGTTGTGCCTGTGACTAGGCTGCAGGGGGAAGGTGAAGACCAGCAAGAGCTTTCAGGGCTGCCCCCTTCCGTGTGGGACAAGGAGCCGGACGTTTGCCTTTTCGGGAACAGGCTCTGCCGAGGATGCGCACCGTGAGAGATTGCGTCTTTGGGAAAGCAGAGATTCCCCGTGCGGTTGTGCCTGTGACTAGGCTGCATGGGGAAGGTGAAGACCAGCAACAGCTTCAGGGCTGCCGCCTTCCGTGTGGGACCAGGAGCCGGACGTTTGCCTTTTCGGGAAAAGGCTCTGCCGAGGGTGCGCACCGTGAGATGTTCCTTCTCTGGGCAAGCACAGATCCCAAAACCTGTTGTGCCTGTGACTAGGCTGCAGGGGGAAGGTGAACACCAGCAAGAGCTTTCAGGGCTGCCCCCTTCCGTGTGGGACAAGGAGCCGGACGTTTGCCTTTTCGGGAACAGGCTCTGCCGAGGATGCGCGCCGTGAGATGTTCCTTCTCTGGGCAAGCACAGATCCCAAAACCTGTTGTGCCTGTGACTAGGCTGCAGGGGGAAGGTGAAGACCAGCACCAGCTTTCCGGGCTGCCACCTTCCGTGTGGGACAAGGAGCCGGACGTTTGCCTTTTCGGGAACAGGCTCAGCCGAGGATGCGCACCGTGAGATGTTCCTTCTCTGGGCAAGCACAGATCCCAAAACCTGTTGTGCCTGTGAATAGGCTGCAGGGGGAAGGTGAACACCAGCAAGAGCTTTCCGGGCTGCCACCTTCCGTGTGGGACCAGGAGCCGGACGTTTGTCTTTTCGGGAACAGGCTCTGCCGAGGATGCGCGCCGTGAGATGTTCCTTCTCTGGGCAAGCACAGATCCCAAAACCTGTTGTGCCTGTGACTAGGCTGCACGGGGAAGGTGAAGACCAGCAACAGCTTTCAGGGCTGCCACCTTCCGTGTGGGACAAGGAGCCGGACGTTTGCCTTTTCGGGAACAGGCTCTGCCGAGGATGCACACCGTGAGAGATTGCGTCTTTGGGAAAGCAGAGATTCCCCGTGCGGTTGTGCCTGTGACTAGGCTGCAGGGGGAAGGTGAAGACCAGCAACAGCTTCAGGGCTGCCACCTTCCGTGTGGGACAAGGAGCCGGACGTTTGCCTTTTCGGGAAAAGCCTCTGCCGAGGATGCGCACCGTGAGATGTTCCTTCTCTGAGCAAGCACAGATCCCAAAACCTGTTGTGCCTGTGAATAGGCTGCAGGGGGAAGGTGAAGACCAGCACCAGCTTTCAGGGCTGCCACCTTCCGTGTGGGACCAGGAGCCGGACGTTTGCCTTTTCGGGAACAGGCTCTGCCGAGGATGCGCACCGTGAGATGTTCCTTCTCTGGGCAAGCACAGATCCCAAAACCTGTTGTGCCTGTGAATAGGCTGCAGGGGGAAGGTGGAGACCAGCACCAGCTTTCTGGGCTGCCACCTTCCGTGTGGGACAAGGAGCCGGACGTTTGCCTTTTCGGGAACAGGCTCTGCCGAGGATGCGCACCGTGAGAGATTGCGTCTTTGGGAAAGCAGAGATTCCCAGTGCGGTTGTGCCTGTGACTAGGCTGCACGGGGAAGGTGGAGACCAACAAGAGCTTTCCGGGCTGCCACCTTCCGTGTGGGACAAGGAGCCGGACGTTTGCCTTTTCGGGAACAGGCTCTGCCGAGGATGCGCACCGTGAGAGATTGCGTCTTTGGGAAAGCAGAGATTCCCCGTGCGGTTGTGCCTGTGAATAGGCTGCAGGGGGAAGGTGAAGACCAGCAACAGCTTTCCGGGCTGCCCCCTTTCGTGTGGGACAAGGAGCCGGACGTTTGTCTTTTTGGGAACAGGCTCTGCCGAGGATGCGCACCCTGAGAGATTGCGTCTTTGGGAAAGCAGAGATTCCCAGTGCGGTTGTGCCTGTGAATAGGCTGCAGGGGGAAGGTGAACACCAGCAAGAGCTTTCAGGGCTGCCCCCTTCCGTGTGGGACAAGGAGCCGGATGTTTAACTTTTCGGGAACAGGCTCTGCCGAGGATGCGCACCGTGAGATGTTCCTTCTCTGGGCAAGCACAGATCCCAAAACCTGTTGTGCCTGTGACTAGGCTGCAGGGGGAAGGTGAAGACCAGCAACAGCTTTCCGGGCTGCCACCTTCCGTGTGGGACAAGGAGCCGGACGTTTGCCTTTTCGGGAACAGGCTCTGCCGAGGATGCGCACCGTGAGATGTTCCTTCTCTGGGCAAGCACAGATCCCAAAACCTGTTGTGCCTGTGACTAGGCTGCATGGGGAAGGTGAAGACCAGCAAGAGCTTTCCGGGCTGCCACCTTCCGTGTGGGACCAGGAGCCGGACGTTTGTCTTTTCGGGAACAGGCTCTGCCGAGGATGCGCGCCGTGAGATGTTCCTTCTCTGGGCAAGCACAGATCCCAAAACCTGTTGTGCCTGTGACTAGGCTGCACGGGGAAGGTGAAGACCAGCAAGAGCTTTCCGGGCTGCCACCTTCCGTGTGGGACAAGGAGCCGGACGTTTGCCTTTTCGGGAACAGGCTCTGCCGAGGATGCGCACCGTGAGATGTTCCTTCTCTGGGCAAGCACAGATCCCAAAACCTGTTGTGCCTGTGAATAGGCTGCAGGGGGAAGGTGAACACCAGCAAGAGCTTTCAGGGCTGCCCCCTTCCGTGTGGGACAAGGAGCCGGATGTTTAACTTTTCGGGAACAGGCTCTGCCGAGGATGCGCACCGTGAGATGTTCCTTCTCTGGGCAAGCACAGATCCGAAAAGCTGTTGTGCCTGTGAATAGGCTGCACGGGGAAGGTGAAGACCAGCAACAGCTTTCAGGGCTGCCACCTTCCGTGTGGGACAAGGAGCCGGACGTTTGCCTTTTCGGGAACAGGCTCTGCCGAGGATGCGCGCCGTGAGAGATTGCGTCTTTGGGAAAGCAGAGATTCCCAGTGCGGTTGTGCCTGTGAATAGGCTGCAGGGGGAAGGTGAAGACCAGCAACAGCTTTCAGGGCTGCCACCTTCCGTGTGGGACAAGGAGCCGGACGTTTGCCTTTTCGGGAACAGGCTCTGCCGAGGATGCGCACCGTGAGATGTTCCTTCTCTGGGCAAGCACAGATCCCACAACCTGTTGTGCCTGTGACTAGGCTGCAGGGGGAAGGTGAAGACCAGCAAGAGCTTTCCGGGCTGCCACCTTCCGTGTGGGACAAGGAGCCGGACGTTTGCCTTTTCGGGAACAGGCTCTGCCGAGGGTGCGCACCGTGAGATGTTCCTTCTCTGGGCAAGCACAGATCCCAAAACCTGTTGTGCCTGTGAATACGCTGCACGGGGAAGGTGAAGACCAGCAACAGCTTTCAGGGCTGCCACCTTCCATGTGGGACAAGGAGCCGGACGTTTGCCTTTTTGGGAACAGGCTCTGCCGAGGATGCGCACCGTGAGATGTTCCTTCTCTGGGCAAGCACAGATCCCAAAACCTGTTGTGCCTGTGAATAGGCTGCAGGGGGAAGGTGAAGACCAGCAACAGCTTTCAGGGCTGCCCCCTTCCGTGTGGGACAAGGAGCCAGATGTTTGCCTTTTCGGGAACAGGCTCTGCCGAGGATGCGCGCCGTGAGAGATTGCGTCTTTGGGAAAGCAGAGATTCCCAGTGCGGTTGTGCCCGTGACTAGGCTGCACGGGGAAGGTGAAGACCAGCAACAGCTTTCAGGGCTGCAACCTTCCGTGTGGGACAAGGAGCCGGACGTTTGCCTTTTCGGGAACAGGCTCTGCCGAGGATGCGCACCGTGAGATGTTCCTTCTCTGGGCAAGCACAGATCCCAAAACCTGTTGTGCCTGTGAATAGGCTGCAGGGGGAAGGTGAAGACCAGCAAGAGCTTTCCGGGCTGCCACCTTCCGTGTGGGACAAGGAGCCGGACGTTTGCCTTTTCGGGAACAGGCTCTGCCGAGGGTGCGCACCGTGAGATGTTCCTTCTCTGGGTAAGCACAGATCCCAAAACCTGTTGTGCCTGTGAATAGGCTGCAGGGGGAAGGTGAAGACCAGCAACAGCTTTCAGGGCTGCCACCTTCCGTGTGGGACCAGGAGCCGGACGTTTGCCTTTTCGGGAACAGGCTCTGCCGAGGATGCGCACCGTGAGATGTTCCTTCTCTTGGCAAGCACAGATCCCAAAACCTGTTGTGCCTGTGAATAGGCTGCAGGGGGAAGGTGGAGACCAGCACCAGCTTTCTGGGCTGCCACCTTCCGTGTGGGACAAGGAGCCGGACGTTTGCCTTTTCGGGAACAGGCTCTGCCGAGGGTGCGCACCGTGAGAGATTGCGTCTTTGGGAAAGCAGAGATTCCCAGTGCGGTTGTGCCTGTGACTAGGCTGCACGGGGAAGGTGAAGACCAGCAAGAGCTTTCAGGGCTGCCGCCTTCCGTGTGGGACAAGGAGCCGGACGTTTGCCTTTTCAGAAACAGGCTCTGCCGAGGATGCGCACCGTGAGAGATTGCGTCTTTGGGAAAGCAGAGATTCCCCGTGCGGTTGTGCCTGTGACTAGGCTGCAGGGGGAAGGTGAAGACCAGCAAGAGCTTTCCGGGCTGCCACCTTCCGTGTGGGACAAGGAGCCGGACGTTTGCCTTTTCGGGAACAGGCTCTGCCGAGGATGCGCACCGTGAGATGTTCCTTCTCTGGGCAAGCACAGATCCCAAAACCTGTTGTGCCTGTGACTAGGCTGCACGGGGAAGGTGAAGACCAGCAAGAGCTTTCAGGGCTGCCACCTTCCGTGTGGGACAAGGAGCCGGACGTTTGCCTTTTCGGGAACAGGCTCTGCCGAGGATGCGCACCGTGAGAGATTGCGTCTTTGGGAAAGCAGAGATTCCCCGTGCGGTTGTGCCTGTGACTAGGCTGCAGGGGGAAGGTGAAGACCAGCAACAGCTTCAGGTCTGCCCCCTTCCGTGTGGGACAAGGAGCCGGACGTTTGCCTTTTCGGGAACAGGCTCTGCCGAGGATGCGCACCGTGAGATGTTCCTTCTCTGAGCAAGCACAGATCCCAAAACCTGTTGTGCCTGTGACTAGGCTGCAGGGGGAAGGTGAAGACCAGCAAGAGCTTTCCGGGCTGCCACCTTCCGTGTGGGACAAGGAGCCGGACGTTTGCCTTTTCGGGAACAGGCTCTGCCGAGGATGCGCACCGTGAGATGTTCCTTCTCTGGGCAAGCACAGATCCCAAAACCTGTTGTGCCTGTGACTAGGCTGCAGGGGGAAGGTGAAGACCAGCAACAGCTTTCCGGGCTGCCACCTTCCGTGTGGGACAAGGAGCCGGACGTTTGCCTTTTCGGGAACAGGCTCTGCCGAGGATGCGCACCGTGAGATGTTCCTTCTCTGGGCAAGCACAGATCCCAAAACCTGTTGTGCCTGTGAATAGGCTGCAGGGGGAAGGTGAAGACCAGCAACAGCTTTCAGGGCTGCCACCTTCTGTGTGGGAGAAGGAGCCGGACGTTTGCCTTTTCGGGAACAGGCTCTGCCGAGGATGCGCACCGTGAGATGTTCCTTCTCTGGGCAAGCACAGATCCCAAAAGCTGTTGTGCCTGTGAATAGGCTGCACGGGGAAGGTGAAGACCAGCAAGAGCTTTCAGGGCTGCCACCTTCCGTGTGGGACCAGGAGCCGGACATTTGCCTTTTCGGGAACAGGCTCTGCCGAGGATGCGCACCGTGAGATGTTCCTTCTCTGGGCAAGCACAGATTCCAAAACCTGTTGTGCCTGTGACTAGGCTGCAGGGGGAAGGTGAAGACCAGCAAGAGCTTCAGGGCTGCCACCTTCCGTGTGGGACAAGGAGCCGGACGTTTGCCTTTTCGGGAACAGGCTCTGCCGAGGATGCGCACCGTGAGATGTTCCTTCTCTGAGCAAGCACAGATCCCAAAACCTGTTGTGCCTGTGAATAGGCTGCAGGGGGAAGGTGAAGACCAGCAAGAGCTTTCCGGGCTGCCCCCTTCCGTGTGGGACAAGGAGCCGGACGTTTGCCTTTTCAGGAACAGGCTCTGCCGAGGATGCGCACCGTGAGATGTTCCTTCTCTGGGCAAGCACAGATCCCAAAACCTGTTGTGCCTGTGACTAGGCTGCACGGGGAAGGTGAAGACCAGCAAGAGCTTTCAGGGCTGCCACCTTCCGTGTGGGACAAGGAGCCGGACGTTTGCCTTTTCGGGAACAGGCTCTGCCGAGGATGCGCACCGTGAGAGATTGCGTCTTTGGGAAAGCAGAGATTCCCCGTGCGGTTGTGCCTGTGACTAGGCTGCAGGGGGAAGGTGAAGACCAGCAACAGCTTCAGGGCTGCCACCTTCCGTGTGGGACCAGGAGCCGGACGTTTGCCTTTTCGGGAACAGGCTCTGCCGAGGATGCGCACCGTGAGATGTTCCTTCTCTGAGCAAGCACAGATCCCAAAAGCTGTTGTGCCTGTGAATAGGCTGCAGGGGGAAGGTGAAGACCAGCAAGAGCTTTCAGGGCTGCCCCCTTCCGTGTGGGACAAGGAGCCGGATGTTTGCCTTTTCGGGAACAGGCTCTGCCGAGGATGCGCACCGTGAGATGTTCCTTCTCTGGGCAAGCACAGATCCCAAAACCTGTTGTGCCTGTGACTAGGCTGCACGGGGAAGGTGAAGACCAGCAAGAGCTTTCAGGGCTGCCACCTTCCGTGTGGGACAAGGAGCCGGACATTTGCCTTTTCGGGAACAGGCTCTGCCGAGGATGCGCACCGTGAGATGTTCCTTCTCTGGGCAAGCACAGATCGCAAAACCTGTTGTTCCTGTGACTAGGCTGCACGGGGAAGGTGAAGACCAGCAAGAGCTTTCAGGGCTGCCCCCTTCCGTGTGGGACAAGGAGCCGGACGTCTGCCTTTTCGGGAACAGGCTCTGCCGAGGATGCGCACCGTGAGATGTTCCTTCTCTGGGCAAGCACAGATCCCAAAACCTGTTGTGCCTGTGACTAGGCTGCACGGGGAAGGTGAAGACCAGCAAGAGCTTTCAGGGCTGCCACCTTCCGTGTGGGACCAGGAGCCGGACATTTGCCTTTTCGGGAACAGGCTCTGCCGAGGATGCGCACCGTGAGATGTTCCTTCTCTGGGCAAGCACAGATCCCAAAACCTGTTGTGCCTGTGACTAGGCTGCACGGGGAAGGTGAAGACCAGCAAGAGCTTTCAGGGCTGCCCCCTTCCGTGTGGGACAAGGAGCCGGACGTTTGCCTTTTCGGGAACAGGCTCTGCCGAGGATGCGCACCGTGAGAGATTGCGTCTTTGGGAAAGCAGAGATTCCCCGTGCGGTTGTGCCTGTGACTAGGCTGCAGGGGGAAGGTGAAGACCAGCAACAGCTTCAGGGCTGCCACCTTCCGTGTGGGACAAGGAGCCGGACGTTTGCCTTTTCGGGAACAGGCTCTGCCGAGGATGCGCACCGTGAGATGTTCCTTCTCTGGGCAAGCACAGATCCCAAAAGCTGTTGTGCCTGTGAATAGGCTGCAGGGGGAAGGTGAAGACCAGCAAGAGCTTTCAGGGCTGCCCCCTTCCGTGTGGGACAAGGAGCCGGACGTTTGCCTTTTCGGGAACAGGCTCTGCCGAGGATGCGCACCGTGAGATGTTCCTTCTCTGGGCAAGCACAGATCCCAAAACCTGTTGTGCCTGTGACTAGGCTGCACGGGGAAGGTGAAGACCAGCACCAGCTTTCCGGGCTGCCACCTTCCGTGTGGGACAAGGAGCCGGACGTTTGCCTTTTCGGGAACAGGCTCTGCCGAGGATGCGCACCGTGAGATGTTCCTTCTCTGAGCAAGCACAGATCCCAAAACCTGTTGTGCCTGTGAATAGGCTGCAGGGGGAAGGTGAAGACCAGCAAGAGCTTTCAGGGCTGCCCCCTTCCGTGTGGGACAAGGAGCCGGACGTTTGCCTTTTCGGGAACAGGCTCTGCCGAGGATGCGCACCGTGAGATGTTCCTTCTCTGGGCAAGCACAGATCCCAAAACCTGTTGAGCCTGTGACTAGGCTGCACGGGGAAGGTGAAGACCAGCACCAGCTTTCCGGGCTGCCACCTTCCGTGTGGGACAAGGAGCCGGACGTTTGCCTTTTCGGGAACAGGCTCTGCCGAGGATGCGCACCGTGAGATGTTCCTTCTCTGAGCAAGCACAGATCCCAAAACCTGTTGTGCCTGTGAATAGGCTGCAGGGGGAAGGTGAAGACCAGCAAGAGCTTTCCGGGCTGCCACCTTCCGTGTGGGACAAGGAGCCGGACGTTTGCCTTTTCGGGAACAGGCTCTGCCAAGGATGCGCACCATGAGATGTTCCTTCTCTGGGCAAGCACAGATCCCAAAACCTGTTGTGCCTGTGAATAGGCTGCAGGGGGAAGGTGAAGACCAGCAAGAGCTTTCAGGGCTGCCACCTTCCGTGTGGGACAAGGAGCCGGACGTTTGCCTTTTCGGGAACAGGCTCTGCCGAGGATGCGCACCGTGAGAGATTGCGTCTTTGGGAAAGCAGAGATTCCCCGTGCGGTTGTGCCTGTGACTAGGCTGCAGGGGGAAGGTGAAGACCAGCAACAGCTTCAGGGCTGCCACCTTCCGTGTGGGACAAGGAGCCGGACGTTTGCCTTTTCGGGAACAGGCTCTGCCGAGGATGCGCACCGTGAGATGTTCCTTCTCTGAGCAAGCACAGATCCCAAAACCTGTTGTGCCTGTGACTAGGCTGCAGGGGGAAGGTGAAGACCAGCAAGAGCTTTCAGGGCTGCCTCCTTCCGTGTGGGACCAGGAGCCGGACATTTGCCTTTTCGGGAACAGGCTCTGCCGAGGATGCGCACCGTGAGAGATTGCGTCTTTGGGAAAGCAGAGATTCCCCGTGCGGTTGTGCCTGTGACTAGGCTGCACGGGGAAGGTGAAGACCAGCAAGAGCTTTCCGGGCTGCCACCTTCGGTGTGGGACCAGGAGCCGGACGTTTGCCTTTTCGGGAACAGGCTCTGCGGTGGATGCGCACCGTGAGAGATTGCGTCTTTGGGAAAGCAGAGATTCCCCGTGCGGTTGTGCCTGTGACTAGGCTGCAGGGGGAAGGTGAAGACCAGCAACAGCTTCAGGGCTGCCACCTTCCGTGTGGGACCAGGAGCCGGACGTTTGCCTTTTCGGGAACAGGCTCTGCCGAGGATGCGCACCGTGAGATGTTCCTTCTCTGGGCAAGCACAGATCCCAAAACCTGTTGTGCCTGTGACTAGGCTGCACGGGGAAGGTGAAGACCAGCAAGAGATTTCAGGGCTGCCCCCTTCCGTGTGGGACAAGGAGCCGGACGTTTGCCTTTTCGGGAACAGGCTCTGCCGAGGGTGCGCACCGTGAGATGTTCGTACTCTGAGCAAGCACAGATCCCAAAACCAGTTGTGCCTGTGAATAGGCTGCAGGGGGAAGGTGAAGACCAGCACCAGCTTTCCGGGCTGCCACCTTCCGTGTGGGACAAGGAGCCGGACGTTTGCCTTTTCGGGAACAGGCTCTGCCGAGGATGCGCACCGTGAGATGTTCCTTCTCTGGGCAAGCACAGATCCCAAAACCTGTTGTGCCTGTGACTAGGCTGCAGGGGGAAGGTGAAGACCAGCAACAGCTTTCCGGGCTGCCACCTTCCGTGTGGGACCAGGAGCCGGACGTTTGCCTTTTCGGGAACAGGCTCTGCCGAGGATGCGCACCGTGAGATGTTCCTTCTCTGGGCAAGCACAGATCCCAAAACCTGTTGTGCCTGTGAATAGGCTGCAGGGGGAAGGTGAAGACCAGCAACAGCTTTCAGGGCTGCCACCTTCTGTGTGGGAGAAGGAGCCGGACGTTTGCCTTTTCGGGAACAGGCTCTGCCGAGGATGCGCACCGTGAGATGTTCCTTCTCTGGGCAAGCACAGATCCCAAAAGCTGTTGTGCCTGTGAATAGGCTGCACGGGGAAGGTGAAGACCAGCAAGAGCTTTCAGGGCTGCCACCTTCTGTGTGGGACCAGGAGCCGGACATTTGCCTTTTCGGGAACAGGCTCTGCCGAGGATGCGCACCGTGAGATGTTCCTTCTCTGGGCAAGCACAGATTCCAAAACCTGTTGTGCCTGTGACTAGGCTGCAGGGGGAAGGTGAAGACCAGCAAGAGCTTCAGGGCTGCCACCTTCCGTGTGGGACAAGGAGCCGGACGTTTGCCTTTTCGGGAACAGGCTCTGCCGAGGATGCGCACCGTGAGATGTTCCTTCTCTGAGCAAGCACAGATCCCAAAACCTGTTGTGCCTGTGAATAGGCTGCAGGGGGAAGGTGAAGACCAGCAAGAGCTTTCCGGGCTGCCCCCTTCCGTGTGGGACAAGGAGCCGGACGTTTGCCTTTTCGGGAACAGGCTCTGCCGAGGGTGCGCACCGTGAGATGTTCCTTCTCTGGGCAAGCACAGATCCCAAAACCTGTTGTGCCTGTGACTAGGCTGCACGGGGAAGGTGAAGACCAGCAAGAGCTTTCAGGGCTGCCACCTTCCGTGTGGGACCAGGAGCCGGACATTTGCCTTTTCGGGAACAGGCTCTGCCGAGGATGCGCACCGTGAGATGTTCCTTCTCTGAGCAAGCACAGATCCCAAAACCTGTTGTGCCTGTGACTAGGCTGCACGGGGAAGGTGAAGACCAGCAAGAGCTTTCAGGGCTGCCCCCTTCCGTGTGGGACAAGGAGCCGGACGTTTGCCTTTTCGGGAACAGGCTCTGCCGAGGATGCGCACCGTGAGAGATTGCGTCTTTGGGAAAGCAGAGATTCCCCGTGCGGTTGTGCCTGTGACTAGGCTGCAGGGGGAAGGTGAAGACCAGCAACAGCTTCAGGGCTGCCACCTTCCGTGTGGGACAAGGAGCCGGACGTTTGCCTTTTCGGGAACAGGCTCTGCCGAGGATGCGCACCGTGAGATGTTCCTTCTCTGGGCAAGCACAGATCCCAAAAGCTGTTGTGCCTGTGAATAGGCTGCAGGGGGAAGGTGAAGACCAGCAAGAGCTTTCAGGGCTGCCCCCTTCCGTGTGGGACAAGGAGCCGGACGTTTGCCTTTTCGGGAACAGGCTCTGCCGAGGATGCGCACCGTGAGATGTTCCTTCTCTGGGCAAGCACAGATCCCAAAACCTGTTGTGCCTGTGACTAGGCTGCACGGGGAAGGTGAAGACCAGCACCAGCTTTCCGGGCTGCCACCTTCCGTGTGGGACAAGGAGCCGGACGTTTGCCTTTTCGGGAACAGGCTCTGCCGAGGATGCGCACCGTGAGATGTTCCTTCTCTGAGCAAGCACAGATCCCAAAACCTGTTGTGCCTGTGAATAGGCTGCAGGGGGAAGGTGAAGACCAGCAAGAGCTTTCCGGGCTGCCACCTTCCGTGTGGGACAAGGAGCCGGACGTTTGCCTTTTCGGGAACAGGCTCTGCCAAGGATGCGCACCATGAGATGTTCCTTCTCTGGGCAAGCACAGATCCCAAAACCTGTTGTGCCTGTGAATAGGCTGCAGGGGGAAGGTGAAGACCAGCAAGAGCTTTCAGGGCTGCCACCTTCCGTGTGGGACAAGGAGCCGGACGTTTGCCTTTTCGGGAACAGGCTCTGCCGAGGATGCGCACCGTGAGAGATTGCGTCTTTGGGAAAGCAGAGATTCCCCGTGCGGTTGTGCCTGTGACTAGGCTGCAGGGGGAAGGTGAAGACCAGCAACAGCTTCAGGGCTGCCACCTTCCGTGTGGGACAAGGAGCCGGACGTTTGCCTTTTCGGGAACAGGCTCTGCCGAGGATGCGCACCATGAGATGTTCCTTCTCTGAGCAAGCACAGATCCCAAAACCTGTTGTGCCTGTGACTAGGCTGCAGGGGGAAGGTGAAGACCAGCAAGAGCTTTCAGGGCTGCCACCTTCCGTGTGGGACAAGGAGCCGGACATTTGCCTTTTCGGGAACAGGCTCTGCCGAGGATGCGCACCGTGAGAGATTGCGTCTTTGGGAAAGCAGAGATTCCCCGTGCGGTTGTGCCTGTGAATAGGCTGCACGGGGAAGGTGAAGACCAGCAAGAGCTTTCCGGGCTGCCACCTTCCGTGTGGGACCAGGAGCCGGACGTTTGCCTTTTCGGGAACAGGCTCTGCGGTGGATGCGCACCGTGAGAGATTGCGTCTTTGGGAAAGCAGAGATTCCCCGTGCGGTTGTGCCTGTGACTAGGCTGCAGGGGGAAGGTGAAGACCAGCAACAGCTTCAGGGCTGCCACCTTCCGTGTGGGACCAGGAGCCGGACGTTTGCCTTTTCGGGAACAGGCTCTGCCGAGGATGCGCACCGTGAGATGTTCCTTCTCTGGGCAAGCACAGATCCCAAAACCTGTTGTGCCTGTGACTAGGCTGCAGGGGGAAGGTGAAGACCAGCAAGAGCTTTCAGGGCTGCCACCTTCCGTGTGGGACAAGGAGCCGGACGTTTGCCTTTTCGGGAACAGGCTCTGCCGAGCATGCGCACCGTGAGAGATTGCGTCTTTGGGAAAGCAGAGATTCCCCGTGCGGTTGTGCCTGTGACTAGGCTGCAGGGGGAAGGTGAAGACCAGCAACAGCTTCAGGGCTGCCCCCTTCCGTGTGGGACAAGGAGCCGGACGTTTGCCTTTTCGGGAACAGGCTCTGCCGAGGATGCGCACCGTGAGATGTTCCTTCTCTGGGCAAGCACAGATCCCCAAACCTGTTGTGCCTGTGACTAGGCTGCAGGGGGAAGGTGAAGACCAGCAAGAGCTTTCAGGGCTGCCCCCTTCCGTGTGGGACAAGGAGCCGGACATTTGCCTTTTCGGGAACAGGCTCTGCCGAGGATGCGCACCGTGAGATGTTCCTTCTCTGGGCAAGCACAGATCCCAAAACCTGTTGTGCCTGTGACTAGGCTGCACGGGGAAGGTGAAGACCAGCAAGAGCTTTCAGGGCTGCCACCTTCCGTGTGGGACCAGGAGCCGGACATTTGCCTTTTCGGGAACAGGCTCTGCCGAGGATGCGCACCGTGAGATGTTCCTTCTCTGGGCAAGCACAGATCCCAAAACCTGTTGTGCCTGTGACTAGGCTGCACGGGGAAGGTGAAGACCAGCAACAGCTTTCAGGGCTGCCCCCTTCCGTGTGGGACAAGGAGCCGGACGTTTGCCTTTTCGGGAACAGGCTCTGCCGAGGATGCGCACCGTGAGAGATTGCGTCTTTGGGAAAGCAGAGATTCCCCGTGCGGTTGTGCCTGTGACTAGGCTGCAGGGGGAAGGTGAAGACCAGCAACAGCTTCAGGGCTGCCACCTTCCGTGTGGGACAAGGAGCCGGACGTTTGCCTTTTCGGGAACAGGCTCTGCCGAGGATGCGCACCGTGAGATGTTCCTTCTCTGGGCAAGCACAGATCCCAAAATCTGTTGTGCCTGTGACTAGGCTGCACGGGGAAGGTGAAGACCAGCAAGAGCTTTCAGGGCTGCCCCCTTCCGTGTGGGACAAGGAGCCGGACGTTTGCCTTTTCGGGAACAGGCTCTGCCGAGGATGCGCACCGTGAGATGTTCCTTCTCTGGGCAAGCACAGATCCCACAACCTGTTGTGCCTGTGAATAGGCTGCACGGGGAAGGTGAAGACCAGCAACAGCTTTCAGGGCTGCCACCTTCTGTGTGGGACAAGGAGCCGGACGTTTGCCTTTTCGGGAACAGGCTCTGCCGAGGATGCGCACCGTGAGATGTTCCTTCTCTGAGCAAGCACAGATCCCAAAACCTGTTCTGCCTGTGAATAGGCTGCAGGGGGAAGGTGAAGACCAGCAAGAGCTTTCCGGGCTGCCACCTTCCGTGTGGGACAAGGAGCCGGACGTTTGCCTTTTCGGGAACAGGCTCTGCCGAGGATGCGCACCGTGAGATGTTCCTTCTCTGGGCAAGCACAGATCCCAAAACCTATTGTGCCTGTGACTAGGCTGCACGGGGAAGGTGAAGACCAGCAACAGCTTCAGGGCTGCCACCTTCCGTGTGGGACCAGGAGCCGGACGTTTGCCTTTTCGGGAACAGGCTCTGCCGAGGATGCGCACCGTGAGATGTTCCTTCTCTGGGCAAGCACAGATCCCACAACCTGTTGTGCCTGTGAATAGGCTGCAGGGGGAAGGTGAAGACCAGCAACAGCTTTCAGGGCTGCCCCCTTCCGTGTGGGACAAGGAGCCGGACGTTTGCCTTTTCGGGAACAGGCTCTGCCGAGGATGCGCACCGTGAGATGTTCCTTCTCTGGGCAAGCACAGATCCCAAAACCTGTTGTGCCTGTGACTAGGCTGCACGGGGAAGGTGAAGACCAGCAAGATCTTTCAGGGCTGCCCCCTTCCGTGTGGGACAAGGAGCCGGACGTTTGCCTTTTTGGGAACAGGCTCTGCCGAGGATGCGCACCGTGAGATGTTCCTTCTCTGGGCAAGCATAGATCCCAAAACCTGTTGTGCCTGTGACTAGGCTGCACGGGGAATGTGAAGACCAGCAAGAGCTTTCCGGGCTGCCACCTTCCGTGTGGGACCAGGAGCCGGACATTTGCCTTTTCGGGAACAGGCTCTGCCGAGGATGCGCACCGTGAGATGTTCCTTCTCTGGGCAAGCACAGATCCCAATAGCTGTTCTGCCTGTGAATAGGCTGCAGGGGGAAGGTGAAGACCAGCAAGAGCTTTCAGGGCTGCCCCCTTCCGTGTGGGACAAGGAGCCGGACGTTTGCCTTTTCGGGAACAGGCTCTGCCGAGGATGCGCACCGTGAGATGTTCCTTCTCTGGGCAAGCACAGATCCCAAAACCTGTTGTGCCTGTGAATAGGCTGCACGGGGAAGGTGAAGACCAGCAAGAGCTTTCAGGGCTGCCACCTTCCGTGTGGGACAAGGAGCCGGACGTTTGCCTTTTCGGGAACAGGCTCTGCCGAGGATGCGCACCGTGAGATGTTCCTTCTCTGGGCAAGCACAGATCCCACAACCTGTTGTGCCTGTGACTAGGCTGCAGGGGGAAGGTGAAGACCAGCAAGAGCTTTCATGGCTGCCACCTTCCTTGTGGGACCAGGAGCCGGACGTTTGCCTTTTCGGGAACAGGCTCTGCCGAGGATGCGCACCGTGAGATGTTCCTTCTCTGGGGAAGCACAGATCCCCAAAACCTGTTGTGCCTGTGACTAGGCTGCAGGGGGAAGGTGAAGACCAGCAAGAGCTTTCAGGGCTGCCACCTTCCGTGTGGGACAAGGAGCCGGACGTTTGCCTTTTCGGGAACAGGCTCTGCCGAGGATGCGCACCGTGAGATGTTCCTTCTCTGGGCAAGCACAGATCCCAAAACCTGTTGTGCCTGTGAACAGGCTGCAGGGGGAAGGTGAAGACCAGCAAGAGCTTTCAGGGCTGCCACCTTCCGTGTGGGACCAGGAGCCGGACGTTTGCCTTTTCGGGAACAGGCTCTGCCGATGATGCGCACCGTGAGATGTTCCTTCTCTGGGCAAGCACAGATCCCACAACCTATTATGCCTGTGACTAGGCTGCAGGGGGAATGTGAAGACCAGCAAGAGCTTTCAGGGCTGCCACCTTCCGTGTGGGACAAGGAGCCGGACGTTTGCCTTTTCGGGAACAGGCTCTGCCGAGGGTGCGCGCCGTGAGATGTTCCTTCTCTGGGCAAGCACAGATCCCCAAACCTGTTGTGCCTGTGAATAGGCTGCAGGGGGAAGGTGAACCAGCAAGAGCTTTCCGGGCTGCCACCTTCCGTGTGGGACAAGGAGCCGGACGTTTGCCTTTTCGGGAACAGGCTCTGCCGAGGATGCGCACCGTGAGATGTTCCTTCTCTGGGCAAGCACAGATCCCAAAACCTGTTGTGCCTGTGAATAGGCTGCAGGGGGAAGGTGAAGACCAGCAAGAGCTTTCTGGGCTGCCACCTTCCGTGTGGGACAAGGAGCCGGACGTTTGCCTTTTCGGGAACAGGCTCTGCCGAGGATGCGCACCGTGAGATGTTCCTTCTCTGGGCAAGCACAGATCCCAAAACCTGTTGTGCCTGTGAATAGGCTGCAGGGGGAAGGTGAACACCAGCAAGAGCTTTCCGGGCTGCCCCCTTCCGTGTGGGACAAGGAGCCGGACGTTTGCCTTTTCGGGAACAGGCTCTGCCGAGGATGCGCACCGTGAGATGTTCCTTCTCTGGGCAAGCACAGATCCCCAAACCTGTTGTGCCTGTGAATAGGCTGCACGGGGAAGGTGAAGACCAGCAACAGCTTTCAGGGCTGCCACCTTCCGTGTGGGACAAGGAGCCGGACGTTTGCCTTTTCGGGAACAGGCTCTGCCGAGGATGCGCACCGTGAGATGTTCCTTCTCTGGGCAAGCACAGATCCCAAAACCTGTTGTGCCTGTGACTAGGCTGCACGGGGAAGGTGAAGACCAGCAACAGCTTTCAGGGCTGCCCCCTTCCGTGTGCGACAAGGAGCCGGACGTTTGCCTTTTCGGGAACAGGCTCTGCCGAGGATGCACACCGTGAGATGTTCCTTCTCTGGGCAAGCACAGATCCCAAAACCTGTTGTGCCTGTGAATAGGCTGCAGGGGGAAGGTGAACACCAGCAAGAGCTTTCCGGGCTGCAACCTTCCGTGTGGGACAAGGAGCCGGACGTTTGCCTTTTCGGGAACAGGCTCTGCCGAGGATGCGCACCGTGAGATGTTCCTTCTCTGGGCAAGCACAGATCCCAAAACCTGTTGTGCCTGTGAATAGGCTGCAGGGGGAAGGTGAAGACCAGCAAGAGCTTTCTGGGCTGCCACCTTCCGTGTGGGACAAGGAGCCGGACGTTTGCCTTTTCGGGAACAGGCTCTGCCGAGGATGCGCACCGTGAGATGTTCCTTCTCTGGGCAAGCACAGATCCCAAAACCTGTTGTGCCTGTGAATAGGCTGCAGGGGGAAGGTGAACACCAGCAAGAGCTTTCCGGGCTGCCCCCTTCCGTGTGGGACAAGGAGCCGGACGTTTGCCTTTTCGGGAACAGGCTCTGCCGAGGATGCGCACCGTGAGATGTTCCTTCTCTGGGCAAGCACAGATCCCCAAACCTGTTGTGCCTGTGAATAGGCTGCACGGGGAAGGTGAAGACCAGCAACAGCTTTCAGGGCTGCCACCTTCCGTGTGGGACAAGGAGCCGGACGTTTGCCTTTTCGGGAACAGGCTCTGCCGAGGATGCGCACCGTGAGATGTTCCTTCTCTGGGCAAGCACAGATCCCAAAACCTGTTGTGCCTGTGACTAGGCTGCACGGGGAAGGTGAAGACCAGCAACAGCTTTCAGGGCTGCCCCCTTCCGTGTGCGACAAGGAGCCGGACGTTTGCCTTTTCGGGAACAGGCTCTGCCGAGGATGCACACCGTGAGATGTTCCTTCTCTGGGCAAGCACAGATCCCAAAACCTGTTGTGCCTGTGAATAGGCTGCAGGGGGAAGGTGAACACCAGCAAGAGCTTTCCGGGCTGCCACCTTCCGTGTGGGACAAGGAGCCGGACGTTTGCCTTTTCGGGAACAGGCTCTGCCGAGGATGCGCACCGTGAGATGTTCCTTCTCTGGGCAAGCACAGATCCCAAAACCTGTTGTGCCTGTGACTAGGCTGCAGGGGGAAGGTGAAGACCAGCAAGAGCTTTCAGGGCTGCCCCCTTCCGTGTGGGACAAGGAGCCGGACGTTTGCCTTTTTGGGAACAGGCTCTGCCGAGGATGCGCACCGTGAGATGTTCCTTCTCTGGGCAAGCACAGATCCCAAAACCTGTTGTGCCTGTGAATAGGCTGCAGGGGGAAGGTGAAGACTAGCAAGAGCTTTCCGGGCTGCCACCTTCTGTGTGGGACAAGGAGCCGGACGTTTGCCTTTTCGGGAACAGGCTCTGCCGAGGATGCGCACCGTGAGATGTTCCTTCTCTGGGCAAGCACAGATCCCAAAACCTGTTGTGCCTGTGACTAGGCTGCACGGGGAAGGTGAAGACCAGCAAGAGCTTTCCGGGCTGCCCCCTTCCGTGTGGGACAAGGAGCCGGACGTTTGCCTTTTCGGGAACAGGCTCTGCCGAGGATGCGCACAGTGAGAGATTGCGTCTTTGGGAAAGCAGAGATTCCCAGTGCGGTTGTGCCTGTGAATAGGCTGCACGGGGAAGGTGAAGACCAGCAACAGCTTTCAGGGGCTGCCCCCTTCCGTGTGGGACAAGGAGCCGGACGTTTGCCTTTTCGGGAACAGGCTCTGCCGAGGATGCGCACCGTGAGATGTTCCTTGTCTGGGCAAGCACAGATCCCAAAACCTGTTGTGCCTGTGACTAGGCTGCACGGGGAAGGTGAAGACCAGCAAGAGCTTTCAGGGCTGCCACCTTCCGTGTGGGACCAGGAGCCGGACGTTTGCCTTTTCGGGAACAGGCTCTGCCGAGGATGCGCACCGTGAGATGTTCCTTCTCTGGGCAAGCACAGATCCCCAAACCTGTTGTGCCTGTGAATAGGCTGCACGGGGAAGGTGAAGACCAGCAACAGCTTTCAGGGGCTGCCTCCTTCCGTGTGGGACAAGGAGCCGGACGTTTGCCTTTTCGGGAACAGGCTCTGCCGAGGATGCGCACCGTGAGATGTTCCTTCTCTGGGCAAGCACAGATCCCAAAACCTGTTGTGCCTGTGACTAGGCTGCAGGGGGAAGGTGAAGACCAGCAAGAGCTTTCCGGGCTGCCACCTTCCGTGTGGGACAAGGAGCCGGACGTTTGCCTTTTCGGGAACAGGCTCTGCCGAGGATGCGCACCGTGAGAGATTGCGTCTTTGGGAAAGCAGAGATTCCCCGTGCGGTTGTGCCTGTGACTAGGCTGCACGGGGAAGGTGAAGACCAGCAAGACCTTTCAGGGCTGCCCCCTTCCGTGTGGGACAAGGAGCCGGACGTTTGCCTTTTCGGGAACAGGCTCTGCCGAGGATGCGCACCGTGAGATGTTCCTTCTCTGGGCAAGCACAGATCCCAAAACCTGTTGTGCCTGTGACTAGGCTGCACGGGGAAGGTGAAGACCAGCAAGAGCTTTCCGGGCTGCCACCTTCCGTGTGGGACAAGGAGCCGGACGTTTGCCTTTTCGGGAACAGGCTCTGCCGAGGATGCGCACCGTGAGAGATTGCGTCTTTGGGAAAGCAGAGATTCCCAGTGCGGTTGTGCCTGTGACTAGGCTGCACGGGGAAGGTGAAGACCAGCAAGAGCTTTCAGGGCTGCCCCCTTCCGTGTGGGACAAGGAGCCGGACGTTTGCCTTTTCGGGAACAGGCTCTGCCGAGGATGCGCACCGTGAGATGTTCCTTCTCTGGGCAAGCACAGATCCCAAAACCTGTTGTGCCTGTGACTAGGCTGCACGGGGAAGGTGAAGACCAGCAAGAGCTTTCCGGGCTGCCACCTTCCGTGTGGGACAAGGAGCCGGACGTTTGCTTTTTCGGGAACAGGCTCTGCCGAGGATGCGCACCGTGAGATGTTCCTTCTCTGGGCAAGCACAGATCCCAAAACCTGTTGTGCCTGTGAATAGGCTGCAGGGGGAAGGTGAAGACTAGCAAGAGCTTTCCGGGCTGCCACCTTCTGTGTGGGACAAGGAGCCGGACATTTGCCTTTTCGGGAATAGGCTCTGCCGAGGATGCGCACCGTGAGATGTTCCTTCTCTGGGCAAGCACAGATCCCAAAACCGGTTGTGCCTGTGACTAGGCTGCACGGGGAAGGTGAAGACCAGCAAGAGCTTTCCGGGCTGCCCCCTTCCGTGTGGGACAAGGAGCCGGACGTTTGCCTTTTCGGGAACAGGCTCTGCCGAGGATGCGCACCGTGAGAGATTGCGTCTTTGGGAAAGCAGAGATTCCCAGTGCGGTTGTGCCTGTGACTAGGCTGCACGGGGAAGGTGAAGACCAGCAACAGCTTTCAGGGGCTGCCCCCTTCCCTGTGGGACAAGGAGCCGGACGTTTGCCTTTTCGGGAACAGGCTCTGCCGAGGATGCGCACCGTGAGATGTTCCTTCTCTGGGCAAGCACAGATCCCAAAACCTGTTGTGCCTGTGACTAGGCTGCACGGGGAAGGTGAAGACCAGCAAGAGCTTTCAGGGGCTGCCTCCTTCCGTGTGGGACAAGGAGCCGGACGTTTGCCTTTTCGGGAACAGGCTCTGCCGAGGATGCGCACCGTGAGATGTTCCTTCTCTGGGCAAGCACAGATCCTAAAAGCTGTTCTGCCTGTGAATAGGCTGCAGGGGGAAGGTGAAGACCAGCAACAGCTTTCAGGGGCTGCCTCCTTCCGTGTGGGACAAGGAGCCGGACGTTTGCCTTTTCGGGAACAGGCTCTGCCGAGGATGCGCACCGTGAGATGTTCCTTCTCTGGGCAAGCACAGATCCCAAAAGCTGTTGTGCCTGTGACTAGGCTGCACGGGGAAGGTGAAGACCAGCAAGAGCTTTCCGGGCTGCCACCTTCCGTGTGAGACCAGGAGCCGGACGTTTGCCTTTTCGGGAACAGGCTCTGCCGAGGATGCGCACCGTGAGAGATTGCGTCTTTGGGAAAGCAGAGATTCCCAGTGCGGTTGTGCCTGTGACTAGGCTGCACGGGGAAGGTGAAGACCAGCAAGACCTTTCAGGGCTGCCCCCTTCCGTGTGGGAGAAGGAGCCGGACGTTTGCCTTTTCGGGAACAGGCTCTGCCGAGGATGCGCACCGTGAGATGTTCCTTCTCTGGGCAAGCACAGATCCCACAACCTGTTGTGCCTGTGAATAGGCTGCAGGGGGAAGGTGAACACCAGCAAGAGCTTTCAGGGATGCCACATTCCGTGTGGGACAAGGAGCCGGACGTTTGCCTTTTCGGGAACAGGCTCTGCCGAGGATGCGCACCGTGAGAGATTGCGTCTTTGGGAAAGCAGAGATTCCCCGTGCGGTTGTGCCTGTGACTAGGCTGCAGGGGGAAGGTGAAGACCAGCAACAGCTTCAGGGCTGCCACCTTCCGTGTGGGACCAGGAGCCGGACGTTTGCCTTTTCGGGAACAGGCTCTGCCGAGGATGCGCACCGTGAGATGTTCCTTCTCTGAGCAAGCACAGATCCCAAAACCTGTTGTGCCTGTGAATAGGCTGCAGGGGGAAGGTGAAGACCAGCAACAGCTTTCCGGGCTGCCACCTTCCGTGTGGGACAAGGAGCCGGACGTTTGCCTTTTCGGGAACAGGCTCTGCCGAGGATGCGCACCGTGAGATGTTCCTTCTCTGGGCAAGCACAGATCCCAAAAGCTGTTCTGCCTGTGACTAGGCTGCAGGGGGAAGGTGAAGACCAGCAAGAGCTTTCAGGGCTGCCACCTTCCGTGTGGGACCAGGAGCCGGACGTTTGCCTTTTCGGGAACAGGCTCTGCCGATGATGCGCACCGTGAGATGTTCCTTCTCTGGGCAAGCACAGATCCCACAACCTGTTATGCCTGTGACTAGGCTGCAGGGGGAATGTTAAGACCAGCAAGAGCTTTCAGGGCTGCCACCTTCCGTGTGGGACAAGGAGCCGGACGTTTGCCTTTTCGGGAACAGGCTCTGCCGAGGGTGCGCGCCGTGAGATGTTCCTTCTCTGGGCAAGCACAGATCCCAAAACCTGTTGTGCCTGTGAATAGGCTGCAGGGGGAAGGTGAACCAGCAAGAGCTTTCCGGGCTGCCACCTTCCGTGTGGGACAAGGAGCCGGACGTTTGCCTTTTCGGGAACAGGCTCTGCCGAGGATGCGCACCGTGAGATGTTCCTTCTCTGGGCAAGCACAGATCCCAAAACCTGTTGTGCCTGTGAATAGGCTGCAGGGGGAAGGTGAACACCAGCAAGAGCTTTCCGGGCTGCCACCTTCCGTGTGGGACAAGGAGCCGGACGTTTGCCTTTTCGGGAACAGGCTCTGCCGAGGATGCGCACCGTGAGATGTTCCTTCTCTGGGCAAGCACAGATCCCCAAACCTGTTGTGCCTGTGAATAGGCTGCACGGGGAAGGTGAAGACCAGCAACAGCTTTCAGGGCTGCCACCTTCCGTGTGGGACAAGGAGCCGGACGTTTGCCTTTTCGGGAACAGGCTCTGCCGAGGATGCGCACCGTGAGATGTTCCTTCTCTGGGCAAGCACAGATCCCAAAACCTGTTGTGCCTGTGACTAGGCTGCACGGGGAAGGTGAAGACCAGCAACAGCTTTCAGGGCTGCCCCCTTCCGTGTGCGACAAGGAGCCGGACGTTTGCCTTTTCGGGAACAGGCTCTGCCGAGGATGCGCACCGTGAGATGTTCCTTCTCTGGGCAAGCACAGATCCCAAAACCTGTTGTGCCTGTGAATAGGCTGCAGGGGGAAGGTGAACACCAGCAAGAGCTTTCCGGGCTGCCACCTTCCGTGTGGGACAAGGAGCCGGACGTTTGCCTTTTCGGGAACAGGCTCTGCCGAGGATGCGCACCGTGAGATGTTCCTTCTCTGGGCAAGCACAGATCCCCAAACCTGTTGTGCCTGTGACTAGGCTGCAGGGGGAAGGTGAAGACCAGCAAGAGCTTTCAGGGCTGCCCCCTTCCGTGTGGGACAAGGAGCCGGACGTTTGCCTTTTTGGGAACAGGCTCTGCCGAGGATGCGCACCGTGAGATGTTCCTTCTCTGGGCAAGCACAGATCCCAAAACCTGTTGTGCCTGTGAATAGGCTGCAGGGGGAAGGTGAAGACTAGCAAGAGCTTTCCGGGCTGCCACCTTCTGTGTGGGACCAGGAGCCGGACGTTTGCCTTTTCGGGAACAGGCTCTGCCGAGGATGCGCACCGTGAGATGTTCCTTCTCTGGGCAAGCACAGATCCCAAAACCTGTTGTGCCTGTGAATAGGCTGCACGGGGAAGGTGAAGACCAGCAAGAGCTTTCCGGGCTGCCCCCTTCCGTGTGGGACAAGGAGCCGGACGTTTGCCTTTTCGGGAACAGGCTCTGCCGAGGATGCGCACCGTGAGAGATTGCGTCTTTGGGAAAGCAGAGATTCCCAGTGCGGTTGTGCCTGTGAATAGGCTGCACGGGGAAGGTGAAGACCAGCAACAGCTTTCAGGGGCTGCCCCCTTCCGTGTGGGACAAGGAGCCGGACGTTTGCCTTTTCGGGAACAGGCTCTGCCGAGGATGCGCACCGTGAGAGATTGCGTCTTTGGGAAAGCAGAGATTCCCAGTGCGGTTGTGCCTGTGACTAGGCTGCACGGGGAAGGTGAAGACCAGCAAGAGCTTTCCGGGCTGCCACCTTCCGTCTGGGACAAGGAGCCGGACGTTTGCCTTTTCGGGAACAGGCTCTGCCGAGGATGCGCACCGTGAGATGTTCCTTGTCTGGGCAAGCACAGATCCCACAACCTGTTGTGCCTGTGACTAGGCTGCACGGGGAAGGTGAAGACCAGCAAGAGCTTTCAGGGCTGCCACCTTCCGTGTGGGACCAGGAGCCGGACGTTTGCCTTTTCGGGAACAGGCTCTGCCGAGGATGCGCACCGTGAGATGTTCCTTCTCTGGGCAAGCACAGATCCTAAAAGCTGTTCTGCCTGTGAATAGGCTGCAGGGGGAAGGTGAAGACCAGCAACAGCTTTCAGGGGCTGCCTCCTTCCGTGTGGGACAAGGAGCCGGACGTTTGCCTTTTCGGGAACAGGCTCTGCCGAGGATGCGCACCGTGAGATGTTCCTTCTCTGGGCAAGCACAGATCCCAAAAGCTGTTGTGCCTGTGACTAGGCTGCACGGGGAAGGTGAAGACCAGCAAGAGCTTTCCGGGCTGCCACCTTCCGTGTGGGACCAGGAGCCGGACGTTTGCCTTTTCGGGAACAGGCTCTGCCGAGGATGCGCACCGTGAGAGATTGCGTCTTTGGGAAAGCAGAGATTCCCAGTGCGGTTGTGCCTGTGACTAGGCTGCACGGGGAAGGTGAAGACCAGCAAGAGCTTTCCGGGCTGCCACCTTCCGTCTGGGACAAGGAGCCGGACGTTTGCCTTTTCGGGAACAGGCTCTGCCGAGGATGCGCACCGTGAGATGTTCCTTCTCTGGGCAAGCACAGATCCCACAACCTGTTGTGCCTGTGAATAGGCTGCAGGGGGAAGGTGAACACCAGCAAGAGCTTTCCGGGCTGCCACCTTCCGTGTGGGACAAGGAGCCGGACGTTTGCCTTTTCGGGAACAGGCTCTGCCGAGGATGCGCACCGTGAGATGTTCCTTCTCTGGGCAAGCACAGATCCCAAAACCTGTTGTGCCTGTGACTAGGCTGCACGGGGAAGGTGAAGACCAGCAAGAGCTTTCAGGGCTGCCACCTTCCGTGTGGGACAAGGAGCCGGACGTTTGCCTTTTCGGGAACAGGCTCTGCCGAGGATGCGCACCGTGAGATGTTCCTTCTCTGGGCAAGCACAGATCCTAAAAGCTGTTCTGCCTGTGAATAGGCTGCAGGGGGAAGGTGAAGACCAGCAACAGCTTTCAGGGGCTGCCTCCTTCCGTGTGGGACAAGGAGCCGGACGTTTGCCTTTTCGGGAACAGGCTCTGCCGAGGATGCGCACCGTGAGATGTTCCTTCTCTGGGCAAGCACAGATCCCACAACCTGTTGTGCCTGTGACTAGGCTGCAGGGGGAAGGTGAAGACCAGCAAGAGCTTTCCGGGCTGCCACCTTCCGTGTGGGACAAGGAGCCGGACGTTTGCCTTTTCGGGAACAGGCTCTGCCGAGGATGCGCACCGTGAGAGATTGCGTCTTTGGGAAAGCAGAGATTCCCAGTGCGGTTGTGCCTGTGACTAGGCTGCACGGGGAAGGTGAAGACCAGCAAGACCTTTCAGGGCTGCCCCCTTCCGTGTGGGACAAGGAGCCGGACGTTTGCCTTTTCGGGAACAGGCTCTGCCGAGGATGCGCACCGTGAGATGTTCCTTCTCTGGGCAAGCACAGATCCCAAAACCTGTTGTGCCTGTGACTAGGCTGCACGGGGAAGGTGAAGACCAGCAAGAGCTTTCCGGGCTGCCCCCTTCCGTGTGGGACAAGGAGCCGGACGTTTGCCTTTTCGGGAACAGGCTCTGCCGAGGATGCGCACCGTGAGAGATTGCGTCTTTGGGAAAGCAGAGATTCCCCGTGCGGTTGTGCCTGTGACTAGGCTGCAGGGGGAAGGTGAAGACCAGCAAGAGCTTTCAGGGCTGCCCCCTTCCGTGTGGGACAAGGAGCCGGACGTTTGCCTTTTCGGGAACAGGCTCTGCCGAGGATGCGCACCGTGAGATGTTCCTTCTCTGGGCAAGCACAGATCCCAAAACCTGTTGTGCCTGTGACTAGGCTGCAGGGGGAAGGTGAAGACCAGCAACAGCTTTCAGGGCTGCCCCCTTCCGTGTGGGACAAGGAGCCGGACGTTTGCCTTTTCGGGAACAGGCTCTGCCGAGGATGCGCACCGTGAGAGATTGCGTCTTTGGGAAAGCAGAGATTCCCAGTGCGGTTGTGCCTGTGACTAGGCTGCACGGGGAAGGTGAAGACCAGCAAGACCTTTCAGGGCTGCCCCCTTCCGTGTGGGACAAGGAGCCGGACGTTTGCCTTTTCGGGAACAGGCTCTGCCGAGGATGCGCACCGTGAGATGTTCCTTCTCTGGGCAAGCACAGATCCCAAAACCTGTTGTGCCTGAGACTAGGCTGCACGGGGAAGGTGAAGACCAGCAAGAGCTTTCAGGGCTGCCACCTTCCGTGTGGGACAAGGAGCCGGACGTTTGCTTTTTCGGGAACAGACTCTGCCGAGGATGCGCCCCGTGAGATGTTCCTTCTCTGGGCAAGCACAGATCCCAAAACCTGTTGTGCCTGTGAATAGGCTGCAGGGGGAAGGTGAAGACTAGCAAGAGCTTTCCGGGCTGCCACCTTCTGTGTGGGACAAGGAGCCGGACGTTTGCCTTTTCGGGAATAGGCTCTGCCGAGGATGCGCACCGTGAGATGTTCCTTCTCTGGGCAAGCACAGATCCCAAAACCGGTTGTGCCTGTGACTAGGCTGCACGGGGAATGTGAAGACCAGCAAGAGCTTTCCGGGCTGCCCCCTTCCGTGTGGGACAAGGAGCCGGACGTTTGCCTTTTCGGGAACAGGCTCTGCCGAGGATGCGCACCGTGAGAGATTGCGTCTTTGGGAAAGCAGAGATTCCCAGTGCGGTTGTGCCTGTGACTAGGCTGCACGGGGAAGGTGAAGACCAGCACCAGCTTTCAGGGGCTGCCCCCTTCCGTGTGGGACAAGGAGCCGGACGTTTGCCTTTTCGGGAACAGGCTCTGCCGAGGATGCGCACCGTGAGATGTTCCTTCTCTGGGCAAGCACAGATCCCAAAACCTGTTGTGCCTGTGACTAGGCTGCACGGGGAAGGTGAAGACCAGCAAGAGCTTTCAGGGCTGCCACCTTCCGTGTGGGACAAGGAGCCGGACGTTTGCCTTTTCGGGAACAGGCTCTGCCGAGGATGCGCACCGTGAGATGTTCCTTCTCTGGGCAAGCACAGATCCTAAAAGCTGTTCTGCCTGTGAATAGGCTGCAGGGGGAAGGTGAAGACCAGCAACAGCTTTCAGGGGCTGCCTCCTTCCGTGTGGGACAAGGAGCCGGACGTTTGCCTTTTCGGGAACAGGCTCTGCCGAGGATGCGCACCGTGAGATGTTCCTTCTCTGGGCAAGCACAGATCCCAAAAGCTGTTGTGCCTGTGACTAGGCTGCACGGGGAAGGTGAAGACCAGCAAGAGCTTTCCGGGCTGCCACCTTCCGTGTGAGACCAGGAGCCGGACGTTTGCCTTTTCGGGAACAGGCTCTGCCGAGGATGCGCACCGTGAGATGTTCCTTCTCTGGGCAAGCACAGATCCCAAAACCTGTTGTGCCTGTGACTAGGCTGCACGGGGAAGGTGAAGACCAGCAAGAGCTTTCAGGGCTGCCACCTTCCGTGTGGGACAAGGAGCCGGACGTTTGCCTTTTCGGGAACAGGCTCTGCCGAGGATGCGCACCGTGAGATGTTCCTTCTCTGG